>NC_086446.1:759300695-759618473 GCF_028390025.1 Pseudophryne corroboree
TCATTCTCTGATTTACAAAACACATATAATTTACCCAATTCTCTGTTTTATCAATATCTACAAATCCATCACTTTCTTTCTTCTCTTCGTTTACCATTCCCATTACTGGTTCCCTCCCCTCTTGAGAGATTCTGCATCTATAACTCTACTGATAGAGGCGTTATCTCTCTTCTCTATAAATCCATCCTCAACCCTGAATCTCCCCCCCTTGAACCGCACGAGCTGGCATGGGAGGCGGATCTTAGACAACACCTCGAGGAGGAGGGGTGGAACGCAATTCGCACCGCAATTTCGCAATGCTCCATCAGCGTAGCAATTCGCGAAAACTCTTACACAATATATACAAGATGGTTCCTGATACCGGATCGGCTGCACGGGATTTATCCTGATACCTCCAACCTCTGCTGGAGAATCTGCGGCCAAGTGTGCACATATTATCACATCTGGTGGACCTGCCCGGTAATCGGCAAATATTGGGTGATGGTCCGCGCGTTCTCTTCTCAAATAATTGATTTACCCGCTATCGTCCGCTAACCTTCTCCTATGCGCCCCACCTGACAATATTTCTAGGGACTCAAAAAACCTGATCCTTTTTATCTATTGCGCAGCTAAATATCAGATAGCGTTAATTGGAAGATCCCCGAAGCTCCCAGCCGTCATGCAGTAATAAACAGAATTTGGTTTGTCGCAAACATGGAATATATTACCAGCCTCCAACGCAATACAGTAAAAAAATTCCACTCCATCTGGCTTCCCTGGTACTGACACCATGACCACCCCCTCCCAGGATTGAACTAAGTACGGGTTCGAATTTATAACTATAGTTTATCCCCTTAACCCCATCCCCCCTCTTTTCCCTTTTTTTTTCTAACTCCTCCCCTTATTTCCTTCATACTTAACAGGCCTCCGACCCATGGAGGGACTTCCTCTTCTTCTTTCTCTTCTTCTTTCTTCTCCTCTTGATTTCTCTCTCTAGTTCTTCCCTTCCCACTTGTTCAACCTATCTGTCTTACTAAATACTTATCGTCTCCACTATAGCTCAAAACCTTACGAGCCTCTTCCTGATATTATCTCGTTCTTCTCTAAATATGTCCTACTATTCTCATTTTCAATCTCTAGATGTAATGTTACTACGTTATATGCTCCTCCCCCTCTATTATTTTTCTTGGAGGAATTTGATGCATTTGTATCCATACTGGCTTCCCAGCCACATGTATATTGATTGTATCTCTATCATTTTACTTTGTGCTGCACTGTATACTTCTCCCTTTCAATAAAAAGTTACATGATAAAAAAGTAGGATTCTTCCATCTTAACAAAGAAGGCCTCAAATTCAAACCTAGCTTCCTGATATGTCTGTCTATTGGTAACAAATTAGTTAGATTTATATATATGAAAGGTGGATGTTAGAGTATCTTGTGCCCTCAAAAATCTTTGTGTTGTATCACGTTTGTGAGCCATAGAGTGAGATATTATTTCACCCCTTAGGGTTGCTTTCACTGCCATCCAGTATAATACTGGGTCAACAGTAGCCCCATTTTCCCTAACATAGTTAGCAAAAGCCAGTTTTGCTGCCTCTTTTAGTCTATTAGAAGTGTGTAAAGAAGATGGGCATCTCCAATTTATGAAGCTACCTCTCTCTTGAGACATCGTCAGAACAGCCCACACCACTGTGTGGTCAGACATATTAATCGGTTCCATATCTGATTTAACAATTTTTGGCAAAAGCATACTAGAAACTAACACATAGTGTATCCCAGACATGGTGCCCTGAGAGGCTGATAGGCATGGAAAATCTGTAGTGTGCATAAATCTCCACATGTCTATCAAGTGTAGATTCGTAGCCAGAGCCGGTATCCCCAGTTGTGGTAATGTACGTCTAGCTAAGCATGTATTCTGTCTATCAAGATACGAATCTGAAACAAGATTGAAGTCCCCACACAATATGATTGGTAATTGTGAGTGAGGTGTCAATATAGAAAAGATTTCATGAAGAATGCTTTAAAACAGGGCCATGACTACCTGCGTGCGAAGTGTACTTTGCACACAGCGCACTTTAGCTGAGGGTGCATTCTTCACTGTGACCCCCAATAGGCTTCTCTATTTGTGTTGTAGTGCTGTCTGCAGCTCGGATGAGTTCCTTCCTATACATAGTAAACACTGGATATAGCACTCATCAGACATCCACCCACCCTCCCCAAATGCTTTTTGGTCATGTGATGAAAAAGTAACTGAAGTTAAACATGGGTGCCGAACGTCAGGAGACCACCCAAGTAGTGTCAGTGAAGAGGCAGTAATGTGCAGCATTAGGAACAGGAAGGCAGTGAGATGAGTCTGTGTGTGGAGGGGGTGTGCAGTGCTTGGTTCCTCCTTCGAGCCTGCACTTCTAACATAACATACCCTGACAGCATTGACTTTCCAAAGAGTCTGACCACCACGGGGTAGAGTTTGTAATAAGAGGCACCACAAAATCCCCATCCACCCCCCAAATAACTGAATTCCTTTTTTTAGAGACGGAGACAGCTGTGTCTCCTTCTCAAAGAAAACCACGATAGCAACAGCGATTGCAGCTACCGCTGCACGGAGCTCTTTCCAGTAGTTTTCTGCTACATACCGTAGTATCTCCTGCAGTGAGTGGGAGATGCTGCGCAGGCAGAGCAGCTCCCACTCACTCTGTGCACAAAAAATTGTTATACAGACTTGCTCCCTTTAACATCCTTAACACCTTGCTCCATTTGACCCCCCTGGCACCTACCCATACAACATCAGACCAAGCACGGAATACCAGTTTTTTTTTAAAACTTGAAATTTAACTTCATTTTGTGCTGGACTTCATATTGTTTGTGCAATAAGCTAAACATTTATCTATCTATATTTCTATATTATTAATTTTTTTGGTTATTTTCTTGTTGTGATTTAAACATTTGTATTACTGCATCATTTATTGTCTTACCTAATGCATTCATTATCATTCATGCTGGCATATTATTGTATCCTAATAATTAAAAGTTCACACACACCACCCCCATTGTGTAGCGGCTGAACCTGGCATAATGTATAAAGAGCTCTTATTGTGCTGTAAAATGTATCAGGGGCTCTTGCTTTGCAGTAAAATTTGAATAATGGACACTACTGTGTGGTGTAATGTAAATTGGTACAATTATATAGCCACACCCCTTCCCTGTGAAGCCATGCCCCTATATTTTTGCCTATGGGGGGAGGTGGGGGAGCGCCGATGCTGTTTCTTGCACACAACACTAAAATGTCTAATTACGGCACTGCTTTTGAATAAACATTTGGTGCATATATATTCATACGAATATATTGTGACCTCTCATATGATAAGTGACACAGTACATAGCGGCCCAATGGGTCTTGAATAGTATCAATGATATCAACATGTAACTTCGGGGGTAATTCAGACCTACTCGCTGTTCAATGCGCATTAAAGCAGCAATCACAAGTGTGAGAATGCAACACTAGAGTGCGATCAGACCGAAAATCATGCCCACCACACACAAGTGCACAAAAGAGGTGTTTTCTATTTTTCTTTGCACCGGAGTGATATGTTTGCAAGTGTGCTATTCACATTTCTTGCAACATGGAGCTTATCGTACATTTGTGTTGCATTTGCTAGTTTGCAAATAATTGCACAATGATTTTTTTTAATTTAAATTAAAAAATAATTACCCTAAGGAATTGTAATGTGATTGAATAATTAAGTAATCAAACACTGCTAAATGAAGAGTTTGACAACCAACTTGCACAATAACATTCAGCAATTAAGACAACAAACCTATCACTTTAATATCTTTGTTGTCCTATATGCACAATAACCAGAAATTTTTAACATTTAATTTTGTAATTTTTAAAAATAAAATGGTTCTACAGATGTGTCCTCAAACATCGTTGCTCATAGTGCGCTACTTAGGATCCTGAGTCGCAAGTTGTAAATAACATTATGGCGTGTGTTGTGTCCCATGCAATGTAATAGATAGTTTAACTGCTGGGTGGCGAATGTTCCACGTTAAAACTACAGTGTTGAATACAATGCTGTGGCAATAGGCAGTAATCTGTGAGAGGCAGGCCAATCATGTTCTTCCCTTTATATAAAAAGTCCCCTTCTACAAAATACAATGCCATGCTGCCTTCCTGTTCACTCAATTAATTTTGTCGTTACATTGTGTACTAAATCCTGGATTTAATTAGCATAGACAGCTTTATTATGTCGGAAAGAATTTGAGGTTTAGTTGTTATCAAATTGACAGAACTATGTAATGCTTTGTGCCACTGTGTCCGTATCTCATTAATACAACTTCCAGATGGTCTCCATTGCTGTGCCGCCACGCTTGGCAGATTCAATCCGGCTTTTTTTTAAACACTAATCAGAGAAAACACATCACATAAACACCAGGGGTGCTTACCTTTACCATGGTTGGCTGTGGCCTAATGAATACAGTGACAACCCACAATGTGTGCACCCCCTTGTTTGATACCCAGTAAGCCGTGCAATTATTATTATTTTTTATGTGTTTATTTATTTATTATTTTTTTATGCAATTAAGTTATTTGGTGTATTGCTGCTTCCATTTATATAAAAAAGTCCCCTTCTACAAAATACAATGCCACGCTGCAGCCCTATTCACTCAATTTATTTTGTCGTTACATTGTGTACTAAATCCTGGATTTTATTAGAATATACAGCTTTATCATCTCGGAAAGAATTTGAGGTTTAGTTGCTATCAAACAGACAGAAATATGTAATGCCCAGCAGGGCGCTCAATTATAATTATTTTTTTTACGTATTTATTATTTTTTAATTCAATAAAGTTATTTGGTGTGTCGCTTTTTCCCTTTACATCTGAAAAAAACTAAATTCTCTTCAACAGTATTCTATGCCGCAGAATGATGAGGCGCAATCAGTTATTGATGGGGTACAAATTGCATTTCAGTCACTTTGTTTTCATTAAGTGCTACAACCGTGATAAAAACAACCTTGGAACTCAAACGCCGTTTGTACCCCATCGATCACTGTAAAGCCATCCAGGAAGTAACTACCAACTTTCTTCTTGCCCCCTTGTAACTCATATCTTATGTCTATGACTTCTGTATGTGCTATTAACATTAACCACTGAATGGCTGGTGTTGATTGACGCTTCTGAGTCTTGTGATAGTTATCGCCCGGTACAAGCGCCTACGTGTTATCCTTTAAAAATCTACATTGGTACATAGCCATGCAAATCGATGCTAAAGTGGTCAGTTGAAAGGTATCAAAATAATCTTAACAATGACTGGCTTATTTTTTTATATATGACATCTGCATGTTCTGTCATCAATATAATGGTGTCTCGGAACACCTTACAAGCTATCTTTAATATTACCACATCCTCCTTGCAATATTGTTTAAGTTCATTCTGGAAGTTAAATGGCTTATGCTTGCATTTCTCATACCACTCTTTGAATTCAACCTCTTCTGATTCCATCATATATTGCATGCCGAAATGCTAAATATCCAGCATGGTGCCTATATAATTTTGGTTAGCGGTAGTGTTAAAAAATGCGGAAAATGGCTTTTTGAACCCTCAAGATCCATTGCTTTTGGTAAACAACTGAGGCGCATGGGCAAAAAATTTAAAGAGTCGATAAATTAAATATTTAAATCACTCAACGTTAAGCACAACAGTTTTACCGCCTTGCGCCAACACAAGGATTTCAAAGTACACATCATAACGCCAGGAATTATGCGCTATGAATGTGTAACCCTCAAATTTTGGTCTCTTGAATGTTTTTACAAAATATTCAATACAAGCAGAGCCCTGAAAATCCCAGGATTTCTCACCCACTAACATTAATGCATAACAGAAATTAGGCTTGTGCACGCTCTTTTCTTGCATACATTCAAAATCATAAAAAATGTATTTTAAAGTAGGAATCGCAGGTTTAATGTTTTGAATATAACACAAATGCCCAGCAAAATTGTCAACATTCGCTTTGCAAATGGGACATTTCATACCTCGACACTCGGTCAGGGATGGTGTACATCCCGCATTGATCGTAATACATTTTTTTGAAGACACAGCATTTTCAGAGCCAATGCTAGAGACTTGTGCATCTCTAAACAATCTGATGACCTGCAAAACACCCTACATAGCATACACCTTAGTGCTGCCTGACCTGTATCAACGCAATGCTGTCCGATTCATGCCTTACAAAAGAAAAGACAGTCATGCTTATTTCTGTGATGGTACTCATTGTTGCAAAATGTGCAGAAGTTACGTGCACCCACAAAAGCTTTAATGTCCAAAATTCCATAGTAATAATCATTGTGCTATAAGACGAACAGTATGTTGTCTTTGTATTGACACTCTGTGCAAAAGAAACACCAACCACCATTGCTATAATACAGTATTTTAATTGTTGCTTTTAAATGTTTTTCAAAACAAACATAGCTAAAACTGATCATTTTATCAAGGGGCAAATTCAAAGCTTTATGAAGCTCGAGAGCCCTCTCGTGTATCACGTGGTCCGTGGCATTATCATTGTACAAAAGTTTGCAGAGGCTAGCCGCCAGACACAGATTGTTACCGTTGTTATTGAAATCGAATAACAAACGTTTACGTTTCTCAATTATAAGGCTGTTTGGTATTCTCTGTAGGCTCCTGCCTGTCAGGGCACCGCCTATGCAATTCTTGAAAACAGAGATCACAAATTTCAACTCTGTATCAAATAAAACCTCAGCATTACTTTGCAGCATGTTTGTTATCTGTTTCAAAAACTGACGGCGTCTAATGCACCGTGCGGCTTATGGTGTGAATAGATGGCATTGTGTAACCCTCCACCCTCTAACCTTAACTGCACACGATCGTTAGGGTCGACATTAACCATGTAGCTGTTGAGCATAGCCTGTATTGCGTCATGTATTGCCCTCATAGCGTCAAGAAATGATGTGATTCTATTCAAGTTGATAAAAATTAAACGATGGTGGAATTCAGACGCTCTGAAATTGGGGTGATTTCGTTCATACCTGGCAATGGATTCTAAAAAAACAGGGTGCGCTGCCTCATTATTACGAAGCGTTTCTGGACCAGCCGGTACGGGTAATGCTACAAGTTCAACGCTGTCCGTCTATGATGGTCATCTATCTATGTGTCATGGCAGTATGTTGTCATTCTGGTCACTAAACCTACGCATGCCTTGTCTTGCCAGTCTAAGTTGCTTCTGTTTTCTTAAGTTTATTAATGTCCTTATGACCTGTTTTACTTCAAAATTCCTGTTTGTATTTTTGTGGCACTGCGTTCTATATATTGCAAAGCGGTTCAAACCGAGCCCTGTCAGAAATAGTAATTTCTGTGTTTTTTTACCGAATGAGTTGGCCTCTAGGAAATCAATTTTCTCTATAACTAGACTGCTCCATTCTATTGCGAGTTCATATAACGTCTTAACAGTCCTGTAGACGTGTGGTTCGTGTAATTGACCTCTCTCCAATCTGTGCCTAACAATGCGTTATATATTTTAATTCTGCTGCTTTACTAGCATGCTCTGCTCTCTTGGGTATGCCTGTAGCATTTTGTCGACCAACACACGTACCTGTTGAACCTATGCCTGATGGACCGGCAACAGCCTCTTCCATTGTGTTCTGACTTTATGGGCATTGTTGTCTAACACCAATACCTAATGGACCGGCAACAACTTTGTCCATTGCTGCAAAATGCTGCTCAGCCAAAGATGCGCTAACCCCTTTGTTTGGAGGATCTGAAATATCACCATCCCCGTGGCCATCTCCTACATCGGTCGTATAAAACGACTGTGCATCTTGAATTAAATCATAATCATCATCTGGATTTATAAAGGGTTCAATCTGTGTGTCTGGAATTATAATGGGATCAGCCTGAGTATCTGGAATTATAATGGGATGAGCCTGAGTATCTGGTATTATAATGGAATCAGCTTTAGTTTCTATAATTATGATGGGGTCAGTCTGAGTGATTGTTGTTATTATAACCCTATTTTCTTTTGTATGTCTGATCTTTTTTGAGAGCCTAATGAGTCTCTTGCCTTTAACGCTCTCTGCGCCAGTTTTAACACTAATGCAGGGCGCTTGTTCATGGCCATCGTCCTGATCGGGCAACATCTTGAATTTGTTGCTGTTGTGACAACTAATTGGCACATCTTGTAATGGAGTCAATCTCCTTCTTTTAGACTCTGCTTTGTCTGTATAATCCAATTTCCCCTTCACAACCCGGTGGTTAGGTGTTTCATTCACACAATGCATTGTGCGCGAGACACATCTCTCACACGACTGTTTGGTTTAATTTTACTATACAGCTGATTCATTATCAATGGAGTAGAACCATCTAGAAGAATATGTCTTTTCGGCGGTGTCGGTATGTGTTTATTATCTTTGTCATCATCAGGCGAATGCGGCGTTGTTATATCAGGCTTACTTTTACAGGGCACTGGTTCTTCGACCATTTCATCATCCGATGTATTTATACCACAATATCCCTTTGGGTCTATCTTATATAATACTTCATTGAATGCTAAAAAACAAAAACAGTTAGTTAGATATACAGCTATTATTTACATTTTGCTCTGTTGAAAAATTATTGTTTTAAATGCATGTAACAAGCATATAGCATCGTTTAATTAACTTACCCTTGATAGAAAACACTGCTGGCTATCCTGACTCTGGTGACGGTGGTGGATGCATTGGTGCATCGCATATAAACTTTTCAAAGCTCATTTCCACGCATGGTCACGTAGGGCTATCTGCGAATTACAAACAAGTAATTTAAAATCATTTCATACAATATAATTACAGGTTATTTGCGCACTCGGTAAATCGTTTCATTCTTTTTAAAAAGAGAACTTCACATCGCTCGATCAACCATATACTTACAGCTGTTTTGCGACTTCGGTGGCTCCACATATGCTGGATAGGGATTCTGAATCGTTTCAATACAAGACCCAAATGCGCATTCTACGTCATATGGAGCGGTCCTTCTCAGGCCTTGACCGATCGGCCCTGCGTAAGATTAATTCGTGTTAATTATGCGAGAATAAGCATTTTTAAAACAAATTTAAATTATTCAGCAGTTGATAAATGCACGATCACAAGATTTAACATTATATATATATATATATATATATATATTGTGCAGGGGGATGAGGTTGTTACAAGCGACCAAAGGTGTCAAATAAATAATGTAAAAAACCAGGTACTGATAAAAAAAAATTATTTTAATTTCAAAAAGGACGGGCACTAAAAAAAGGTTGGTAATAACTGAAACAATAAAACTAGACCAATGCAGCCTAGTAAAAAACTGTTGTATAAAAAAGAGCAAGAAGCTAGGTTGATAAAATCAAAGCTACATATGCCTAAAATTCATAAAAGGTACACACAGGCATAGGAAAATTACGATGTCAAATACACAGGATAAAACATGAAAAAGCTTATCTTTTAAGAGGTTGAGGTAAAATCAGAGTAGCACCCAACGCGTTTCGTCCCTCATGGACTTCATCAAGCTTGTAACAACCTCATCCCCCTGCACTATTTTCAATTTGTAGGCATATATACCAGTGCCTTCATATATCTTTGAGGTTTCTTAGCTGACGCCCTAAATACTTGAAAGGGAGTGTCCACCAGGTCTAGTTCTGTTTATTAGTCCAGAACGTTCCCCCTTTTTTTCCCATACTGTTTATATACCTTAGATACTGTATCTGTGGCGCTGGTAGCTTCTTTTGTACACATATATATATATATATATATATATATATATATATATAACATTATTTATGCCCCGTTAATCAATGTATGACCACTTACAGGTTAGAGGTTGATAAAGATGTGCATCAGCTTGCGAAAGACACTTGATCATATCGTCAGAAATTTCAAATATGTTGTGACTTTGTTGACTGTTAAAACATGATATAATGCAATTTATATTTATATTTTTTCCGTTAACTCTTGTTTTTACATAATAATGCGAACGTGTAAAGATATTTTAAGGACTCTGCGATGAAATAAATCATACATAAACACATACCTCCATTATTATTATTTTTTCCAAGGATGCGTCTTGAAATTATCTTAATGCTGTAAGACAAAAATTATAATACATTTATTTTAAATATACATGAATAAATCGCATACGCTAAAAACCATATTTACACAACACTTATGAATCACAAAAATATTGTAAACTATATTTGAAATACAGTAAAACATCAACCCTGTAGATGTGATCATCTTTTTTTTTAAATACTTTTAAAATTAAAACATAAAATGTAATTTACTAACACATGCATTGCCAAAATAAACCACTAGATACCACTCATTCATATGTAATAGACATAGTTGATTTTTAAAATACAACACACAACTATATACACAAAATCAACATACACAACTATATATACATCATATATAACATTCTACAAAATAAGTGGCGGTTATTAGCTACAAATCAACTTTTAGGAAAAATTATTTCACAGATAGGCTAGCATTAGATGCGTTAGCGTATCAGATGTTAGAACAATTTAAACATGCTGTATAAGAAAATTGATACTGTCAGAGTCATTCGTGTCTAAGACAGAAAAACACAATTTAAAAAAAGAGTGAATAATTATAATACTTACATATTCCTGGCTCAGTATCTTCTGTGTCAGAGATTTCAAAGCTGTGATGGCATGGATACATGACACTCCTTATAAAGCTGAAATGTTGATGACACATGCAAAATTTGAGTTTCAAAAATCAGCTCATTTATTAATAAACACAATTTTACTCTGGATAATGTTAAAAAATTATTTATTATGGAATTATATTACATAGAGAATTGCCATCATTTTGAATATAAACATGCAATGTTTTTACAAACAAAATTAGGTTTATATATATATATATATATATATATATATACAGTATATATATGTATATATATATATAATCCAATAGCAGCAGGCGGCACTCTCAGGACTGTAATAATAGCAACCACGGAAGAGAGAGGCAAACTACTCCATAGATCTTTAGATCAACGTTTCGATTTATCAAAAAACCGTCATCAGGATCATATAACAAACATTACATACAAGACATACTTACATAACCTCGTCTCCCCACGTCAGGAAGCCGACGGCGCCGTGCCGTCTCCCGGGTCAGTGACGTCACTGACGTCACCACACGTGCGCCGCGCACCCACCGGCGCGCCCAGATGACAGCCCGGCGTCATGGCAACCCGGCACACCATAACAAAACCCCTGTGAATACATACGTGAAAAACATAAGTAACAAGCTGACACATGGTTACAGGTTAAAGCAAAGACATATTGTCAATCACTACACCGATGCAGAACAAACAATAGGTGTCTGGCCAGATAAGATGTCGCTAGTGCAATCATAGCACCTAATTACCATCAAAACTATACTTCAAAATGCGATCATATTACAAAAAACAACTCAAAGGTAACATTTCCTTTAAACCGCGAGGGGAGACAGTGTCCAAACGGTGAATCCACCGCGATTCTTTCTGCAACAATACCCTGTGACGATCACCCCCCCCCGCATTCTCTTGGGTGCTTGGTCAATAATTTTATATCACAGGGTACTCAGACCATGATTGACCATGGCCCTACACAGGTCTGCGATTAGACAGGCGTTAGAACACACTGGGATACACAGTCAGCCAGTTGCTCGGCACTTCAAAGCTTTCAATCATGGTCTGATTACCCTGCGATATAAAATTATTGACCAAGCACCCAAGAGAATGCGGGGGGGTGATCGTCACAGGGTATTGTTGCAGAAAGAATCGGGGTGGATTCACCGTTTGGACACGGTCTCCCCTCGCGGTTTAAATGAAATGTTACCTTTGAGTTGTTTTTTGTAATATGATCGCATTTTGAAGTATTGTTTTGACGGTAATTAGGTGCTATGATTGCACTAGCGACATCTTATCTAGCCAGACACCTATTGTTTGTTTAGCATCGGTGTAGTGATTGACAATGTGTCTTTGCTTTAACCTGTAACCATGTGTCAGCTTGTTACTTATGTTTTTCACGTATGTATTCACAGGGGTTCTGTTATGGTGTGCCGGGTTGCCATGACGCCGGGCTGTCATCTGGGCACGCCGGTGGGCGCGCGGCGCACGTGTGGTGACGTCACTGACGTCACTGACCCGGGAGACGGCGCGGCGCCGGCGGCTTCCCGACGGGGGAGACGAGGTTATGTAAGTATGTCTTGTATGTAATGTTTGTTATATGATCCTGATGACGGTTTTTTGATAAATCGAAACGTTGATCTAAAGATCTATGGAGTAGTTTGCCTGTCTCTTCCGTGGTTGCTATTATTACAGTCCTGAGAGTGCCGTCTGCTGCTATTGGATTGTCCAGACCTGCATTGGGTTCTTCTTGGAGGGCACCTGGGCACATTTTTGAGATACAGTTGAGTGCCGGTGTGTATTGAAAGTATATATATATATATATATATATATAAAACACTAAACATTGGCACTCACAAATCCTAGATTTGGGGTGTCCTATGGTTTGTGACCACATTGTTTTAATAGAAATCACAGTTGCTCTACACTCCCTAAATTAACTAACAATAATAAACAGTGGAGATTTAGTTTAATGTAGTGATCAATGCATTTTAAGACTGTAGCCCCTGGCAAGGGTCCCCACTTTTCTGCAGATCCTACTCTATTGCTCAACATAATTACCATAAACATAGCTGTCACACTAGTGTTAGACTTATATAAATATATATATATAATTTTCTTAACCAGTTGCTAGATAAAAATTTATTTACTTTTATATATAAAATGCTTTAATCAAATAACAATATTCACAGCTATCTTTTTATACATTCGCCATCTGTAACAAAACATTATTGGTTAATAACATTTACCTGCTTAGGCATCGTGTAATGTTTAACAACATTCATTATACACAGATACAGATGGGTCCACGTTTATCTTGACCTTTAGTAGGATTAACTGAGACTGGCCAGTCGGACTTAATCCCCTGCTATAATGACTTAATCCCCTGCTGTATTGTTCTCTGTATTGTATTGCAGCTGAGAACAATAGATGAAGGGTTTATGCTAATAAATGATGTTGTGCCTTGGCGCAGAAAACTAGTCAAGATAACCGTGGACCCATCTGTATATGGAATTTCATGCCTGACAACACGCCAATTACAAATATGAATTCTCATAGCCTTTGTGACAGATCTTGATTAATGACCTGGTATGTTTGTGTGAACGCTTCATTTATACATAACTCATCTGTAACAATTTACTGCTGATGCATTGCAAGCAGAATGCTAGATATAAGTTTCATTCACTTTTATAGATATGACACTTGAATCAATGCTTCTTTTATAAATCAATTGGGAAATAACATTTACTGCTGCTGCAACATCTAAGGGTTAACAATACACAGGAGGTTTTTCAATGTTTAAATACCGCTTATAACTAATTTGTAAGCTTATTTTATATAAAACACTATCAACAGTGGAGGAACAGTGGGCGTAGGTTTGTTTAGAAACTCTTTACCGCAGTCGGTTTGTAGCTTCTTTTGGTACGCAACCCTGCTGAAATATTTTTTCAAAAGCATTAGCGACCCCTGTAGCATTCTTAGTTGTTAGGCATTCAGCCCAAGCTCTCTTAGTGAAAATATTGATAATGGTTAGTATGTACTTAAATCCATAATTGTACTTTGCAAGATCTACGAGTGAAACCAAGTCGCATTGCCATTGTTGATTTAAATCCGATACGCAGATAATTTTCCTTTTATAGTGTTTCCTGACCGGCTTATGTAATGTATACATATCTTGTTTTTGGAGCAATTCTTTAATATCGCTTTTTTTAAACATGTCTTAATTCGACGCATAAAACTTATCAATGCCGCTATAGCTGCCTGGGTTTAATACGGTGTAATACGCATTCTTCATATGCTTTTTTCAATTAGCCGCCCATCATAACACGTCGGATCTTTTGTTCGCGGGCATAGCAGAATGCTAGAGATAATTTTTATTCACTTTTATATATAAAATGCTTTAATCAAATAATATTCACAGCTACCTTGTTCTATGTCAGCCATCTGTAACAAAACATTATTGGTTAATAACATTTACCTGTTGAGGCATCGTGTAATGTTTAACAACATTCATTATACACAGATACATTATATGCAATTTCATGACTGAAAACACGCCAATTACAAACATAAATTCTCATAGCCCTTGTGACAGATCTTGATTAATGCCCTGGTATGTTCGTGTGAATGCTTAATTTATACATAACTCATCTGTAACAATTTACTGCTGAAGCATTGTAAGCAGAATGCTAGAGATAAGTTTTATTCACTTTTATAGATATGACACTTGAATCAATGCTTATTTTATAAATCAATTGGGAAATATCATTTACTGCTGCTGCAACATCTAAGGGTTAACAATACACAGGAGGTTTTTCAATGTTTAAACACAGCTTATAACTAATTTGTAAGCTTATTTTATATAAAACACTATCAATAGGGGAGGAACAATGGGCATGTCAGGGGGGTGTAGAAAAGGGGGGGTGGCTGGAGGCATGTAGACCTGTCACTTTGAGTTTGACTGAAAATGGTTCTATATCTACTTCCATCCCCTTAATCAATTTTATTACATGTCTCTGAACCTTTTCTAGTTCCAGGATATACTTTTTATAGTATGGTGCCCATAACTGTTCACAGTATTTGAGATGTGGCCTCACTAGTGATCTATATAATGAGAGTATAACACTCTCATCCCTTGCATCAATTCCCCACTTTATGCATGCTAATACCTTGTTTGCTTTATTTGCTGCATTCCTACCTTGGGTAACATTCCTACATGGATAGTAATTTCAGCAAAAGTTGTAAAGACATGAAAAAAAAAGTGTCAGCCATTTTCACGTTGGCCTTTTGAACCTGTTGATATAATTTACCTGTCAACCTTTTGTACTACCAACCTTTTGAACTTGTCAACCTATTAACTCTCGACCATATGGTGTCGACCTATTGACTGTTGATCTTCTGACACTAAACCACCTCCCCATATCTGATAAGCCAATAAGAAACTGACTTCTTAGTGCTGGATTGTTCCACTCACAATCAGTGGACCAGTGTATGAATTCAGAGCAATATTCCTCTGTAGTTCTACAGCCCTGTTAGAGGGAATGTAAATGAGACTCAACAGTCACAACCTGGTCAGGATCTACATAAAGTAATCATAAGGCTTGAAATAAATTCCTCTACAGACTTGAAAGCAGAGTGATTGGTACTTTAACTGAAAACCGAAGTTTAAGGGTCCCCCTGGAGTATGGAGATAATAATTCCAATCCTCTGTTGCTCTGACCCAGAGCAATGGAGCCTGAATCTGAAATATAATTTACAACTATATTTAAAATTCTGGAATAATCTCCGGCCTCCAGCGATCTGAAAGTTGAATCTTAGCTTCAGTTATGTAACCATTGGATACAGGAGAGGATTGCAATGCCTCCTCTTGAGCAGCTACACAATGTGACAAGTCCTGAACTACAGCTACCTAAGACAATGTCTATAACTGATTTGTCAAAACCTGGGCTGGATTTGTATGGGTAGAATCCATAAGGAAAATAACTGCAGTCCGCCTAATATATGACTGGTAATAAAAGTTAGGGCACACCTAGTTAACCACGTGACTATGGCCAGGGCCGTAACTAGGTGTGTGCGGAGGGGGCACGGCACATAGCGCTGCAGAGTAGAGGGCGCTGTTGGCGGCACCTGTCAATTTAATAATTTTCACATGCAGCTTACCTTTTTCAAGCCCAGCATCTCCTGACCGACCCTATCTCCTACTCTGACCCCTTCTCTTGCTAATACCTATACAACATTCATGAACTCAACTTGAGATTTCTTTGCTATTCAGTCACACTGTCCTTTATTACATTTCAAGATGCTGACATACCCGGGATTCAATTCTCTTTCTGTCACAGGGTACCAAGAAGACTAGTTAAGGCTGTGATTAGGGCTATATTAACAATAGGGTGGACAAAACTACAGCTCCAGGCCTCCACATAGAAATAGGCCCATCATCATGGCAGCATGATTATCAGTAGCCACCAGATAGCCATATGCCTTGAAAAAGGGACCATATAGGTCCCGCAATGCATCGGAGCCAGCACCCTTTACCACCTACAAAATGATGGAGGAACTCTATACTGACGGAGGACATACTGTAAGATCTGGGAGCCAGTGCAAGGTATGTTCAGACTACTCTGACTCTTTTAGACCTGTGGCTCCTATTCCTCATCTCCGGTAGGACTCCTTGATTTAACACAGCATGTAATTATACTTGTTTTAAACAACATATTTTTATCTGTGTGCATTTTGTCTCTACAGTACCTGCTGTGGAAATAATTATCCTCAGCTCACCTACAGGCCGTCTCTACATACATTGCCCTTCGTGTTTTCATTATTATTTATTATTTGTTACTTGCTTTTATCCTCTTAATTCTGACTCTGCAACACCAGATTCATATACTGTATTTAATGCTGTGAGAATCTTCTGAACTCTTTTATATTGTTGTCAGTTTTAAAGTACCAAATAAATTAAAGTTTTATTCTAATCAGTATAAATTAAAAATTTTACTAATTCTCATAACTACAGGGTAGAACCATACATGTACCATGCCCCCATTTGTTGTTATTAGTTCACACAGGGTCTTTGGGATAACCCATGTGGTACATCGAGCCAGCTTACACCCTGTGAAGCACCCAGGAGTCTTGTCACCACACATTTACTAGCTATTAAGATTACATTTTTATTATTTCTTACAAAATTAGGCAATTTTTTATATTCTTACATATTTAGGGAAACTTTGGAGCTGATAGGTTAGGGGATATACTCGCACACACGGCGTTCACCACACCCACATGGCACTGATAAAACCTCGTCTGTTTCTCACAATAGGCCCCTAAATATTTTCAACTACAAGCCCATGTGGCCCTTAATCCAGCCCTGATCATGACTACTGAAGCAACTGTTATGGGCTTAACCTATAACAGCTACCTTCAAAAGGAGAAGTAAATTCTCTCTGTACTTGGATGCCACCAGGACCTTATGACAGATAAAAAAGAGTAAATGTGGAAACTAGGTGTGCAAAAGGAATGGTCTGAGGTGAGAACAGAAAAAATACTGTAGTTTGGTGGCTGTAGGCAAATATTCAGACAGAAACAGGTAAAGACTGAAAGATGGGAGTGGAGTAATGCAGGCTGAGAATTATAGGTCCAGAAACAAAAGGTAGAATTCTGACCGATGCAGGACTGCAAAGGCAGGGTGCAGGCAGGGTTTCCAAAAACCAGGGACAAGTTTCAAGGCAAGAATGGCAGGCAGGAACTAGCAGAATAACTCCTAGAAAGCTGCAGCAGGGCAGGTGACGTCTGGCAGTACAGAAGCTATAACCGGCAATGCACTAAAGCCCTGACTGTGTTTTAACTGGTCAGAGATCCAATCAGAACCAAAGAACCAGTGCTGTAACAAGACATTCTGGTGCCCTGTTCAAAAAAGAATATTGATGCCACCTCCTCCCTACACATTTAAAATAGGGCAGGCAAAAAGATAGGAGTGTGGATATATGGTGAAGGGGCATGGCCACTTCATCCACCAGGAGATTGTCAGTGGGTGTTAGCAGCTCTACAGATTTATCAGGTTTATGACACTCTTCTGTGGTTGGGAAGGCATCACAGCTTTTCTTCCTCAGAAGATTGCAGGATGTAGGTTGCCAAGAACTATCCTTATGAATTTCTAGTTTTCTTATTGAGAGCATTCTCATGGAAGTTCATTCGTAGGTTGGTTAAACTTAGCCTCACTTGGAGGAATTTTATGGGAGAAGAAGCCTGATGTAGACCAATAATATTATTGCTGGCATTCCAGTGGTGCTTTATTTACAGTAACACCCTCTAATAAAAACTTCAGGGGTAACAGAACATGCACTAGCAGGTTGAAAAATGTATTTGTTTTTTCTGTCAGTGCTTTTTTGGCAAAATTTGTATTTGCATTGTTATTAGACTTGTAACCTTTGTTTTGTTCCTGAACTTCCTGCAAAAATCAAAATGTAATTTAATTTGCAGTACAATGCATTGTTTAATGTTTTGTAGTGACAATAAACTTATTGCTCAATGAATGAATGAGCCCCTTGACCACTTGTCACAGTTCCGGGCTCAGTTCAGGAGACCGCAGGTCAGCATACCAACGCTTGGCTCCCGGCAGCATACCAATGCCGGGATCCCAGTGGGGGGTGGGGTTAGTACAGCAAGCCCCTTGCGGGCTCAGTGGTGACGTGCAGTCACCACAGGTTCTATTCCCACTCTATGGGTGTCGTGGACACCCACGAATGGAAATAGTCCCTGTTGGTCGGCATGCTGACCATTCGGATAGTGAGGGGGTGGAATGGTGGTGGAGGTCATGTGACCGCTGGTATCATGACTGTCCCTCAGTTTCCGTAAGAGGTTGTCAACAGTGTGCCTCTTATGGAAAGTGGTGATACATAGCGTAGCCTGCCTAGGAATGAGTTGGCATTTGCGAGATGCTGCTACTGGTGTCACTGCTGTTGTTGCTGCAGGAGGCCATACATCTACCCAGTGGGCTGTCACAGTCATATAGTCCTTAGTCTGCCCTGTTCCACTTGTCCACATGTCCATGGTTAAGTACAACTGAATTTTTTAGGACACTGAGGACACTTTTTCTGATGTCTCTGTACATTCTCGATATCGCCTGCCTAGTGAAGAGGAACCTAGATGGGATTTGATACCAGGGACACAGTACCTCAAACAATTCTCTAAGTCCCACTGAACTAATGGTGGATACCGCATGCAAGACTAACATCAACATAGCTGTCAAGCACTCAGTTATCCGCTTTGCAAAAGGATGACTGCTGTCATATTTCACCTTCCTCACAAAGGACTGTTGGACATGGCCTGCAGGTCAATTGCTTAGTTGAAGTAGTACAAGTGGCCTTCCGACTTCCCCTCTGAGATGATGATCGACTCCCAGCAGCAACAACAGCAGTGGCAGCAACAGCAGGCGTACCACTCAAGGATCCTACGGAGGAATCCCAGTTAGGAGAGGACTCCTAAGTCTTGCCAGTGACATGGCCTGCAGGACTACTGATGTTCCTGACTGAGGAGGAAGGTGATGTTGAGGTAGTTGGTGGTGTGGCTTGCAGGAGCTTGGGTACAAGAGGAAGAAGGGATTTAGGTGTCAGTGGTCTGCTTATGCTCTTACCCAAAGTTTCACAACTTGACACTGACTTCTGATGAATGTGCAGCAGGTGACATATAAGGGAGGATGTTCCTAGGTGGGCTCCTTCATCCCACGGACAACAGGTGTCTCCCTTGGTGCCTCATTTAAACAAACCCCATCACCATCAGAATCCCTATAATCAAATTCCTCCTCAGCGCTAGCACCACTCATATCCTCATCCTGCTGTGCTTCAACAGTGACATCTTCAATTTGAATAACAGAAACTGGAATGTGGGTGCTCCTTCTAGCACTTGCAGGGGGCGTGCAAATGGTGGAAGAAGCCACCTCTTCCCATCCAGTGTTGGGAAGGCTAGGCATCGCAACCGCTGACACACTTGGACTCTCCTTGGGGATTTGTGATACCATCTGAGAACGCACAGTTATTTTCTGTGCTTTTTCCAGCTTAACTCTTATCCTTTTTATGCATGAGGATGAGGACTTCCATCGTCATGTGAAGCTGAACCACTAGTCATGAACATAGGACAGGGCCTTAGCCATTCCTTGCCACTACGTGTCATAAATAGCACATTGGCAAGTTTACATTTCTCCTCAGACCATTTAAATGTATTTATTTTTGGTCTTTTTACTGAACTTTGACTTTTTGGATTTTACATGCCCTTTATTATCACATTAGGCATCAGCTTTGACAGACAATGCTGATGGGATTTCATTGTCTATGTCATGACTAGTGGCAGCAGCTTTAGCACTAGGAGGAAGTGGTTCCTGATCTTTCCCTATTTTATCTTCCAAATTTTTCTTCTCCATTATTTTTCTGGATTTATTTAACAATATGTGGTACAGGAGAGCGTACCTCTACACCACACAGCGCAAACCCTGTGAAAAATATTTGAATTAAATATTAATAACCCCTTTACTTGGAGTAAATAATATATAGCACAGAACAGCACCACTGAACTTACATGGCAGCACCACTGGACTGGACTTATACAGAATTAAATGGACTTATATGGAATTATACAGAAGGATCACTGGACTTATACACCAGTGCCACTGGAATTATACGGCAGGATCACTGGAATTATACGGCAGGATCAGTGGACTTATACGGCATTACCACTAGACTTATATGGCAGTACTACTGGACATATATGGCAGTATCACTGGACTGGACTTATACGCCAGTACCACTGGAATTATACACCAGGATCACTGGACTTATACGCCAGTACCACTGTAATTATACGGCAGGATCACTGGACTTATACGGCAGGATCACTGGATTTATACGGCAGTACCGCAGGATATTTACAGTAGTATCAATGGACATATACGGCAGTATCGCTGGACATATACGGCAGTATCAATGGACATATACGGCAGTATTACTGGACTGGACTATTATATGCCAGTACCACTATAATTATACGGCAGGATCACTGTAATTATACGGGAGGATCACTGTAATTATACGGCAGGATCACTTAACCTATACGAAAGGATCAGTGAATTTATACGGCAGTACCGCTGGACATATAAGGCAGCATCAATTGACATATACGGCAGTACCACTGGACATATACGTCAGTTTCAATGGACATATGCGGCAGTATCACTGGACTTATACGGCAGTTTCACTAGACTGGACTTATACGGCAACATCGCTGTAATTATACGGCAGGATCACTGGAAATATATGGCAGGATGACTGGAATTATACGGCATGATCACTGGAATTATACGCCAGTACCATGGAATTATATGGAAGAATCATCTGACTTATACGGCAGGTTCACTGGATTTATATTGCAGCACTGCTGGACATATACGGCAGTACCGCTGCACATAACGGCAGTATCAATGGACATACTGTATACGGCAGTATCACTGGACATATACAGCAGTATCACTGGACTGGTCTTATACGATAGTACCACTGTAATTATATGGCAGGATCACTGGACTTATACGGCAGTATCAAACAAACAGAAAAGAAAAACTCGCGCCTCTGCTGCAGCTCGGTACCAACCCCCAAGAGCACTACTCCTTGAAACAATATACAATACAGAATATGGGGTGGTTCACAAGCGCTACAGATTACTAATCAACCAATATTAATTAATATTGATTTATCAACATCATGGTAGTTGTGTCCAAAATTCTTGGGTCACAGGGATTCCTCGACCTTTTCCACTCCACGGTTTTACAAAGGTTTGCACCTTTTGACTAACCTCCTTCGAGTGGGATATGTACATCAAAAGGTTTCTTTAGATGTTCTCCTCGTACACCTTTATTCCTCAAACACGAGATTTACCACAGCCCCGTCCCTCAAAAAGGGCACTCACCTTCCAACAATGCCCTATATTCCTTGAAAGGTTTCTTTCACTGCTGGAGGAGGCCTGGATTTTCACTGGTAGCCACCAGTATTTAATAGATATGTGGATAAAAACGCAATGGATATCCAAAAAAATATACACAAATTTATTGTATCTTAAAAAGATATATCCATATACATTAAAAAGTGGGCAATAAAAATGACAAAAATAATAATAAAAAGATTAATAACTGGTTCCCTTGGTCAATCTGGAAATGCTTACACCCCCAAGTGCCACAAGGTTCCAAACACTCTAAAATTATCCAAACAACTTCAAATAAAAACCGAGTGTTGGTCCTCTTAGGCAGTAAAAAGGCAAATGGAGGAGACCATACGACCTGGGGTACACAGAAAACACACCGACGCGTTTCGGATTCAAGATCCTTCCTCAAGGTGTCTACTGGAGTCAAACAGTCAGGAATTTATACCCCCTACTCGCCACTCCCAGCCAAATTGGCCAATCACAATGTTTAGGTCCATAAACATACAACATCATCCCAATTCTAAAATATTATCCACATATCTACTATCCTCCTATAATAAGCAAATTCATATTTACTAAAACTCATTCTTAACAACAATTATAAACTGTTCAAATCAATTTTAAAAGTCAATTGGTCAAAAGCAAAACAGAAACTGGATCACCAATGGGACATTTCAACTATATTGTCCAATATACAAATCCGGATTTATTGTCCTTTTCTTCGTCAGGCCCTTTGCCCATTCCCTTCCGTTACCCACAAGTCCCTGGAGTATTCACAGAACTTTATTCATGTTTTTCTTGCTCCACATATGGTTCCTTATCCGGCACACTGCGTAGTTCCTCTTCCTGTCTGTGGAACGCAGTGTTTCTCTGAACCGCGATCATGTGACTTCCATTTTCACCGGAAGTGCGGGTCATTCAGTCCGTGTTGTGGAACGCAAATGACGGAGGACATGTATTCTGTGTGTGTGATCCAATCACCTTCTGTTTTAGTCAATCTCCATGGCAACCCAATGAGTTCACATGAAAAAATCAGAAATAAGGTCTGTTAGTATTATACCGGGCACATTTACAAATATCCACATATAAATAAAATACATTAATGCAAAAACCATTTCATTTCAAAGTCAATGTTTAGACCTTTGGGGTCTAATGTCTGCATTTCATATATAGTCCGCATTTCAATCTTAGCCAGTTGGACTTCAACGTCATTTGTTCGCCAACTCGGAACTACACATTTTATTCCGCAAACATTAACCAGATGTTTAATGTTGCATTCATGCGTTTTTTTGAAATGCAGAGACACGGTGTGGGTTTCCATTCCTTTTTTTATATTGCGTACATGCTCTGCCATGCGGGTTTTCAGCATTCGGGTTGTACGTCCTACATACTGAGCACCGCATGCACATTCAAGCAAATATACACAATTTTTTGTATTGCAGGTCACAAAATCATTGATGGTATATACTACCCCGGTTTGATTGGATTTATACTGGACAATTTTACTTTGTTTACTCACACAGGTGCGACACATAATACATGTGCCGCATCTGAAAAAACCCTTGAACATGTTTCTAGTGAGCATCTTTGGAGGGACACTCACACTCCTCACCACACTTTCTTTAACATTTTTGGCCCTTCTATATACAAATTTCGGGATTTCAGATATATATTCTTTCAATGAAACATCTTTACTAAGGATAGACCAATGTCGCTTAATAATCTGTTCCACCTGTCTATATTGACTATTATATCCCGTAATAAACGGAATATTGGTCCCAAACTCACTTTCATTTACAGGTGTCTTTTCAAGCATATCAGCTCGATTTCTTTTACCACTCTCAGTCATTGCGACTTGAATTATTTCCTTGTTATATCCCTTATCTTCAAACTGATCACCCAGTTTACGTGCTTGTTCCCAATATACTTCCACATCTGAACAATTTCTCCTTATTCTATGGAACTGGCTCATAGGAATACTCTTGAGCCAGTTCTTGTGGTGGTTACTGGAAAAATCAATAAAAGAATTGCAATCCGTATTCTTAGTATAGTTGCTTGTTTTAATTCCATCATTTTCTATATACACCCTTAGATCTAAGAAATTTACTTCTACCTCACTGATATTGAAAGTGAGTTCTATCCCAGAGGAATTGTTGTTAAGATGTTTACAAAAAGTATCAAGTGTAGACCGATCTCCACCCCAAATAAATATTATGTCATCTATACACCGGTTCCAGGCTACCAGACTGGCTCCCAGCTTATGGCCATTCCATACTTGCTGTTCCTCCCAATGTGCCATGAATAAGTTTGCGTAACTGGGAGCCAGTCTGGTGCCCATAGCTGTACCGGTCTGTTGCATATAGAATGAGTCGTCATACCAAAAAAAGTTGTTATGGAGGATGAGAGATGTCCCCTCCAAAACAAAATTCCTCTTTTCCTCTAGCATTCCATTCCTCTCCATAAAAAACGATAAGGCCTCTAGTCCCAGTTTGTGGTCTATAATTGTATATAACGAGGTGACGTCCGCTGTCACTAATATAAACCCAGGTTGCCAATCAACCATCATAAGTTTATTAATAGTGAAGATGGTATCCTTTAAATAGGATTTTGTTTCCTTTACCATAGGTTGGAGTATATGGTCAAGATAACACGACAAGTTCGATAGGCAGGAATTTGTTCCCGCCACTATCGGACGACCTGGGGGGCATTCTCTATTCTTGTGTATTTTTGGCAACACATACAACACGGGTATTGCCGGATGTTCTATCATCATATATAGCTGTTCTTCCTCTGTAATAATTCCTTTTGTTAAGTACAATGCCAAGAATACTTCTAATTTCTTTATTATATTCATACTTGGATTACCTCGCAATTTTTGGTAGGTTTCCCTATCCATTAATTGACGCATTATCTCTCTGTTATAGTCCTCCAAATTCAAAATCACAATGCTCCCCCCCTTATCCGCGGGTTTGATTAATATCTCCTTATTTCCGCGTAATGTTTGAATGGCTTTTCTTTCATCTTTAGATAAATTGTTTTTTCTATTGGGTCTAAACGTTACCTTTTCAAAATCTGCTTTCACTAATTTTTCAAAGGACTCAATAAAGCTACCCTTCTTATGTTTAGGGTAAAAGGTGGACTTTCTTTTGAATTTGTGCCCTTCATTTCCCTCTATTTCATTATCCTTTGGTTTTTCATCAAAGAACCTTTTTAGTGTGAGTCGTCTAATAAATTTCTCTATATCTATAAAGACTTCAAATTTGTCACACCTGTTGGCCGGGGCAAACTTGAGGCCCTTCTCAAGAACAGACCTCTCATATACATTTAATTCATATTGGCTCAGATTGTATATACTTGTGGTTTTCATACCTCTCTCACAATCCTCACTAACTTAAAGAAAACCACAAGTATATATAATCTGAGCCAATATGAATTAAATGTATATGAGAGGTCTGTTCTTGAGAAGGGCCTCAAGTTTGCACCGGCCAACAGGTGTGACAAATTTGAAGTCTTTATAGATATAGAGAAATTTATTAGACGACTCACACTAAAAAGGTTCTTTGATGAAAAACCAAAGGATAATGAAATAGAGGGAAATGAAGGGCACAAATTCAAAAGAAAGTCCACCTTTTACCCTAAACATAAGAAGGGTAGCTTTATTGAGTCCTTTGAAAAATTAGTGAAAGCAGATTTGGAAAAGGTAACGTTTAGACCCAATAGAAAAAACAATTTATCTAAAGATGAAAGAAAAGCCATTCAAACATTACGCGGAAATAAGGAGATAGTAAACAAACCCGCGGATAAGGGGGGGAGCATTGTGATTTTGAATTTGGAGGACTATAACAGAGAGATAATGCGTCAATTAATGGATAGGGAAACCTACCAAAAATTGCGAGGTAATCCAAGTATGAATATAATAAAGAAATTAGAAGTATTCTTGGCATTGTACTTAACAAAAGGAATTATTACAGAGGAAGAACAGCTATATATGATGATAGAACATCCGGCAATACCCGTGTTGTATGTGTTGCCAAAAATACACAAGAATAGAGAATGCCCCCCAGGTCGTCCGATAGTGGTGGGAACAAATTCCTGCCTATCGAACTTGTCGTGTTATCTTGACCATATACTCCAACCTATGGTAAAGGAAACAAAATCCTATTTAAAGGATACCATCTCCACTATTAATAAACTTATGACGGTTGATTGGCAACCTGGGTTTATATTAGTGACAGCGGACGTCACCTCGTTATATACAATTATAGACCACAAACTGGGACTAGAGGCCTTATCGTTTTTTATGGAGAGGAATGGAATGCTAGAGGAAAAGAGGAATTTTGTTTTGGAGGGGACATCTCTCATCCTCCATAACAACTTTTTTTGGTATGACGACTCATTCTATATGCAACAGACCGGTACAGCTATGGGCACCAGACTGGCTCCCAGTTACGCAAACTTATTCATGGCACATTGGGAGGAACAGCAAGTATGGAATGGCCATGAGCTGGGAGCCAGTCTGGTAGCCTGGAACCGGTGTATAGATGACATAATATTTATTTGGGGTGGAGATCGGTCTACACTTGATACTTTTTGTAAACATCTTAACAACAATTCCTCTGGGATAGAACTCACTTTCAATATCAGTGAGGTAGAAGTAAATTTCTTAGATCTAAGGGTGTATATAGAAAATGATGGAATTAAAACAAGCAACTATACTAAGAATACGGATTGCAATTCTTTTATTGATTTTTCCAGTAACCACCACAAGAACTGGCTCAAGAGTATTCCTATGAGCCAGTTCCATAGAATAAGGAGAAATTGTTCAGATGTGGAAGTGTATTGGGAACAAGCACGTAAACTGGGTGATCAGTTTGAAGATAAGGGATATAACAAGGAAATAATTCAAGTCGCAATGATTGAGAGTGGTACAAGAAATCGAGCTGATATGCTTGAAAAGACACCTGTAAATGAAAGTGAGTTTGGGACCAATATTCCGTTTATTACGGGATATAATAGTCAATATAGACAGGTGAAACAGATTATTAAGCGACATTGGTATATCCTTAGTAAAGATGTTTCATTGAAAGAATATATATCTGAAATCCCGAAATTTGTATATAGAAGGGCCAAAAATGTTAAAGAAAGTGTGGTGAGGAGTGTGAGTGTCCCTCCAAAGATGCTCACTAGAAACATGTTCAAGGGTTTTTTCAGATGCGGCACATGTATTATGTGTCGCACCTGTGTGAGTAAACAAAGTAAAATTGTCCAGTATAAATCCAATTAAACCGGGGTAGTATATACCATCAATGATTTTGTGACCTGCAATACAAAAAATTGTGTATATTTGCTTGAATGTGCATGCGGTGCTCAGTATGTAGGACGTACAACCCGAATGCTGAAAACCCGCATGGCAGAGCATGTACGCAATATAAAAAAAGGAATGGAAACCCACGTGTCTCTGCATTTCAAAAAAACGCATGAATGCAACATTAAACATCTGGTTAATGTTTGCGGAATAAAATGTGTAGTTCCGAGTTGGCGAACAAATGACGTTGAAGTCCAACTGGCTAAGATTGAAATGCGGACTATATATGAAATGCAGACATTAGACCCCAAAGGTCTAAACATTGACTTTGAAATGAAATGGTTTTTGCATTAATGTATTTTATTTATATGTGGATATTTGTAAATGTGCCCGGTATAATACTAACAGACCATATTTCAGATTTTTTCATGTGAACTCATTGGGTTGCCATGGAGATTGACTAAAACAGAAGGTGATTGGATCACACACACAGAATACATGTCCTCCGTCATTTGCGTTCCACAACACGGACTGAATGACCCGCACTTCCGGTGAAAACGGAAGTCACATGATCGCGGTTCAGAGAAACACTGCGTTCCACAGACAGGAAGAGGAACTACGCAGTGTGCCGGATAAGGAACCATATGGGGAGCAAGAAAAACATGAATAAAGTTCTGTGAATACTCCAGGGACTTGTGGGTAACGGAAGGGAATGGGCAAAGGGCCTGACGAAGAAAAGGACAATAAATCCGGATTTGTATATTGGACAATATAGTTGAAATGTCCCATTGGTGATCCAGTTTCTGTTTTGCTTTTGACCAATTGACTTTTAAAATTGATTTGAACAGTTTATAATTGTTGTTAAGAATGAGTTTTAGTAAATATGAATTTGCTTATTATAGGAGGATAGTAGATATGCGGATAATATTTTAGAATTGGGATGATGTTGTATGTTTATGGACCTAAACATTGTGATTGGCCAATTTGGCTGGGAGTGGCGAGCAGGGGGTATAAATTCCTGACTGTTTGACTCCAGTAGACACCTTGAGGAAGGATCTTGAATCCGAAACGCATCGGTGTGTTTTCTGTGTACCCCAGGTCGTATGGTCTCCTCCATTTGCCTTTTTACTGCCTAAGAGGACCAACACTCGGTTTTTATTTGAAGTTGTTTGGATAATTTTAGAGTGTTTGGAACCTTGCGGCACTTGGGGGTGTAAGCATTTCCAGATTGACCAAGGGAACCAGTTATTAATCTTTTCATTATTATTTTTGTCATTTTTATTGCCCACTTTTTAATGTATATGGATATATCTTTTTAAGATACAATAAATTTGTGTATATTTTTTTGGATATCCATTGCGTTTTTATCCACATATCTATTAAATACTGGTGGCTACCAGTGAAAATCCAGGCCTCCTCCAGCAGTGAAAGAAACCTTTCAAGGAATATAGGGCATTGTTGGAAGGTGAGTGCCCTTTTTGAGGGACGGGGCTGTGGTAAATCTCGTGTTTGAGGAATAAAGGTGTACGAGGAGAACATCTAAAGAAACCTTTTGATGTACATATCCCACTCGAAGGAGGTTAGTCAAAAGGTGCGAACCTTTGTAAAACCGTGGAGTGGAAAAGGTCGAGGAATCCCTGTGACCCAAGAATTTTGGACACAACTACCATGATGTTGATAAATCAATATTAATTAATATTGGTTGATTAGTAATCTGTAGCGCTTGTGAACCACCCCATATTCTGTATTTTATACGGCAGTATCACTGGATTTATACGGCAGTACCGCTGTAATTATACGGCAGGATCACTGGACTTATACGGCAGGATCACTGTAATTATACGGCAGGATCACTATAATTATATGGAAGGATCACTATAATTATACATCAGTACAAATGTAATTATACAGCAGGATCACTAAACTTATACGGCACGATCACTGGATTTATACACCGGTACCTCTGGACATATATGGCAGTACCGCTGGACATATACGGCAGTATCAATGGACATATACGACAGTACCACTGGACATATACAGCAGTATCAATGAACAAATACGGCAGTACCACTGTAATTATATGGCAGGATCACTGGACTTATACAGAAGGATCACTGGAATTATACGTCAGGATCACTGTTATTATTATATGCAGGATCACTGGACATATACGGCAGTACCGCTGGACATATATGGCAGTATCAATGGACATATACGGCAGTATCACTGGCCATATATGGCAGTATCACTGGACTGGACTTATACGCCAGTACCACTGTAATTATACGGCAGGACCACTGGACTATATGGCAGGATCACTGGATTTATACGGCAGTACCGCTGGACATATATACGGCAGTATCAATGGAATATACGGCAGTACCACTGGACATTTACAGCAGCACAAGGACACCATCACTGAACTGATGCAGGATAACACAGCACAACTGCAATGGACTAAACTTATACAGTAGCACTGGACATATGGCAGCAGAGGACACCACCACTGTGACTGGACTGATGCAGCACAACACACCGCCACTGGGCTGATGCAGCACAACACAGCACCACTGGACTGGACTTATACAGCAGCACTGGACATATGGCAGCAGAGGACTCCATCACTGTGACTGGACTGATGCAGCACAACACACCACCACTGGACTGATGCAGCACAACACAGCACCACTGGACTGGACTTACACTGCAGCACTGGACATATGGCAGCAGAGGACACCATCACTGTGACTGGACGGATGCAGCACAAGACACCACCACTGGACTGATGCAGCACAACACAGCACCACTGGACTGGACATATACAGCAGCACTGGACATATGGCAACAGAGGACACAACCACTGTGAGTGGACAGATGCAGCACAAGACACGGACACTGAGGACACTGAGGATGGAGACACGTCCTTTCTCTACACTCTCCAATGCCAGAGTGAAAATGGCGGCGACACGCGCCTGTTTATATGGGATCCAAACCCCGTAAGAATCCGACAGCGGGATGATGACGTTTTGACTCGTTCTGGTTTCCGAGTCAGGCGGGAAAACCTGAGCCGGGCTCGGATCCGGACTCGTGACGTGAAGTCCGGTAGGTTTTGGTTCTCTGAGAACCATACCCGCTCATCTCTAATTCTAATCTTTGGAAAATGCAATACATTCATAAGCTCAGGAAGGATAAAACATGGGGAATGTCAAAGTATCTAACCATAAGGAAAAAAATATATTTTGCAAGTAACAACCCGTTTTTATGATTAGATAAAATTGATGCTTTGTGATTTGAACAAATTAACTCTTACTTGTCTGACAACAAAAACATTTTATCTTTTACAAATTTTCACACTCCTTCAATAATGAATAGATCAGTAGATGTTCCTTGTCACAGTCTCTGTCACTACTATGTTTGTTCCCGGTGTAGCTCGTGCCATGTAATTAAAGAGGTTTCTTATGGTAATATTTACTTGTGAAACAAAAATAAAATCAACCAATCTGTAGCAGTGTGTCCGGAGAATTTTGTTCATGCGTCACAGTCCTCCGTAAGGAGTCTCTATTGGTTACAGTGGAAGCTGCCATTTTATTGGCTAAACCAACAGTTCTGAGGACACAGGAGCAAGCGCAGGATCTTGCAATGGGCATTCCAAGTACCAAATAAACTGTGCGTGTGTGAAAAATGATAACATTTTCTATGGCGCATGCATTACCCTGGTGTACGCACAAAGGTGGGGCTGCGATCAGGTCAGAAGGTATCAGAAATGTGGCAGAAAGTGGTGGGATTTCCTGACTGGGAGGTGACTTGTAGTGCATACATAAAGTAATTTCAGAGGGTGTGTTATGGGAGATTCCCCCGGGCATGTCCGTGCAAGCAACTGTATAAGGGGCCATGGTGTTACAAACCTTCTTGCAGCTTGTATCCATGATGGGTCCCGGTTGTTGCCAGGCAACCAGGAAATTGTGTCTTCCGGCCACAAGGGCCAGCGGTCCGTGCTGGTTGCTGGGCAATCGGGACGACGGACAGCTACTGTGTCTCAGGTTGCCTAGTGAATCCAGGACTCAAGACTACATTCTGCGATGCAGCTGCAGAGTGTTTCTAATCATTGTGGCCTGGCTGTTTCCTGCATCTCTGATTGGGTGCTCTCCCTGTTATAAGCCAGCCAGCCCTCCTGAACTGTGCCAGTTATAGCTTATACCCTGTGTGTAAGTCACTGGTCTCTACCCCAGGTTCCTTTGGATACTCTGTCCATCCAAAGAATTCTCTGCTAGTTCCTGTGGATACACTGCCTGGCTATACCAGCCAGTCTGTCAGGCCTGTTTTCCTGCCACTCCTGCCTGTTTACTTGCTGGAATACCACTACTGTCCATCTGTGTAAAAAAAATGGCTAATTATTATTATTATTATATTATATTATATTATTATATTATATTATTATTATTATTATTAATTATTGTGCAAGAGTATGTCTCTTGCACAAAAACCACATCCAGCCTCTCACCATTAAACTCCCAGAGTGCAGAGGTCCATTTCTCAGGGATGTTAAGCCCTTTTACATTAATAAAGGACATTTTCAGATCAACAGATGGAGATAAGCAGACAACTCAAAGGGGAAAACCATGCCCTAAATCACCAAACGCCCAAATGAACTAATTCAGGGACACGTGTTCTCTAAAATAAGGGTTTGAGAAGAACTAGGAAAGGGGAATGAACAGGGGGGTAGGAAAATACAAATAAAGAAAACATAGAAGACCAACACAGAAGAAAAATAACCAAGTACAGTAGTATCATAAAGCTAGTATAGATGTATACATTCAAAAAAATTGTCACATGAGGAATCTGAAGATGCCCATGGCCATATTAGAAATAGGGGTGTGCACTGGGCCATTTTTTGGGTTTTGGATTTTGGTTTTGGATCTGGATCTCCTTCGGGTTTTGTATCTGGATTTTGCGGGTTTTGCTATTAGATCTGGATTTTTTAGAAAACAATCATCAAAACAGCTAAAATAACAGAATTTGGAGGTGGTTTTTCCTACAGCTTTATTAACCTTAATAATATTCATTTCCACTAATTTCCTCACAGCTCACAATATTGTTTGCATCCACCATAGGCCAAAAGGTTGCAACGAGGTAGCTGGATGGAGCAGCAGCAGCCCTTGGATGTACAGTGCATCTGGAAAGTATTCACAGTGGTTCACTTTTTTATTCTGTTATGTTACAGCCTTATTCCAAAATGAAATAAATTCATTTTCCCCTTAAAATTCTACACACAATGGCCCTCATTCCGAGTTGTTCGCTCGTTATTTTCCTTCGCATCGGTGCGATTTTCCGCTTACTGCGCATGCGCAATGGTCGCACTGTGGCTGCGCCAAGTAAATTTGCTAAGAAGTTTGGTATTTTACTCACGGCATTACGAGGTTTTTTCTTCGTTCTGCTGATCGTAGTGTGATTGACAGGAAGTGGGTGTTTCTGGGCGGAAACTGGCCGTTTTATGGGAGTGTGTGGAAAAACGCTGCCGTTTCAGGGAAAAACGCGGGAGTGGCTGGAGAAACGGGGGAGTGGCTGGGTGAACGCTGGGTGTGTTTGTGACCTCAAACCTGGAACGACAAGCACTGAACTGATCGCACTGGAGGAGTAAGTCTCGAGCTACTCAGAAACTGCAAAGAAAAATCTTTTCGCTATATTGCGAATACTTCGTTCGCTATTCTGCTAAGCTAACATTCACTCCCAGAGGGCGGCGGCTTAGCTTGTGCACTGCTGCGAAAAGCGGCTAGCGAGCGAACAACTCGGAATGAGGGCCAATACCCCATAATGACAATGTGAAAAAAGTTTTTTTTTATTTTTTGCTAATTTATTAAAAATAAAAAAACCTAAGAAATCACAAATTGAGCTCAGATGCATTCTGATTCCACTGATCATCCTTGAGATGTTCCTACAGCTTAATTGGAGTCCACATGTGCTAAAATCAGTTGATTGGACATGATTTGGAAAGGCACACACCTGTCTATATAAGGTCCCACACTTGACAGTGCATGTCTGAGCACAAACCAAGCATGAAGTCAAAGGAATTGTCTATAGACCTCCGAGACAGGTACTTCTCGAAACACAATATGGGGAAGTGTACAGAAAAATATCTGCTGCTTTGAAGTTCCCAATGAGCACAGTGGCCTCCATCATCCTTAAATTGAAGAAGTTCAGAATCACCGGGAGGTGATTGTAAAGAGGAATGGGCAAAACTGTCCAAAGATAGGTGTGTCAAGCTTGTGGCATCATATTCAACAAGACTTGAGGCTGTAATTGCTGCCAAAGGTGCATCAACAAAGTATTGAGCAAAGGCTGTGAATACTTATGTATATGTGATTTCTTCATTTTTTTAATTTATTTGCAAAAATTTCTAACTTTTTTAATGTTTTCATTATGGGATATTGTGTGTAGAATTTTGAGGGAAATAATTAACTTTTTTACATTTTGGAATTAGGCTTAAACATAACAAAATATGGAAAAAGTGAAGTGCTGTGAATACTTTCAGGATGCACTGTATATACTGGGACGATAAAATATTAAAAATGTGCTTAAAAAAGGCTCAAAATTTCAGTTCATAATAATATGATTAAGGCAAAGAAGAATAAAAAAGACAATATTTTATAATTAATTTAATTTATTTAGAATCAAATTCTTCATTTCCTCCAATATATCTTCGATATGCAGAAAGTTCACTATATGACTGTGGAGAGTTTAATTATATTAGTTTAATCTAAATGTATCTAATTTATAAATATTATTATTAATAATAATTTGAATTAATTACAATGTGGTGATAAGAAGAGTTATGAAAGTAGGAAACATGTTAAGTATCCCTTATCCAAAATTCCAAATCCCACATTTTTGGGTCCCCTACTGAGATAATGACATATATAGTATATATTATGTGTATATATAAATATATATATATATATATATATATATATATATATATATATATATATATATATATATATAATATACATATATATGTGTCATTATCTCAGTAGGGGAACCAAAAATGTGTGGTTTAGAATTTTGGACAAAAGATTCTCAACCTGTAATAAGTTATAATAAGAACATGAGCTATAGACACCACACCCTGAAATGGATGGAGTAAGCCTGGATGTAGCCTGGGAGGATACTGCGCAAAATAAAAAAAAATATGTAATTTATTTTTGGTGGACTGACAGAACATCCCGAGATGGATGGAACAGCTGCAGTCCCTGGATGTATACTGGAATGACAAAGCACAAAATATTAATTTAAATAAAAATATACAGTATATATTAATTTCATATCACACACTGCGGTTACAGTGTCGCACACATCCATTAAGAATATGTAGACTTTGTTTTATATCACACCAGTGGTTACAGTGTCGCACAAATGAATCATAAATAAATATATAATAACTACACCGACAGCGTTGCATAATGCGTTTATGAGTAGGAAATAACATACTGCGGTCTGACAGGCAAAGTCACAGTATTTTTGGAAAAAAAATTATAGTACACTGGGGTACTGCACAAACAAAAAAATAGATACATTTTTTAGAATTATAATTTTACGCTTTTTGTTTTATATAAATATATTTTTGGCTTTGGATTACACAAATATATGTCAGGTCCGGGTGTTTTTGTGAATCCGTTAACCCGGAACCAACCACAGGTGTAGGTGCTGGGGTATGAAGAAAGCAGGGAGGACGAAGAAAGTTCCATTTCATATATTTATTAAAAATAACAATTCAGTAAAGAGTTAAATGACAAGTTGTTAATCATCATATTATACTGAAGTATTGCAGGAATGACAGAAATAATATGCAGGATAAATCTCAAAAACAAATAAAAGAAATGTTCATGGAACTGTATATAAAACAAGCTGATGAATAAATGTTGAATTGTCCAAATATAAACAAGCTTTGATGCTGAACTGCAGAATGTGTTTAACTTGGTAATGCAGACATGAAGAAATAACTGTAAGGATTTGCAATGAAGTTTTGAGAATTAACTGAGAGGCTGTGAAGAATTATCCTTGTTATGGTAACATAAAAAATAAAAGTACTGAATTGGGTTACTTGCGGGTTCCGGGGATCACCGTGAAAACTGTAGCAGATGACAAGGTGATGAACGGGTTAAATGCAGAGTAGAACAAACGAACAGCTGAGGGTAGTGGAATCCTCCAAATTTTGTATGGTTGAAGGCAGGCAGACAAGGTAACCTCATGCAAGACTCTGGGAATCCAACTGTTTCCAGTAGGTGTGCAATTAACTGACAGCACAGCGGAGAGCCGGTGGATCTTTAACAGTGAAGGCTGCAGACGGACCTCTGGGAACGGAGGCGATATCTGGACCACGGGAATCACACAGGAATGCACGGAGAGAGCTCAGAGCTAGAGCACAGCGTTGATACAACAAAGCACTGGCCCAGAGTAACATAATCCCAGCCTACTTAAAGGCAGCACAAGCACGGGATTGGCTTACACCTGCCCACAGGTGTTTTCACAAGTGCTCTGTATTACCTATTTGGTCTGCAACATGGCCACCTCCTATACAGCAGACACACCGCAGTGCCTTAGGCCATTTGGTCCCCGCACTCCCAGTTCCCAGACTCTGCATTACCTGTGCCACTGATCACGCCGCGTCCCCACACGGGCGCACAGCACCGCGAGCAACCGCACTGGCAACGGACGAACCCCAGAACCCGCAGAGGTGAGAGACCGGTTCGTGACAGTACCCCCTCTTCTAAGGGTGGTCTCCGAACACCTTTGAACCTTATCAGGATTTTTGGATAAGTATTTCTGTACCAGTCTTGGAGCATGAACATCTTCAGAAAAAACCCAGGATCTCTCCTCCGGACCGTAACCCTTCCAGTCGACCAAAAACTGTAAACGTTCATATCGGGAACGTGAGTCCACAATCTCTTTAACTTCAAATTCCTCATCCTGCAAAGAGTGAACTTTAGGAGATTTGGACTGGGTAGTACAGAATTTATTGAGAATCAAAGGTTTCAATAAAGATGTATGAAAGGCGTTAGGATTTCTCAAAGACGGTGGCAACTTGACTTTGTATGACACAGGATTGAGTACCTTTACAATGGGAAATGGACCAATAAACTTGGGAGCAAATTTCTTAGAAGGAACTTTGAACCTGAGATTGCGCGTAGAAATCCAAACTTGGTCTCCCACCTTGTAATTTGGTACAGCTTTACGTTTTCTATCTGCAAAAGATTTATAACGAGCGGATGTTTTGACCAACGACTTACGCACACAACTCCAGATTCTAGATAGACGTTGAAGCTCTTGATCTGCTACTGGAACCTCTAGGGCTGGCAATGGATGGAACTCTGGCACACGAGGATGAAAGCCGAAGTTAATATAAAAGGGCGTAGATTCTGAAGACGAATGGAAGAGATTATTATGAGCAAATTCTGCCAATGGAAGGTAATCAACCCAGTCATCCTGTGAGGACGATATATATAGCCGGAGAAATGTTTCAAGGTCTTGGTTTACTCTCTCAGTTTGTCCATCTGTCTGAGGATGATATGCAGAAGAAAAATTCAACTTGACATTTAAAGATGAACAAAGCGACCTCCAGAACTTGGCCACAAACAGTGTTCCCCGATCAGAGATGATCTCTCGAGGAAGGCCATGCAACTTGAAGATTTCAGAGATGAACAATCTGGCTAGTAAAGGGGCTGATGGTAATCCAGTTAATGGAATGAAATGTGCCATTTTCGAAAATCGATCCACTATCACCCAAATGGTATTTCGCCCTTTTGATGGAGGTAGATCGGTCACGAAATCCATTGAGATATGAGTCCATGGTTGTTTGGGTATGGATGATGGATGTAATAAACCTGGTGGAGAACTTCTTGGACTCTTATGTTGGGCACATTTAGGATATGCTGCTATAAACTCTTGGACATCGGCTTAGAGACGTGGCCACCAATAAGACTGTTGAATAAATTTGAGAGTCTTTAGAACCCCAGGATGACCCATGAAGGAAGAGGAGTGAGCCCAGGTAAGCAGCCGTTTACGAAGATTTGTGGCGACAAAGGTCTTGCCAGGCGGAGGAACTGGAGAGGTTCGAGTCATTAAAAAGGACGTAGGATTCACAATGGCTTGATTCGTGGTAGCATCATTTAATTCAGAAGAAGCAAAGGACCGAGAAAGGGCATCTGCCTTTTTGTTCTGAGACCCTGGTCGATAGGTGAGCTTGAAATTGAATCGTGTGAAGAAAAGCGCCCATCTAGCTTGTCGTGGATTCAAGCACTGAGCTGACTGCAGATATAGAAGATTCTTATGATCAGTATAAACTGTAATGCGATGTTGTGCTCCTTCTAGAAGGTATCTCCACTCCTCAAATGCCAACTTGATGGTAAGTAATTCTTGCTCACCGATTGCATAATTACGTTCAGCCGGGAGGAACTTACGGGAGAAATATCCGCAGGGATGGACCTTTTTATCTTCAAAGACTTGTGACAACACAGCTCCTACTGCTTCTGTAGATGCATCCACCTCTAGTAGAAAGGGACGATTCAAATCAGGCTGTTGAAGAATGGGAGCTGACACAAAGGCTTGCTTTAAATCAGAGAAGGCTTTGATTGCTTCAGAAGACCAGTTCGTAGGATTTGCTCCCTTGCGAGTTAGGGCTGTAATGGGAGCAGCTAACGTAGAATAATTCTTAATGAATCTCCTATAGAAATTAGCAAAGCCAAGAAATCACTGAATCCCCTTGAGAGTCGTAGGAGTGGTCCAATCTCGGATAGCTTGTACCTTACCGGGATCCATACATAGCTCTGATCCAGAAATGATGTAACCAAGGAACGGTATGGAAGATACTTCAAAGGTGCACTTCTCTAACTTACAATAAAGTTGATTTTTCCTCAGACGTGTCAGTACCTCTTTAACTTGGTGACGGTGAGACTTTAGATCTTTAGAGAATATTAGGATATCATCCAGGTACACTACTAGACACTTGTAGAGAAGATCACGAAAAAGTTCATTCACATAGCTTTGAAAAACTGCAGGTGCATTACAAAGACCAAAAGGCATTACAAGGTATTCGTAATGCCCATCCCGGGTATTAAAAGCAGTCTTCCACTCGTCCCCTGCCCGGATGCGGATTAAATTGTAGGCCCCTCGGAGATCCAATTTTGTAAACACAGTAGCTCCCTTTACCCGATCAAATAATTCTGGAATTAAGGGTAATGGGTACTTGTTTTTCACAGTGATTTCATTGAGTCCACGGTAATCTATGCATGGTCGTAACCCACCGTCCTTCTTCTTAACGAAAAAGAATCCGGCTCCTGCAGGTGAGGAAGATGGTCTGATAGATCCTTTGGTTAGATTTTCCTGTATATAATCAGACATAGCTTGCGTCTCTGGGATGGATAGCGGATAAATTCGTCCCCTAGGAGGGGTTTTGCCCGGAACCTGGACGATTGGGCAGTCCCATTCGCGATGAGGAGGTAGAGAGTTTGCTACTTGTTTACTGAAAACATCCGCAAAGGATTGATACACCGGAGGTAGGTCGGGAAGGCTAATTGACCGGAGAGGTACAATTGAGGCTAAACAGTCCTTGGTACAAGATTTACCCCACGAAAGGACTTCCATGGTTTGCCAATTAAGTTGAGGATTATGTTTCTGCAGCCAAGGTAAACCAAGTATCACATCTTGAGAGGCTTTGGGAATCACGTAGAAGGAGATGTATTCGGAATGGAGCACACCAACTTTCATCTTGAGCCATACGGTTCGATGAGTAATTATACCATCTGGAATTCGACTTCCATCCACTGCTGTAACAGCAACTGCTGCTTCCAGAGGCATGGTTTGAACTTTAGACCGTAAGACAAAGGCTGAGGAGATGAAGTTCTCGGCTGCTCCGGAATCTAAGAGAGCTGAAACTTTCACTGTAGAACTTGGAACTTCTAATTGAATAGACAAGGTCGGCTCTTTCCCAGAACGTGATTCTAAAGTAACTCCTAGCTTAACCTCTCTTGAATAAGCTAGGAGCGAGAGTTTCCCGGTCGGAGTTTGCAGAATTTAACTAAATGTTCGGAGGACCCACAGTACATGCAGAGGTTACCCTGTCGACGACGAAGTCGTTCCTCCTCTGTGAGGCGAGAGCGCCCAATCTGCATAGGTTCTTCTGTCGTTACCGGAGTGTTTTTGAGAATCCGTTAACCCGGAACCAACCACAGGTGTAGGTGCTGGGGTATGAAGAAAGCAGGGAGGACGAAGAAAGTTCCGTTTCATATATTTATTAAAAATAACAATTCAGTAAAGAGTTAAATGACAAGTTGTTAATCATCATATTATACTGAAGTATTGCAGGAATGGCAGAAATAATATGCAGGATAAATCTCAAAAACAAATAAAAGAAATGTTCATGGAACTGTATATAAAACAAGCTGATGAATAAATGTTGAATTGTCCAAATATAAACAAGCTTTGATGCTGAACTGCATGATGTGTTTAACTGGGTAATGCAGACATGAAGAAATAACTGTAAGGATTTGCAATGAAGTTTTGAGAGTTAACTGAGAGGCTGTGAAGAATTATCCTTGTTATGGTAACATAAAAAATAAAAGTACTGAATTGGGTTACTTGCGGGTTCCGGAGATCACTGTGAAAACTGTAGCAGATGACAAGGTGATGAACGGGTTAAATGCAGAGTAGAACAAACGAACAGCTGAGGGTAGTGGAATCCTCCAAACTTTGTATGGTTGAAGGCAGGCAGACAAGTTAACCTCATGCAAGACTCTGGGAATCCAACTGTTTCCAGTAGGTGTGCAATTAACTGACAGCACAGCGGAGAGCCGGTGGATCTTTAGCAGTGAAGGCTGCAGACGGACCTCTGGGAACGGAGGCGATATCTGGACCACGGGAATCACACAGGAATGCACGGAGAGAGCTCAGAGCTAGAGCACAGCGTTGATACAACAAAGCACTGGCCCAGAGTAACATAATCCCAGCCTACTTAAAGGCAGCACAAGCACGGGATTGGCTTACACCTGCCCACAGGTGTTTTCACAAGTGCTCTGTATTACCTATTTGGTCTGCAACATGGCCACCTCCTATACAGCAGACACACCGCAGTGCCTTAGGCCATTTGGTCCCCGCACTCCCAGTTCCCAGACTCTGCATTACCTGTGCCACTGATCACGCCGCGTCCCCACACGGGCGCACAGCACCGCGAGCAACCGCACTGGCAACGGACGAACCCCAGAACCCGCAGAGGTGAGAGACCGGTTCGTGACAATATATAGCAGAAGTGTATGACAGTACTGGTATTCTTCACTGAGTGATGCACCAATAGAAATATTTTTTTTTCTCTGGATCACACACAGAGGATATATAGCAGTAGTGTACTGCAGTACTAGTAGTCATCGCTTAATGACACACCAATAGAAATATATTTTTGGCTTTGGATTACACACAGATATATAGCAGTAGTGTACGGCAGTACTAGTAGTCATCACTTAATGACACACCAATAGAAATATATTTTGTGCTTTGGATCACACACAAATATATAGCAGTAGTGTTCGGCAGTACATCACTCAGTGAAGACTACCAGTACTGTCATACACTACTGACATATATCTCTGTGTGAGCCAAAGCAAAAATATATTTCTATTGGTGTGTCACCGAGTAATGACGACTAGAACTACCGTACACTACTGCTACATATACTCTCTGTGTGATACAGAGCAAAAAATATTTCTACTGGTGAGTAACTCAGTGATGACTACCAGTATTGCCGTACACTATCACTATATATCTACTCTGTGTGTGATCCAGAGCAAAAAAAATATTTATATTGGTGCATCACCCAGTGACGACTAACAGTTCTGCCGTACACTACTGCTATAAATCCAGTGTGTAATCCAAAGCAAAAAACATATTTATATTGGTGCGTCAATTTGACAACTAGTACAGTGGCTGCCATATACTACTGCTATATATCCTCTGTGTGTGATCCAGAGCAAAAATATATTTCTATTGGTGTGTCACTCAGTGACTACCAGTACTGCCGTACACTACTGATATATATCCTCTGTGTATCATCCAGAGCAAAAAATATATTTCTATTTGTGCATCACTCAGTGATGACTACCAGTAATGCCATACACTACTACTGCTATATATCTGTTTGTGATCCAAAGCAAAAATATATTTCTATTGGTGTGTCACTGAGTGATGACTACTACTGCCAGAGCCAGCCCTAACTAATATGATGCCCTAGGCAAGATTTTGGCTGGTGGGGGGCCCCCTAGCACCCCCACTATTTCCACCTCTGACCCTGCACCCTTTCCCAGCACCCACAGCAGTCTTCATTTTGGTGCTCCTAACCCCTATATTTTAAATAGGAACAGGGTGCATATTCAGCACACCACTCAAAAAGGTGCACATTTTTGCTGGGGATGGGCATGGCCTCACAATATCACCACCAGTTCAAATTACCCCACACAGTAGTGCAACTTTATTCACATTATATCAAGTGATATTGTCCCTAATTCACGTTATATCACACAGTAGTATCACTTTACCTTATAAACATTACTCCTCATAGTAGTGCCCCTTATTCACATTACATCACACTGAATTGCTCTTTATTCACTTTAGATCACATAGTAGTGCCCTTTCTATACTTTACACCACACAGTAAAGCACCTCATACACATAATGCCACACATTATTAATGTCCTTATAAACATAATGCACCTTACACATGATGCCAACCTTTATTAATGCCCTTATACACATAATGTCCCTTACACATATGCCACACCTTATTAATGTCCTTATGCACAAAATGAAACACATAATATCCCTTACTCCACTAACTGTTGGTGTCCCCCAAGGCTCTGTTCTTGGTCCTCTCCTTTTCTCTCTCTATACGTCCTCTTTAGGTGAACTCATTAGTTCTTTTAACTTCCAATATCACCTCTATGCTGATGACACTTAAATCTACCTCTCCACCCCTGATCTCTCCCCCGCTCTCCTCACTTGTACCTCCAACTGTCTTTCTGCTATCTCTGCCTGGATGTCCCAGCGCTTTCTTAAACTTAACATGTCTAAGACTGAGCTGATCATCTTCCCACCCTCCCGCACAACCTCACCTCCCACAATATCATCATCCATTGAAGGCATGACTATCTCCTCTAGCCCCCAAGTAAACTGTCTTGGTGTAATCCTTGACTCCTCCCTCTCCTTCAAACCACACTTTCAGCACCTATCACAAACCTGTCATTTTCATCTCAAAAACATTTCCAGGATCAGACCTTTTCTCACCCAGGATGCCACTAAGATCATTATTCACTCACTGATTATTTCCAGACTGGACTACTGTAATCTCCTCCTAACTGGCCTCCCTGACAATTACCTCTCTCCACTCCAATCTATCCTCAATGCTGCTGCCCAGCTCATCTTCCATACCAAATGCACTATGTCCACCTCCCCTCTCCTACAAGCCCTTCACTGGCTTCCCTTCCTTTTCAGAATCCAATTCAAACATCTCACAATCACTTACAAAGCACTCACCCACTCCTCTCCCATTTACATCTCTGACCTTATCTCCCTTTACTCTCCCACCCATCCTCTTCGCTGTGCTAATGCACGCCGGCTCTCCTGTCTTCTGATTACTTCCTCCCACTCCTATCTCCAAGATTTTTCAAGTACTGCTCCCTTTCTCTGGAAATCTTTACCTTTCCCCCTCAGACTCTCCACCTCTCTACAAAACTTCAAACATGCTCTTAAGACCCACTTCTTTACCAAACCCAGCCAAATCTCATACTAACCCTCTATGTACCCTATCTGTGTCACCCCTGTCTGTCTACCCCTCCCCTTAGAATGTAAGCTCTCATGTGTAGGGCCCTCTTCCCTCATGTGCTTATACTTTTCTTACTTTAATAATTCTCAACTGCCCAAATTCCGCAGGGTTTTTTTTGGTCACCTTGGAACTTATCTCTATGTCATTTACTGGTGTAGTTATGCTTAGTTACCCTGCACTTTTCCTATATTGTATTCAACTGTAAGTCACTGTTTTCCTGTTTTGAGTATGTGCATATGTACTCTGTAATTGGGCGCTGTGGAACCCTTGTGGTGCCATATAAATAAAGGATAGTAATAATAGGATTTTAGTACCTACCAGTAAATCCTTTTCTCTTAGTCCGTAGAGAATGCTGGGGACACTTCAAGTACCATGGGGTATAGACAGGGGCACTTTAAGACTTTAAAGGGGTGTGAACTGGCTCCTCCCTCTATGCCCCTCCTCCAGACTCCAGTTGTAGAAACGGTGCCCAGGGAGATGGACATTTCGAGGAAAAGGATTTATTGTTAAACTAAGGTGAGATACATACCAGCTCACACCACAAACACGCCGTACAACATGGCATTTAACAGAAACTCCAGTCAACGGCATGAACCATGTCAGCAACAGGCTGACTATAACAAAAAAACACAACCGGTGTATAAACATAATTAATAACTAATAACTGCAGATAGAGTCCGCACTGGGATGGGCGCCCAGCATCCTCTACGGACTAAGAGAAGAGGATTTACCGGTAGGCACTAAAATCCTATTTTCTCATACGTCCTAGAGGATGCTGGGGACACTTCAAGAACCATGGGGTTTATACCAAAGCTCTAGAATGGGCGGGAGGGTGCGGATGACTCTGCAGCACCGATTGACCAAACATGAGGTCCTCATCAGCCAGGGTTTCAAACTTATAAAATTTCGCAAAAGTGTTTGAACCCGACCAAGTAGCTGCTCGGCAGAGTTGTAATGCAGAGACTCCACGGGCAGCCGCCCAGGATGAGCCCACGTTCCTGGTAGAGTGGGTCTTCCAGCCGTAGAATGAGCATTATGAATCATATTGCAGATCCAGCGCACAATAGTCTGCTTTGAAGCAGGCGCTCCAATCTTGTTGGCAGCATACAGGATAAACAGAGTTTCCGTTTTCCTAAGTTGAGCCGTTCTGGAGACATAAATCTTCAAGGCCCTGACAACATCGAGAGATTTTGACTCCGCGAAGGCCTCAGTAGCCACTGGTACCACAATAGGCAGAAAATGTTGATGAGTCCTCAACTCCGCTCTATCCTCATGGTAGATTAAGTAAGGACTCTTGTGAGACAAAGCCAATAACTCAGACACCCGCCTTGCGGATGCCAAGGCCAATAGCATGACCACTTTCCAAGTGAGAAATTTCAACTCAACCTTCTGTAAATGTTCAAACCAATGTGATTGAAGAGAATTCAACACCACGTTAAGATCCTATGGTGCAACTGGGGGCACAAATGGAGGTTGGATGTGCAAAACTCCTTTCACGAAAGTCTGAACTTCAGTAAGGGAGGCCAATTGTTTTTGAAAGAAAACCGATAAGGCCGAAATTTGTACTTTAATCGAGCCTAACTTTAGGCCTGCATCCACACCTGCTTGCAGAAAATTGAGAAAATGCCCTAGCTGAAATTCTTCCATAGGAGCCTTCTTGGATTTACACCAAGACACATATTTTCTCCAAATATGGTGATAATGGTTAGACGTTACTCCTTTTCTAGCCTGAAGAAGTGTGGGAATGACTTCACTGGGAATACCCTTTTAGGCTAGAATCCGGCGTTCAACAGCCAAGCCGTCAAACATAGCCGCGGTAAGTCGTGATAAACGCACGGTCCCTGCTGTAACAGATCCTCTCTTAGAGGAAGAGGCCAGGGATCTCTTATGAGTAATTCCTGAAGATTTGGATACCAAGCCCTTCTTGGCCAGTCCGGAACAATGAGGATCGCCTGAACCTTTGTTCTTCTTATGATCTTCAGCACCTTTGGAATGATTGGAAGCGGAGGGAACACGTACACCGACTGAAACACCCAAGGTGTCACCAGCGCGACCACCACTATTGCTTGAGGGTCCCTCGACCTGGAACAATATCTTGAAGATTCTTGTTGAGGCGAGACGCCATCAGGTCTACTTGAGGAATTCCCCAAAGACTTGTCACTTCTGTGAAGACCTCTTGGTGAAGACCCCACTCTCCTGGATGGAGATCGTGTCTGCTGAGAAAGTCTGCTTCCCAGTTGTCCACTCCTGGAATGAAGATTGCCGACAGAGCGCTTGTATGTCTTTCCGCCCAGCGGAGAACTTTTGCGGCCTCTGCCATTGCCGCCCTGCTCCTCGTTCCGCCCTGGCGGTTTACGTGCGCTACTGCTGTTATGTTGTCCAACTGTATTAAGATGGGCAGGTTGTGAAGAAGACGTTCCGCTTGAAGAAGGCCGTTGTAAATGGCCTTTAACTCTAGAACGTTTATGTGTAGACAAACTTTCTGGCTTGACCATGTTCCCTGGAAGGTTTCCCCCTGTGTGACTGCTCCCCAGCCTCAGAGACTCGCATCCGTGGTTACTAGGATCCAGTCCTGGATCCCGAACCTGCGTCCCTCAAGGAGGTGAGAGCTGAGCAGCCACCACAGGAGTGAGATTCTGGTTTTGGAGGACAGGATTATTTTCCAGTGCATGTGCAGATGGGACCCGCACCACTTGTCCAATAGGTCCCACTGAAAAACTCTGGCATGGAACCTGCCAAATTGAATGGCCTCGTAGGCCACCACCATCTTTCCCAGCAATCGAGTGCATTGATGGATTGAAACTCTCTCTGGTTTCAGAATTTGTTTGACTAAACCCTGAATTTCCAGAGCCTTCTCTTCTGGAAGAAAAACTCTCTGTAATTCCGTGTCCAGAATCATTCCCAAAAACGACAGCTGTTTCGTCGGATTCAACTATGACTTTGGCAAGTTCAGGAGCCAACCATGTTGCTGTAGAACTGTCAGGGAGAGCGCAATGTCCTGCTACAGCTTGTCTTTGGATCTCGCCTTTATCAGGATATCATCCAAGTAAGGGATAATTGTGACTCCTTGTTTGCGAAGGAGAACCATCATTTCCGCCATTACCTTGGTGAAAATCCTCGGAGCCGTGGACAGACCAAATGGCAACGTCTGAAATTGGTAATGACAATCCTGAATAACAAACCTCAGGTAAGCCTGATGCGGAGGATATATGGGTACGTGTAAGTAGGCATCCTTTATGTCGACCGACACCATGAAATCCCCTTCCTCCAGACTGGAGATCACCGCTCAGAGAGATTCCATCTTGAATTTGAATTTTCTTAGGTACAGATTGAGGGACTTTAGGTTCAGAATTGGTCTGACCGAGCCATCCGGTTTCGGGACCACAAACAGGCTTGAATAAAAGCCTTCTCCCTGTTGTGACGGGGGAACCTTGATAATGACTTGACTTCTACACAACTTCTGTATTGCATCGCATACAACCTTCCTGTCCTAAAGAGAAACTAGTAAGGCTGATTTGAAAAATTGGTGAGGGGGAACGTCTTGAAACTCCAGTTTGTACCCCTGGGACACTATTTCTAAAACCCATGGGTCCAGGGCCGAACGAGCCCAGAAATGACTGAAGAGCTTGAGACGTGCCCTGTCGAATACTGTGACTGAGGCAACCTGTTGAAGGCCTAACAGTTATGTGTGTGCACTACGGGATAGTACGTATATTATGTATACATCCACTAAGCAAAGGGTTCTCATATTCACTAGTATAATATGAAAGCATAACAGAATCCATTTTGATTGTAGCTAGATGATATAGCAAATTCATCTTGAACTTTATACACACCCTGAGAGAAAAACAACTTTGTTGGCTGAGTATTGTTTCCAACTACGCACTTTCTAGAAGCTCACGAGTATCTTGTTAGTATTCTTGACAATTGTCCAAATATTGCATAATACTATTTTGTATTCCAGAAGTATGAAATCATATGGGAGGGATATACAAAAAGGGGCGTTTCTTTGTATTATATAAAACTCATTGTTGATACTTGTATGTCGTTGTTAAATGATTTGAGACAGGACGAGAGGATGTCCCTCGTCCCTGTATACGGGCGTGGCCCTTTGAATAAATAATAATTGATTTTTATAAATCCGTTTTCAATTCATTAATTTTACCTAACAACCCAAACAGCAACAAGATGGTTAATTTAGTTAACCAAGAGAATTCAACAAGATGGGGGCTATGTCCTTGGAACTATAGATCTCAATCTCTTCATCAAATTCTCAAAGGGGTGTGCCAGCCAGCAGCTGATGATGGAAGGAACATCCAAAGTCATTACAGCACTGGTAAGTATAGAATACCATGGTATGTGCTATATTCCAGTACATGCTGTTTCTATACCTGCCAGCTGTCTGTGTGATTGTATTTTTTATAATATGAGAATAAGTGGAGAGATTGGACACTAGTAAAATAACTCAGGGACCTGTTTGTTGTTGTTGTTTGTTTGTAAAATTAATACCAAAATTATGTCCAAATCGGTTGAAGGACCAAGTAACTCGGAAAGTATGATTGACAGATGCTGTTGCATGTAAATAAGAATACCAAAATTAATTTAAAGATTTGAGCAAAGAACTTGTGTTTTTCACTCTATGAATGATTGCGTGAATAAGTGCTTTGGACCAAGAGCCAAATAAAATAAAGTAAAAAGCACATAGATCACCTCCCCTTGTTAGTCAGCTATACGTGTAAGAAGGATACATGAAATAAATAGAGTGAACAACCCGAGGTTGTAGGGATTATATGTAATTGAGTGTAACTATATATTGCAATACTGAGCTGCTAAGAGTTGCTGGTTGTTTTAGGCATGTTGCTTTGTGATAGTAGTCTGTGATAAGAGGATCTACTGCAGTTTCCCAGTTGACAGACGTGTCGCGTGTGTGAAAAATTGCAGGGATTGCGAATTTTTCCGGCGTATGGGAAGGGCAGGGAGGATTAACTCTAAGTGTGCATATCATGTATGGAAGAAATATTCCATAGAAGCTCAAATTTTGTATAGTACTGTGACAAAAGGTACAGTATATGTTTTGCATTTCAATCATGCTGTATAATATTGGCCTGATCAACCAATACTAAGCGTATTTTGAAATCGGCAAAACTGTTGAAATCTGCAAGAAATTGAAGTTTGCAAACCGTATTTAAATTTTTTTTGTGTTATGGTTTTTTGTGGGTGGAACATAATGTTCAGTTAAGTATATTCTCAGATCTGTGTCTAATAGAAACCTTATGTCTGTGATTGGCATGGTTACAAGTTTTGAAATAAAGTTTATATATTTATATATATATATATATATATTTGTGAACTGAGGAAACAAAAGTTGATGTCCGTGTTCAAATGGCTTTTGGCAAATCTGTAGTTAAAATTATGTGTTTATCTAATGTTACTATCTAACTATGAAGTGAAGTTTCCATATGGTATTGTTTAACACGTAAATATTCTTTAATGCAATATATTGTGAGGAGGTCTGCCAGCAGAAAGAAAAAAAAAAGAAAAAAAAAACCCCTTCAGTTTCCAATGCTGTGTGAAGCACAGAGAGCTAGGGGGCTGTAACAGCGCAGCATCGTGCCCCCACCTTTCCAGCAGCAGTGTAAGCCATGACGCAGTAAAGAAAAAAAAGTGTTCAGTGAGCTTTAATTTTTTCATCTAACAAGATGGATCATAACAAGCATAAGTCAGTGGTTCACAATTTTTTTTTAATCATGTAGCCCTAGAATATCAGAATTTTTTTTCACAACACCCCTAGGAAGAAATGTAAAAAAAAAAAAAAGGAGTAGATGGCGTTTATATGCCATCCTTAGAGTTAGTTGTGTGGTGAGGGATATTTGCTTCTGTTTGGCCACATATTTTATGACTGGCAGCCACCAGCACTGAATAATTTGAATTGGTACTAGACCATCAACCCAGGGCACCCCTACAAGTGTCCTAGGCACCCCAGGTAGCTACGGCACACAGTTTGGGAACCTCTGCATAAGCAATACTCTAGAAATGTTTGTTATACAAACTATCTACTCTAGTTTTAATATAAAAAGCTAATATCTTTACCAGATAACCTGTAGAAAATGCTGCCAATTTCTTTCTACAGCATAACTGTAATCAGAAAATATAAGAAAAAAAAAAATCCCAGCAACAGATTGCTGGAGATACGCTGACAGTGTTAACGCTGACAGATCTGCATCTGGTATACAGTCAAGAAGACAACGCCCTAACTATGGTGGGCTATACGGGGAAAAGGTTTTCAAAGCAGCAGACGCAGCAACTAAAATCATAGGGAAAGATAAAGGAATACGCATTCTTTAATGTATATGCTGTAAATCAAACATTGCGACAAGCAATTAATCACTACGATTCCAGTATTAACATACTTTTAGACAATTCTTCAAAGTTATTTGGAAGAATCCTAATGTAAAAGTTACCCTGGGTATTTCTAAAGATTCCAGGAAGAATAAAGTAGGAACAGATTAAGTTGGATGCATAGCATATCTATATATCACTTACCCTGGGTTCGTGAGATAAAAAAAAATATGCTTGCTAAAATCCATCTCATTGTATAGGCATCGATATAATACGTTGCAAAAGTTCTTAGTGGACTGCACAATATGCAGTGATGAACCAGGTTCCGTAGCCAGGAAGTGTGGGGATATAATCGTATACAAAAATACAGATAGAAATGCGAGCAGGAGCGTTGTTCAGTTTTGTAAGTGATTTTTTGTAAGTGATGTGCCAAAACATCCATGGGATGGACACAGTCCAAGAAAAGTTTGCTTGGAAGCAAATAAGAGTGTGCATGAAAAAAAAAAAAAAAAAACGTACAGTTTGTGTGGACTGGCCAGTCTGAATGATATGTTGAGAAATGTAACCAGTATGTGGATGATATACCTTTGTGCTATAAATTATTTGAAGTATTGGTGTCAGATACTAAACAGTTGTGTTTTTTTTACAGAAAAGACCACAAGGTGGCGCAAGACAAAAGTCAACGGTGTGCTGACATAGTTAACTACCTAGACATTATTTGGCACTAGGCCAAAGATAGTTAAAACCCTTAGAGGGTGGAGTCTTGGTATACATTTATTGATAGATAGATAGATATGTATGACCAGATGATAAATCTCTAGATACAGTAATTTTTTTTTTTTGGAAATGCTATATGCAAACATTCAAGTTCATAACCAAAGAAATTATAGAAGGTAATACAATATTACACTTTATCATAAATAAAACATTATGAATACACAGTCAGAGCCAAACCATCCACTTATGCATAAGCAAGAACATATATGTTTAATACTGAGTATATAGGTTTAATACTGAGGTTAAGCAGTAGATAGTATATGATGTGTACATTTTACCTCTGACAGTATACAACTTATTTATAATATAGCAATAGTGTAGCTCACGGAGAGATTTCAGATTTAAAGATATATCCCTTCACTCAATAGGGGATATATGAACCAACAGGGAAATTGTAACAAAAGATTTGTTCCGTGAAAAATGTGTTTATTAGGACACATAAACTCACTGACATACTACATACATAAAGTGCATGGGTGAATCTGGACCAGTTAAAGTGACCGTGTGATAGATGTAAATCTCTCACCATATAATGGGATTGCGTTGGGCTAGCTTAAAGAAGCAACATGGGTCCGAGGCTGAAAATAGCCTAGGCACCACCGCAGCGTATTCAGCGTATCAGTCCTTTTACTTGCTTCACTGATCCTCATCACCCGATTCCCCCGTCCAAGAACCTATCCTGGTAGGGTTTCCTCTGGTGGCACAGTGATGCCCAGCTCAGAGTGTTTCCCGAGTCACAGGATCCACCACAACTTAGATACAGCTGCATACTTGTCTTCCTCACCCCCAAAAGTGGGGAGTATAAGGAATATAATGTGGATGAGTAAGACAATTATAATGATTACATCGCATTTTAAATTGCATTTAAAGGAATTGAAAAAAAAACTGATTAACAGGAGAATAATTTCTTGAGCATCCATAGGGGATAATGGGATGGTGAATTAGTGAATTAGTATTATTAATAATAACGTGTTGTTGCCAATTTTCATTAAGGGGAAATGTCATGAAATAGATTCACAAGCTTTCTATAGTGGGATGAAGTTTAATGGAGAAGTGTACATTGTGTTTTGGCATGGGACCAAAATAATTTATGTGATAATAAGAGGGATCGTGATGGTGATAAAGAAAGCTATAGCATGTTTACTGCAGATGGTTGGGTTGATTAAAAACAACATTGTTTTAATACAACATAGTGTAATGCTAAAAAGGAACTATAGTATGTGTAACAGGTGTTAAGAGGTTATTTGAGAGATGAATAATAAGGCCAGAGGTGTGAGCTATTGTTTCAAAAGACAGTAAAGTTTCTTTACTGATAGAAAGAGTTTATAGGAGTTTGAAGAATATTTTGTGTTTAATATGTGTAATGTTGAGAATAAAAAGTCATAATGTGACAAGGAAAGTTTAAAGAATTAAGCATTATTAATCTACAAAAGAGACAGGAAAGGCAGAATTTGAATCATGGCATGGTCCAATCGTTGGTTCAATAGTGGTAGAATTACACCTAAGCCTCTGCTTTGTCTCTCTTCTATATCATTTTTTTGTTATTCTTTTGGAATCCAGCAAAGATATGTTATCCAGCAAAGATATATTATCCAGAGACTGATTCAAAACTACAAAATGATTTGACGATTCAAATGTGTCACACAAATTATTTAAACAGTTACAAGAATATCAAAAGCTGCAAGAACCTTGGAAAGATATTTAACCAACACGAAAACACACAGTCCGGCACAGGACAATCACTAAAGAGAGTGAAGACGGTGTTATGATGAGAAGTTGCTTATGTTTTGGTTCCATTACAGATCGCATAGGATGGTCCTTGGCAAGTACCGCTGACTCTGATACAGCCGTTGCAAAGGCTGCAGAAGAAGGACACCTAGATCCATGAGCTTGCAATGAAATGAAAAGGTCAGAGACCAGAGCTTAAAGGAACCTAACAATAAAAACAATTGTATGGAGATACAATACAGAGACTGTTACTACTGTTACTACCACAGAGTTGTATTTGAATGAACCCTTCAATCAAGATAGAGATGATTATGATCATTGATAATAGACTATGTGCTTATAAGCTAATATCCTACAGAACTTTTAATATTTTTGAAAGTATACGGGAGCAACGTTATTTATAACAGCATTAGGACTTAATTTATTTATTTTTCTTTGAAGAGAGAGCGAGCAAACGTGTGGTGTAGGTATGAGTACTCATCCATTATTGTGGATGGGAATTATTTCAATAAGACCCTTCCTTCCTCTTTTCTTTTCTAAGCAGGAAATCCAGAGGGATTTATGACTGGTGTAACGAACACACACTTTGAAAAACGTGGTTGTGAGTATTATACTCTACTTGAAGACAGATGTATAGATTAATGCATGGATACATTTAAATAATTTAGGATATTATTCTGAGGAGTATCCAGTCCAGCAATACCATTAATTGTTGGAAAGATTTTAAGTACTGCAGCTATATAAAGTGTATTGCTAATCATTATTTAAGACTAATATAATTGTTAGATATATATACATAGACACTAGCAGGCCAAAGTTCTCTATGCAAGTTACATTTGATGTGATTACCAAAACTTTATAGAGTCGTGATAATAGTGAAACACGGTACATGTGTATAGATACAACAGTATCTCAAGAAAGAACCACTGGTGATAATAGTAGCTACACATATCGGGTGTATTTCAGTTAGTGGAAATAAAATAGGTCAATAATACAGAAAAAAAAAATTTATCTTATGTAGATAGAAAAGGTTGATTTAAGGGAATGTGAAAGGATTGTTACAATATACTAACCTAAGGTTTCTAGATGTGCTAGATATAATGAGTTAGGTATATAAATAGTAATGGTTACATAGGATGTTCATTAAAGTTTATGATTTAATAAGTGTATTTTACCAGGAGTAGATTCAAAGGTTAAAAGAAGATATCATACATAACTGGGAATGGTAGTTGTCACCATGTCCTTAGGATATGATATATAATTAGTTACCTATTAATTCTAAAAATGTTTGTTATTTAAGAAGATTGATTTAGCAATTTTATACAAAAACATGTATTAACTTGAGAAAAGTTTTCTTGCAGGATGAACTATTCCTAAAAAGAGTAATTGACTCAGTAATCAGGAAACATGTTCCAGCCACCAGAGTATCAATAAAACCTCGAAGTGGTAAAGGTGGCTAATAAGTTCTCCTATGGCTAATGAAGTCGTATGATTAATCAACTGGAAGTTGACGTTTTATTTCAATTAAATTATTGATAACATGATTGAACTTTATGATAGGATATTCCAGAACTGTGGACATTTGTGATGATTCCAGGACATTGGACATGAACTATTACGATACCATATTGTTCTACATTTTTTTAATACCACAAATTGGAGGATATTGTTGCTGTCCGGAAACAGCACTTTAAGCTCAATGCTGTGCTTATTTGACCAAAGACATTACGGATCCTGATACGTGTAATGCCAAGTATATAAAGGAGGCCCATGATAAAAAAAGAACTTTAACCAAGGCATTATGATATGGACTGGAAAAGATAAATGTTTAAATCCTAGTATTCAATTTTCAGGATTAGGAAAATGTTTTTTAAATATATTGTATGTGATTGTATGTGATGATGTATTCTGTGATGAGGCTTATTCTTTGGTAACCCCGATGTGATTATAGACATTCATTTGATGTTCACCGCATACAGGTGCGGCCTATGTTGTATTTAGAAGGCTACTGTCAAACGCAGAATAGCAATACTACATGAAATGATTATTAGTGAAATATACGTTCCCAGAAATTCTCCTGAGATGACAGGGTACATGGATAATGTCCCTGATCAAAGGGTGGAGCTGTCGAATACTGTGACTGAGGCAACCTGTTGAAGGCCTAACAGTTATGTGTGTGCACTACGGGATAGTACGTATATTATGTATACATCCACTAAGCAAAGGGTTCTCATATTCACTAGTATAATATGAAAGCATAACAGAATCCATTTTGATTGTAGCTAGATGATATAGCAAATTCATCTTGAACTTTATACACACCCTGAGAGAAAAACAACTTTGTTGGCTGAGTATTGTTTCCAACTACGCACTTTCTAGAAGCTCACGAGTATCTTGTTAGTATTCTTGACAATTGTCCAAATATTGCATAATACTATTTTGTATTCCAGAAGTATGAAATCATATGGGAGGGATATACAAAAAGGGGCGTTTCTTTGTATTATATAAAACTCATTGTTGATACTTGTATGTCGTTGTTAAATGATTTGAGACAGGACGAGAGGATGTCCCTCGTCCCTGTATACGGGCGTGGCCCTTTGAATAAATAATAATTGATTTTTATAAATCCGTTTTCAATTCATTAATTTTACCTAACAACCCAAACAGCAACAAGATGGTTAATTTAGTTAACCAAGAGAATTCAACAGCCCCCACCGGTGCGGACTCCCGCAGAGGAGCCCCAGCATCATGCGGTGGATTTGGCAGATGCCGGTGAGGACTTCTGCTCCTGGGAACCTGCCACGGCAGGAGATCTTTTACCTCTTCCTCTGTTGGCATGTAAGGAATAACCTCGGCATTTTTTGTATTTATTTGGCTGAAAGGACTGCATCTGAAAGTGTTGAGCTTTCTTTTGTTGTGGAGGAACATAAGGCAAAAATGATGACTTACCCACGGTAGCAGTAGATACCAAATCAGTGAGACCCTCACCAAACAAAACACTACCTTTATATGGGAGAGACTCCATAGCTTTCTTAGAGTCAGTATCAGCATTCCATTGATGAATCCACAATGCTCGTCTAGCTGAAATTGCCAAGGCATTGGCTCTTGATCCCAAACCAATATGTCTCGCCGCCTCCTTCCGGTAGGACGCAGCATCCTTGATATAACCCAGCGTTAACAGTATACTGTCCCTATCTAGGATATCTATTAGAGATGTGCACCGGAAATTTTTCGGGTTTTGTGTTTTGGTTTTGGGTTCGGTTCCGCGGCCGTGTTTTGGGTTCGAACGCGTTTTGGCAAAACCTCACCGAATTTTTTTTGTTGGAATCGGGTGTGTTTTGGATTCGGGTGTTTTTTTTAAAAAAACCCTAAAAAACAGCTTAAATCATAGAATTTGGGGGTCATTTTGATCCCAAAGTATTATTAACCTCAATAACTATAATTTCCACTCATTTTCAGTCTATTCTGAACACCTCACACCTCACAATATTATTTTTAGTCCTAAAATTTGCACCGAGGTCGCTGGATGACTAAGCTCAGCGACCCAAGTGGCCGACACAAACACCTGGCCCATCTAGGAGTAGCACTGCAGTGTCACGCAGGATGGCCCTTCCAAAAAACACTCCCCAAACAGCACATGATGCAAAGAAAAAAAGAGGCGCAATGAGGTAGCTGTGTGACTAAGCTCAGCGACCCAAGTGGCCGACACAAACACCTGGCCCATCTAGGAGTGGCACTGCAGTGTCAGGCAGGATGGCCCTTCCAAAAAATACTCCCCAAACAGCACATGACGCAAAGAAGAAAAAAAAGAGGCGCAATGAGGTAGCTGTGTGAGTAAGCTAAGCGACCCTAGTGGCCGACACAAACACCTGACCCATCTAGGAGTGGCACTGCAGTGTCACGCAGGATGGCCCTTCCAAAAAACACTCCCCAAACAGCACATGACGCAAAGAAAAAAAGAGGCGCAATGAGGTAGCTGTGTGACTAAGCTCAGCGACCCAAGTGGCCGACACAAACACCTGGCCCATCTAGGAGTGTCACTGCAGTGTCACGCAGGATGGCCCTACCAAAAAACACTCCCCAAACAGCACATGACGCAAAGAAAAAAAGAGGCGCAATGAGGTAGCTGTGTGACCAAGCTCAGCGACCCAAGTGGCCGACACAAACACCTGGCCCATCTAGGAGTGGCACTGCAGTGTCAGGCAGGATGGCCCTTCCAAAAAATACTCCCCAAACAGCACATGACGCAAAGAAGAAAAAAAAGAGGCGCAATGAGGTAGCTGTGTGAGTAAGCTAAGCGACCCTAGTGGCCGACACAAACACCTGGCCCATCTAGGAGTGGCACTGCAGTGTCAGGCAGGATGGCCCTTCCAAAAAACACTCCCCAAACAGCACATGACGCAAAGAAAAAAAGAGGCGCAATGAGGTAGCTGTGTGACTAAGCTCAGCGACCCTAGTGGCCGACACAAACACCTGGCCCATCTAGGAGTGTCACTGCAGTGTCACGCAGGATGGCCCTTCCAAAAAACACTCCCCAAACAGCACATGACGCAAAGAAAAAAAGAGGCGCAATGAGGTAGCTGTGTGACTAAGCTCAGCGACCCTAGTGGCCGACACAAACACCGGGCCCATCTAGGAGTGGCACTGCATTGTCAGGCAGGCTGGCCCTTCCAAAAAACACTCCCCAAACAGCACATGACGCAAAGAAAAATGAAAGAAAAAAGAGGTGCAAGATGGAATTGTCCTTGGGCCCACCCACCCACCCTTATGTTGTATAAACAGGACATGCACACTTTAACCAACCCATCATTTCAGTGACAGTGTCTGCCACATGACTGTGACTGAAATGACGGGTTGGTTTGGACCCCCTCCAAAAAAGAAGCAATTAATCTCTCCTTGCACAAACTGGCTCTACAGAGGCAAGATGTCCACCTCATCATCATCCTCCGATTCATCACCGTGTACATCCCCCTCCTCACAGATTATCAATTCGTCCCCACTGGAATCCACCATCACAGCTCCCTGTGTACTTTGTGGAGGCAATTGCTGCTGGTGAATGTCTCCATGGAGGAATTGATTATAATTCATTTTAATGAACATCATCTTCTCCACATTTTCTGGAAGTAACCTCGTACGCCGATTGCTGACAAGGTGAGCGGCGGCACTAAACACTCTTTCGGAGTACACACTTGTGGGAGGGCAACTTAGGTAGAATAAAGCCAGTTTGTGCAAGGGCCTCCAAATTGCCTCTTTTTCCTGCCAGTATACGTACGGACTGTCTGACGTGCCTACTTGGATGCGGTCACTCATATAATCCTCCACCATTCTTTCAATGGGGAGAGAATCATATGCAGTGACAGTAGACAACATGTCCGTAATCGTTGGCAGGTCCTTCAGTCCGGACCAGATGTCAGCATCAGCAGTCGCTCCAGACTGCCCTGCATCACCGCCAGCGGGTGGGCCCGGAATTCTGAGCCTTTTCCTCGCACCCCCAGTTGCGGGAGAATGTGAAGGAGGAGATGTTGACAGGTCGCGTTCCGCTTGACTTGACAATTTTCTCACCAGCAGTTCTTTGAACCCCTGCAGACTTGTGTCTGCCGGAAAGAGAGATACAACGTAGGTTTTAAATCTAGGATCGAGCACGGTGGCCAAAATGTAGTGCTCTGATTTCAACAGATTGACCACCCGTGAATCCTTGTTAAGCGAATTAAGGGCTCCATCCACAAGTCCCACATGCCTAGCGGAATCGCTCTGTGTTAGCTCCTCCTTCAATGTCTCCAGCTTCTTCTGCAAAAGCCTGATGAGGGGAATGACCTGACTCAGGCTGGCAGTGTCTGAACTGACTTCACGTGTGGCAAGTTCAAAAGGTTGCAGAACCTTGCACAACGTTGAAATCATTTTCCACTGCGCTTGAGACAGGTGCATTCCACCTCCTCTATCGTGCTCAGTTGTATAGGCTTGAATGGCCTTTTGCTGCTCCTCCAACCTCTGAAGCATATAGAGGGTTGAATTCCACCTCGTTACCACTTCTTGCTTCAGATGATGGCAGGGCAGGTTCAGGCGTTTTTGGTGTTGCTCCAGTCTTCTGTACGTGGTGCCTGTACGCCGAAAGTGTCCCGCAATTCTTCTGGCCACCAACAGCATCTCTTGCACGCCCCTCTCGTTTTTTAAATAATTCTGCACCACCAAATTCAAAGTATGTGCAAAACATGGGACGTGATGGAATTTGCCCATATTTAATGCACACACAATATTGCTGGCGTTGTCCGATGCCACAAATCCACAGGAGAGTCAAATTGGGGTAAGCCATTCTGCGATGATCTTCCTCAGATGCCGTAAGAGGTTTTTAGCTGTGTACGTATTCTGGAAAGCGGTGATACAAAGCGTAGCCTGCCTAGGAAAGAGTTGGCGTTTGCGAGATGCTGCTACTGGTGCCGCCGCTGCTGTTCTTGCGGCGGGAGTCCATACATCTACCCAGTGGGCTGTCACAGTCATATAGTCCTGAGTCTGCCCTGCTCCACTTGTCCACATGTCCGTGGTTAAGTGGACATTGGGTACAACTGCATTTTTTAGGACACTGGTGAGTCTTTTTCTGAGGTCTGTGTACATTTTCGGTATCGCCTGCCTAGAGAAATGGAACCTAGATGGTATTTGGTACCGGGGACACAGTACCTCAATCAAGTCTATAGTTGGCTCTGCAGTAATGATGGATACCGGAACCACGTTTCTCACCGCCCAGGATGCCAAGGCCTCAGTTATCCGCTTTGCAGCAGGATGACTGCTGTGATATTTCATCTTCCTCGCAAAGGACTGTTGGACAGTCAATTGCTTGGTGGAAGTAGTAAAAGTGGTCTTACGACTTCCCCTCTGGGATGACCATCGACTCCCAGCAGCAACAACAGCAGCGCCAGCAGCAGTAGGCGTTACACGCAAGGATGCATCTGAGGAATCCCAGGCAGGAGAGGACTCGTCAGAATTGCCAGTGACATGGCCTGCAGGACTATTGGCATTCCTGGGGAAGGAGGAAATTGACACTGAGGGAGTTGGTGGGGTAGTTTGCGTGAGCTTGGTTACAAGAGGAAGGGATTTACTGGTCAGTGGACTGCTTCCGCTGTCGCCCAAAGTTTTTGAACTTGTCACTGATTTATGATGAATGCGCTGCAGGTGACGTATAAGGGAGGATGTTCCGAGGTGGTTAACGTCCTTACCCCTACTTATTACAGCTTGACAAAGGCAACACACGGCTTGACAAATGTTGTCCGCATTTCTGTTGAAATACTTCCACACTGAAGAGCTGATTTTTTTGGTATTTTCACCAGGCATGTCAATGGCCATATTCCTCCCACGGACAACAGGTGTCTCCCCGGGTGCCTGACTTAAACAAACCACCTCACCATCAGAATCCTCCTGGTCAATTTCCTCCCCAGCGCCAGCAACACCCATATCCTCCTCATCCTGGTGTACTTCAACACTGACATCTTCAATCTGACTATCAGGAACTGGACTGCGGGTGCTCCTTCCAGCACTTGCAGGGGGCGTGCAAATGGTGGAAGGCGCATGCTCTTCACGTCCAGTGTTGGGAAGGTCAGGCATCGCAACCGACACAATTGGACTCTCCTTGTGGATTTGGGATTTCGAAGAACGCACAGTTCTTTGCTGTGCTTTTGCCAGCTTAAGTCTTTTCATTTTTCTAGCGACAGGCTGAGTGCTTCCATCCTCATGTGAAGCTGAACCACTAGCCATGAACATAGGCCAGGGCCTCAGCCGTTCCTTGCCACTCCGTGTGGTAAATGGCATATTGGCAAGTTTACGCTTCTCCTCCGACGATTTTATTTTAGATTTTTGAGTACTTTTTTTACTGATATTTGGTGATTTGGATTTTACATGCTCTGTACTATGACATTGGGCATCGGCCTTGGCAGACGACGTTGATGGCATTTCATCGTCTCGGCCATGACTAGTGGCAGCAGCTTCAGCACGAGGTGGAAGTGGATCTTGATCTTTCCCTATTTTTGGAACCTCAACATTTTTGTTCTCCATATTTTAATAGGCACAACTAAAAGGCACCTCAGGTAAACAATGGAGATGGATGGATACTAGTATACTTATGGATGACGAGCGACTGCCGACACAGAGGTAGCTACAGCCGTGGACTACCGTACTGCGTCTGCTAGTATAGACTGGATGATAATGATATAAAATATATATATATATCACTACTGCAGGACAGGTATATATTGTATAATGACGGACCTGCTGGACACTGTCAGCACTGCAGACTCCTAAACTACTAGTATGAAGAAGATAGAAAAAAAAACCCCACCACAGATAGGTATACAATTATGGACGAGCGACTGCCGACACAGAGGTAGCTACAGCCGTGGACTACCGTACTGCGTCTGCTAGTATAGACTGGATGATAATGATATAAAAAATATATATATATCACTACTGCAGGACAGGTATATATTGTATAATGACGGACCTGCTGGACACTGTCAGCACTGCAGACTCCTAAACTACTAATATGAAGAAGATAGAAAGAAAAAAAACCACCACAGGTAGGTATACAATTATGGACGAGCGACTGCCAGTGCAGACACAAAGGTAGCTACAGCCGTGGACTACCGTACTGCGTCTGCTAGTATAGACTGGATGATAATGATATAAAAAATATATATATATCACTACTGCAGGACAGGTATATATTGTATAATGACGGACCTGCTGGACACTGTCAGCACTGCAGACTCCTAAACTACTAGTATAGTATGAAGAAGATAGAAAAAAAAAAAACCACCACAGGTAGGTATACAATTATGGACGAGCGACTGCCGACACAGAGGTAGCTACAGCCGTGGACTACCGTACTGCGTCTGCTAGTATAGACTGGATGATAATGATATAAAAAATATATATATATCACTACTGCAGGACAGGTATATATTGTATAATGACGGACCTGCTGGACACTGTCAGCACTGCAGACTCCTAAACTACTAGTATGAAGAAGATAGAAAAAAAAACACCACAGGTAGGTATACAATTATGGACGAGCGACTGCCGACACAGAGGTAGCTACAGCCGTGAACTACCGTACTGCGTCTGCTAGTATAGACTGGATGATAATGATATAAAAAATATATATATATCACTACTGCAGGACAGGTATATATTGTATAATGACGGACCTGCTGGACACTGTCAGCACTGCAGACTCCTAAACTACTAGTATGAAGAAGATAGAAAAAAAAAACCCACCACAGGTAGGTATACAATTATGGACGAGTGACTGCCGACACAGAGGTAGCTACAGCCGTGGACTACCGTACTGCGTCTGCTAGTATAGACTGGATGATAATGATATAAAAAATATATATATATCACTACTGCAGTGTCACAACTGAGGGCCTGAGCTGACGGGAGCCAGCCTCAGTTGTAGGGGCTGAGATGTAACGGAACCTGGGAGGTTGTATCAGACCCCTAGACATGTAAGTAACATGTAGAATAACTGCCCGAAGGCGTGACCACGACAACCAGGATAAAAGTCAATGATGTTTATTATGACAAACTCCGTAACACAGCAGCAGTAAAGGAAACATAAAAGTCAACAGAGGATAAATACAATTCCTGGGTACTACAGGGTGGCAAGGGCCACAGGCACTGGTAGGGTGAGACAGTTCTTATAATCTTCTAGTTGGAAAGTCCTTACCAGACCTGACTGTAGCAATGGAGAGAACCCAGGATCATACCAGCTGGTGTTCCAGGAAAGGCTGGGTTGCTGAAGATAAAACGGCTGCTGTGGATACTGGCTGGAACCAGACTGTTGTTGGTACGGAGTGGATACTGGCTGGAACCAGTTAAATAATAAACGAACTTGAGAGCGATGAAATAATAATGAAGTTTGGAGTTTGAGAGCGGTGAAATAATAATACCGGTGGAGAGTGGTAAACTGCAGAAAGGACACCGGCCCTTTAAGAGAAGCTGTACACTGCTGGAAGCTCTGCTGGAAGCAGGTGATTGATGAAGTTTGGAGTTTGAGAGCGGTGAAATAATAATACCGGTGGAGAGTGGTAAACTGCAGAAAGGACACCGGCCCTTTAAGAGAAGCTGTACACTGCTGGAAGCTGGGCTGGAAGCAGGTGATTGTTGTAACTGGAAACAGGTGAGTCCAGAATGGATCGGAGAGTCAGGCTACACCGCAGATGGAATGCTGGTGCGGGTCTCTATAGCAGAAGTCTGGAGACAGGAGCTGGAACCTGGAAGACAACCACATGAGAGAGACAAACTGGAACTAGGTTAGACAACCAAAGCACTGACGCCTTCCTTGCTCAGGCACAGCTTACTTATACCTGCAGCAAGGAAGGGGTTGGCTAGGCAATTATGCAAATCAACAATACAGACAGCAGATTGGTGGAAATGCTCAGATGACAAAATCCAAGATGGCTGCGCCCATGCAGACACTTGGAGGGAAGTTTGGTTTGCAATCCATGTGAGAATTGAAACAGTAATGGCGACGCCGGCCACAGGAGACAGGAGACGCCAGACTGACAAGCGCACATTTAACCACGCGGGCACAGCGGAGGCCGCGGCTGATGAAATCACCACTCTGACATTCTGCATGTGGAAACTCAGGAACAGCGGGATCCGGTCCTGGAACGCTGAGCCAGCCTTAGGAGGCATCTGAAGGGTAAGTAATGGCGTCCAGATACCCGGATCGTGACAGCACCCCCCCCTTTAGGAGTGGCCCCAGGACACTTCTTAGGCTTTAAAGGAAACTTTGCGTGGAAATTTCGGACCAAGGCAGGAGCATGGACGTCTGAGGCATTGGTCCAAGAGCGTTCTTCAGGACCATAGCCCTTCCAGTCAATGAGGTATTGTAACTGACCGTAACGGAAACGTGAGTCCAAAATCTTGGCCACCTCGTACTCGACTCCCCGTTGAGTCTGAACTTTGGGAGCTGGAGGAAGTGCGGAATGAAACCGATTCAGGATCAGCGGTTTCAACAAAGAAACATGAAATGTCCTGGGTATTTTCAAGAAGGATGGTAACTGTAACCTGTAGGCAACAGGATTGATGACTTGTTCAATCTTGAAGGGTCCGATGTAGCGAGGTGCAAATTTCATGCTGGGAACTCTCAACCTCAAATTCTTCGTGGACAGCCACACACGATCACCCACCTTGAGGGCAGGAACCGCTCTACGCTTTCTATCGGCAAACTTCTTATACCTGAATGAGGCTTTAAGCAGGGCTGCGCGGACGTTCCTCCAGTTATTTGAAAACTGACGCAAGGTGACATCCACTGCTGGAACAGAAGTTGCGGGAAGCGGTTGGAATTCTGGGACTTTAGGGTGGAATCCATAATTAATGAAGAATGGTGTAGAAGAAGATGAGGAATGGTATTGATTGTTGTGGCTGAACTCGGCCCAAGAAAGGAGTTGAACCCAGTCATCTTGAGAGGAAGACACATATATACGGAGGAAGGCCTCCAAGTCCTGATTCACCCTCTCGGTTTGACCATTGGTCTGAGGATGGTAAGCCGTGGAAAACTTTAACTTGACTTGGAGGGCTTGACACAAACTTCGCCAAAATTTGGCTACAAATTGTACTCCACGATCCGAGATGATCTCTTCAGGAAGACCGTGAAGTCGGAAGATCTCTTGTATAAACACTTGAGCCAACTTGGAAGCTGACGGAAGACCGGTGAGAGGGATGAAATGTGCCATCTTGGTGAACCGGTCAACTACCACCCAGATGGTATTAAACTTGTTGCAGATAGGTAGATCAGAAACAAAGTCCATCGACAAATGGGTCCAAGGTCGACGGGGAACAGATAATGGAACCAGTTGCCCCGCAGGCGACTGGCGGGAGACTTTGTGTTGGGCACACTTTGGGCAGGAGGCAATAAATTCCATAACGTCCTTCTTCAGAGTTGGCCACCAGTAGGACCTAGAAATAAATTCAAGGGTTTTCTGAATGCCTGTATGTCCAGCAAAACGGGAAGCATGGGCCCAATGCATGAGCTTCTTCCTTAGAACTGGCTTAACAAAACTTTTCCCTGGTGGAGGCGTAGAGTCCATCCCTACCGTGGAGAATGCCAACGGATTAATAATAGGATGCTTGTCTGCAGACTCGGACTCATTTTCTTGCTCCCATGAGTGGGAAAGGGCATCGGCCTTACGATTCTGAGAACCCGGACAGAACTGGAGTTTAAAGTCAAACCTAGAGAAGAAAAGTGCCCATCTGGCCTGACGAGGATTCAGACATTGTGCGCCTTTGAGATATAAAAGATTTTTGTGGTCGGTAAGAATGGTGATTGAGTGGGAAGCTCCCTCCAACAGGTATCTCCACTCCTCCAGAGCGAGCTTGATGGCTAGCAACTCCTGATCGCCAATGGCATAGTTGCGCTCAGCTGGGGAGAACTTCCGGGAGAAGAAACTGCAATGATGTAGATGTCCATCTTTGGCCCTCTGGGATAACACTGCTCCTACTCCAACGGAGGAGGCATCTACCTCTAAGATAAAAGGAGAGTCGGTGTCGGGCTGTTTCAGAACTGGTGCAGAGATGAACCGTTGCTTCAGAAGGTGAAAGGCCTGTGTAGCTTCCTCGGACCACTTGGACGGATTAGCACCTTTCTTGGTTAATGCAGTGATAGGCGCCACAATGGTGGAAAAGTCTCGTATAAATTTTCTATAATAATTGGCGAACCCTAAGAACCTCTGGACCCCTTTGAGGCTTAAGGGTATAGGCCAATTCTGGATTGCTTGGAGTTTCTCAGGATCCATCTCTAGTCCGGAACCGGACACAATGTAACCTAGAAACGGAATGGTTTTAACTTCAAACACACACTTCTCCAATTTACAATAGAGGTGATTGACACGGAGACGGGAAAGAACCTCTTTTACCCAGAAACGATGATCTTCGAGATTATTAGCAAAGATGAGGATGTCGTCTAGATAAACCACGACATGGCGGTACAAGATGTCCCTGAAAATCTCATTCACGAAGTGCTGGAAGACTGCTGGAGCATTGCTCAATTCGAAGGGCATGACGAGGTACTCATAATGTCCGTCACGGGTGTTAAAGGCGGTCTTCCACTCGTCACCCTCACGGATTCGGATGAGATTGTAGGCACCCCTCAAGTCCAGCTTTGTGAAAATAGTTGCACCACTAACTCTATCAAAGAGCTCGGTAATCAGGGGTAAAGGGTATCGGTTCTTGACGGTAATGTCGTTCAGACCTCTGTAGTCGATGCACGGACGCAGACCACCGTCTTTCTTCTTAACGAAGAAGAAGCCTGCGCCGGCTGGAGAAGAAGATGGTCGGATGAAACCCTTCGCCAGGTTCTCTTTGATGTACTCTTCCATGGAGTGTGTCTCAGGCAGAGACAACGGATAAGTTCGGCCTCGCGGTGGAACCTTCCCTGGAATGAGGTCGATTGGGCAGTCCCATTCTCTATGAGGAGGAAGGATATCAGCAGAGGCTTTACTGAACACGTCCGTGAAGTCTTGATATGGAGGAGGCGGAACATCAGATGACCTGGGGAAGGAAGAACAAACAGGAAGAACTTTGGCTAAACAAGTCTCAGCACAGGAGGGACCCCATGCCAGTATTTGCGTAGTCGTCCAGTCAATTGATGGGTTGTGGAGACGGAGCCATGGAAGGCCTAAAACCACTGGATGTGTGGCTCTTGGAATCACTAAAAAAGAAATATACTCAGAATGAAGAACTCCCACTCTCAGACGAACTGGAAGAGTCCTTAAGGAAATGACTGCGTCAAAAATCTTGCTGCCATCCACGGCAGTCAAAGAGATGGACGAAGACAGTCTCTCGGTGGGTAGGGACCACCGTTTAACATAAGCTTCGGTTATGAAATTCCCAGCTGCTCCGGAATCAAGGAGGGCAATGACGTTCCTGTAACGTTGAGCAATTTGGAGCGACACTGGGAGGTTACAGTCATGAGGAGATGGAGAGGAGATCATTACTCCAAGCCGGCCCTCTCCTTTGCGAGCTAGGATCTGGAGTTTCCCGGACGTTTGGGACAGGCATTGATAGTGTGCGACGGAGCTGCACAGTAGAGACAGAGAGACTCAGAGAGACGTCTTCGGCGCTCAGCGGGAGATAGACGAGAACGACTAATTTGCATAGGCTCATCCTTGGATGGAGATGGTTGACGAGGAGGAGGAGCAGAAGATTTAGGAGTAGATGATCTTCCTCGCTCAGTTGCTCTCTCTCTGAAACGTAGATCAACCTTCGTGCAAAGAGAAATTAGCTCATCCAACTTAGAGGGCAAGTCTCTGGTAGCTAACTCATCCTTGATGCGTTCTGATAAGCCATGCCAGAATGCAGCATACAGGGCCTCGTCGTTCCATGCCAGTTCGGATGCCAGGATTTTAAACTGTATAAGATACTGTCCCACAGTACGTGTTCCCTGGCGTAAACGGAGAATCTCAGATGAAGCAGATGTTATCCGGCCTGGCTCGTCGAAGATGCGCCTGAATGTAGCTACAAAGTCAGTATAGGAGGATAGCAGGGGATCAGAATTCTCCCATAAAGGTGACGCCCAGTCAAGGGCTGAGCCACTGAGAAGGGAGATGATATAGGCAATTTTGGTACGGTCACTGAAGAAATTGCCAGGTAGAAGCTCAAAGTGGATTTCACATTGATTGAGAAATCCCCTGCAGAACCTTGGAGATCCATCAAATTTTGCTGGCGTTGGAAGATGAAGATGTGGACTGGAAATGGGTAAGGTTGGTGGGGTTACAGCTGGTGTCACTGTAGTGGACGCACCGGACGTGCCAGGTCCACGGAGGGTCGTTTGAATCCCATCCAGCCGTGTAGAGAGATCCTGGAGACAGCGGATGATGTGGCCCTGTGCAGCCTCCTGATGTTCAAGTCGGGCTGCCAGTTCTTGCATTGGCCTGGCCGCTTGATCCTGGTCTCCGGCTGGATTCATTAGGTCAGTGCTTACTGTCACAACTGAGGGCCTGAGCTGACGGGAGGCAGCCTCAGTTGTAGGGGCTGAGATGTAACGGAACCTGGGAGGTTGTATCAGACCCCTAGACATGTAAGTAACATGTAGAATAACTGCCCGAAGGCGTGACCACGACAACCAGGATAAAAGTCAATGATGTTTATTATGACAAACTCCGTAACACAGCAGCAGTAAAGGAAACATAAAAGTCAACAGAGGATAAATACAATTCCTGGGTACTACAGGGTGGCAAGGGCCACAGGCACTGGTAGGGTGAGACAGTTCTTATAATCTTCTAGTTGGAAAGTCCTTACCAGACCTGACTGTAGCAATGGAGAGAACCCAGGATCGTACCAGCTGGTGTTCCAGGAAAGGCTGGGTTGCTGAAGATAAAACGGCTGCTGTGGATACTGGCTGGAACCAGACTGTTGTTGGTACGGAGTGGATACTGGCTGGAACCAGTTAAATAATAAACGAACTTGAGAGCGATTAAATAATAATGAAGTTTGGAGTTTGAGAGCGGTGAAATAATAATACCGGTGGAGAGTGGTAAACTGCAGAAAGGACACCGGCCCTTTAAGAGAAGCTGTACACTGCTGGAAGCTGGGCTGGAAGCAGGTGATTGTTGTAACTGGAAACAGGTGAGTCCAGAATGGATCGGAGAGTCAGGCTACACCGCAGATGGAATGCTGGTGCGGGTCTCTATAGCAGAAGTCTGGAGACAGGAGCTGGAACCTGGAAGACAACCACAGGAGAGAGACAAACTGGAACTAGGTTAGACAACCAAAGCACTGACGCCTTCCTTGCTCAGGCACAGCTTACTTATACCTGCAGCAAGGAAGGGGTTGGCTAGGCAATTATGCAAATCAACAATACAGACAGCAGATTGGTGGAAATGCTCAGATGACAAAATCCAAGATGGCTGCGCCCATGCAGACACTTGGAGGGAAGTTTGGTTTGCAATCCATGTGAGAATTGAAACAGTAATGGCGACGCCGGCCACAGGAGACAGGAGACGCCAGACTGACAAGCGCACATTTAACCACGCGGGCACAGCGGAGGCCGCGGCTGATGAAATCACCACTCTGACATTCTGCATGTGGAAACTCAGGAACAGCGGGATCCGGTCCTGGAACGCTGAGCCAGCCTTAGGAGGCATCTGAAGGGTAAGTAATGGCGTCCAGATACCCGGATCGTGACATGCAGGACAGGTATATATTGTATAATGACGGACCTGCTGGACACTGTCAGCACTGCAGACTCCTAAACTACTAGTATGAAGAAGATAGAAATATAATGAATGACGGACCTGCTGGACACTGTCAGCAGAATGCGTTTATAGAATAAAAAAAAAAAAACACCACACGAGTGTTTAACTTTTTCAGGCAGACAATATACTGGTGGTCACTGCTGGTCAGTCACACTGGCACTCTGGCAGCGAAAGTGTGCACTGTTAAATATGTACTCCTGCTATAACTGCTCCCCAGTCTCCCCCACAATTAAGCTGTGTGAGCAGTGAGCACTACTCAGCACAGTCAGATATACATAGATGATATTATCATGCAGCACACTGAGGCTGAGCACAGATATGCTATGTGACTGTGTATCGTTTTTTTTCAGGCAGAGAACGGATTATATTAAATAATAAATAAAACTGGTGGTCACCACTAGTATAACTATCAGCACAACTCTGCACTCTCTGAGTACTCCTAATGCTCCAGTAAATCAAGTGTCTCACTCTCTATCTAAACGGAGAGGACGCCAGCCACGTCCTCTCCCTATCAATCTCAATGCACGTGTGAAAATGGCGGCGACGCGCGGCTCCTTATATAGAATCCGAGTCTCGCGATAGAATACGAGCCTCGCGAGAATCCGACAGCGGGATGATGACGTTCGGGCGCGCTCGGGTTAGCCGAGCAAGGCGGGAAGATCCGAGTCTGCCTCGGACCCGTGTAAAAAGCGTGAAGTTCGGAAGGGTTCGGATTCCGAGGAACCGAACCCGCTCATCTCTAATATCTATATCAGATGACAAGTTATCAGCCCATTTTTCAATAGCAGTGCTCACCCATGCCGATGCAATGGTTGTTCTGAGCAGCGTACCTGTGGTGACGTAAATGGATTTTAACGTAGTCTCCTGTCTACGATCCACAGGATCCTTAAGGGCTGCCGTGTCAGGAGACGGTAAAGCCACCTTTTTTGACAACCAAGACAGAGCCTTGTCCACAATGGGAGATGATTCCCACTTATCTCTATCCCCCGAGGGGAACGGATACACCACCTGAATCCTTTTGGGAATCAGAAACTTTTTGTCAGGCTTTTCCCACATTTTTTTTAAAAAAAGCATTCAGTTCATGAGAGGGCGGAAATGTTACCTCAGGTTTCTTTCCTTTATACATACAGAACCTAGTATCAGGAACAGCAGGGTCGTCAGTGATATGTAACATGTCTTTTATTGCCACAATCATGTACTGAATGTTCTTTGCCAATTTTGGGTCTAATTTGGCCTCACTATAGTCGACACTGGAGACAGTGTCCGTGTCGGTATCCGTGTCTACCAACTGAGTAAATGTACGCTTATGTGACCCCGAAGGGACCTGGACCTGTGATAACACATCCTCCACCGATTTCTTCCATGTCTGATTCTGAGATTAAGATTTATCTAATCTTTTATTAATAAGAGCCACATTAGCATTCAAGGCATTCAACACATTTACCCAATCAGGAGTCGGCGGTGCTGACAGAGTCACTCCCACAGCCGTTTCTGTCCCTACCACATTCTCCTCCTTGGAAGAGCACTCAGCCTGAGACATACCGACACACGTGTATCGACACCCACAGACACACTGGGCAAATAGGGGACAGACCCACAGTACAGCCTGTCAGAGAAACACAGAGGGAGTTTGCCAGCTCACAACCCAGCGCTCAATCCCAGATCTGAAACTCTAATATAAAGCCCCAAATCAGTAGCGCTTTTATATTTGCTCCAAATTATGTGCCCCCCCCCCCCCCCGTTTTGCACCCTGTTACTTGTACAGCAGTGTTGGAGGAGAGGACCAGTGTCTCTGCAGCTTCTGTGAGGAGAGAAAATGGCGCTGTTGAGAGCTGTGAGGGCTAAGCCCCGTCCCCTTCATGGCGCACTTCAGCCTGCTATTTTTTAACTAACTAAACTGGCAGGGGTACGAATTTAGTGCCTAGGCACTCTAATTTCACTGTGCCAGTTTTAAAAGAGGCTTTTAATGCTGCCCAGTGAGCCCCCCCCCCCCCGCGCCCTGCACCCTGCAGTGCCGCTGTGTGTGTGGGAGCATGGCACACAGCACGATCGCTGTGTGGTACATCAGAAAAGCCATCACTGAAGTCTTCTGTACTTCATCTACTCACCTGTTTTCTGACTTCTGGCTCTGCAAGGGGGGTGACGGCGGGCTCTGGGAGTGAACCCCTAGGCGTACCTAGTGTTCCAAACCCTCAGAGCTTATGCTGTCCTGTAGCCAAGAAGCAGAGCCTTTAACTCATTAGAAGTAGGTCTAACTTCTCTCCCCTAAGTCCCACAATGCAGGGAAACCGTTGCCAGCAGCCTCCCTGAAAATAAAAAAAATAAAATAAAGTATTTTCAGAGATACTCAGTAGAGCTCCCCTGTGTGTGACCAGTCTCCCTGGGCACAATTCTAAAACTGGAGTCTGGAGGAGGGGCATAGAGGGAGGAGCCAGTTCACACCCCTTCAAAGTCTTAAAGTGCCCATGTCTCCTGCGGATTCTGTCTAAACCCCATGGTTCTTGAAGTGTCCCCAGCATCCTCTAGGACGTATGAGAAAATAATAGTTACATATATGATGCACATTACTAATGCCCTTATACATATGACACACATAATACCCCTTACACATATGCCGAACACTTTTGCAAAGTCAACCCATCCGCACACTGCACTTACACGGCCGCTAACACTGTGACATCTGCCTCTGCTTAGATACAGATGTGTCCTCATACATCTTGCCTCAATAAGCCATGCAGCAGGAGATACCTGGCGTGAGTCAGCTGGCAGCACTAGGCCACCTCTGCTAACACCTTTTTTTGCAGAAAATGCATCTTATTTGCATTGCTATGAGACAAGGATGCACAAGCAGCTTCTGATGATTAAAATGATATGCAGCATGCCTATATTCTGTTTGTGACTGTGGCTGTATGTGCATATGAAATGCTACGTTACAGTGATTTCCAGGAATACACTGAAATGTAGCATTTCGTATGCAGATGCAGGAACAGTCACACACAGAATATAGGCATGCTGCATTTCATTTTAATCAGCAGAATCTGCTTGTACCCCTAGGCATTCCAAATGTCCTTGGCATTTTCCTAGTTTGCCTTTGCCTAGTGCTGGCTCTGACTACTGCTATATATCTGTGTTTGATCCAGAACACCAAATATATTTCTATTAGTGTGTCATTCAGTGACAACTACTAGTACTGCCGTACACTACTGCAAAAATATCTTTGTGTGATCCAAATCCAAAAATATATTTCTATTGGTGAGTCACTCTGCTACTAGTAAAGCGGCTGCCGTACACTACTGCTATATTTCCTATGTGTGATCCAAAGCAAAAAATATATTTCTATTGGTGCATCACTCCATGACTACAACCAGTACTGCCGTACACTACTGCTATATTTCCTATGTGTGATCCAAAGCAAAAAATGTATTTCTGTTGGTGCATCACTCTGACTACTAGTACAGCGGCTGCTGTACACTACTGCTATATATGCTCTGTGTGTGATCCAGAGCCAAAAATATATTTCTATTGGTGCATCACTCAGTGACAACTACCAGTACCGCCATACACTACTGCTATATATCTGTTTGTGATCCAAAGCAAAAATATATTTCTATTGGTGTGTCACTGAGTGATGACTGCTAGTACTGCCGTAAACTACTGCTATATAACTGTGTGTAATCCAAAGCCAAAAATATATTTCTATTGGTGTGTCACTGAACGATGACTACTAGTACTGCCGTAAACTACTGCTATATATCCTCTTTGTGTGATCCAGATAAAAAAATATATTTCTATTGGTGCATCACTCAGTGACGACCACCAGTACTGTCAAACACTACTGGCATATATCTGTGTGTAATCCAAAGCCAAAATATATTTATATTATGTATTTGAAAGGGGTGCTCTGTCTGCTGTATCTGAAAGGGTTGCTCTGTCCATCCATCCAGGAGCTCCACCCCAGTATAAAATTAAAATAATAAAAGCTAAAAACAAAAAGCCTAAAATGATAATTCTAAAAAATGTGGTGTCTATAGCTCATATTCTTATTATAATTTATTATCCTATTTTCATAACTCTTCTTATCACCACATTGTAGTTAAATCAAATTAGTATTAATAATATTTATAAATTAGGTTCATTTAGATTAAATGAATATAAATAAACTCTCCACACTCATATAGTGAACTTTCTGCATATCGATGATATCTTGGAGGAAATTAAAAATTTGATTCTAAATAAATAAAATAAAATTAATTCTTAAATATTGTCTTTTTTATTCTTCTTGCCTAAATCATACTTGTGTGAACTGAAATCTTGAGTCTTTTTTTAGTACATTTTTAAAAATATTTTATTGTCCCCCTATATACAGTGCATCCGAAAAGTATTCACAGTGCTTCACTTTTTCCACATTTTGTTATGTTACAGTCTTATACCAACATGAAATAAATTCTTTCTTTCCCTCAAAATTCTACACACAATACCTCATAATGACAACGGGAAAAAAGTTTGAGATTTTGACAAATTTATTAAAAATAAAAAATGAAGAAATCACATGTACATATGTATTCACCGCCTTTGCTCAATACTTTGTTGATGCATCTTTGGCAGCAATTACAGCCTCAAGTATTTTTGAATATGATGCCACAAGCTTGGCACACCTATGTTTGGGCAGTTTTGCCCATTCCTCTTTGCAACACCTCTCAAGCTCTATCGGGTTGGATGTGAAGCATCAGTGCACAGCCGTTTTCAGATTTCTCCAGAGATGTTCAATTGGATTAAAGTCTGGGCACTGGCTGGGCCACTCAAGAACATTCACAGAATTGTCCTAAAGCCACTCCTTTGTAATCTTGGCTTTGTGCTTAGGGTTGTTGTCCTGCTTATAGATACCAAAGAGACGAAAGTATTCCATATAAAGGGCACACTCGGACTTTGTGACAATAGACTAAAAGTCAGATATCATTTTTAATATCTGACCACAAATGTTAAAATATAACTTTTATTTGGTAATATTCTAAAACTTTCTGTGAAATATTGTGCAAGTGAAAAAAAGAAGGGGAATGTGAATATAATAAACAAATGTGAAATAAAAATTCAGCCACTGTAAATATCAATTCTTCACTCTCTCAAGTGTTATATATCCATGTTTGTTACAATGTTCAGTTTCTAAATGTCCAAATGGAAACAATTGTATCCATATCAAATTGAACTGTGAAATGACAAATTCCACCAACTAGGACTGGGCTGCCTTCTTAATTTATTTCTCTCAGTAATGACAGTGTGCGCATCACTGTTTATACATATATCTTCTGTACATAGAGACAGTATCATATGTTATCTTAATCTAAAGATTCCTGCTTCTCAGGTAGACATAAATATCTGTCTCCTGGATTAACCTTATTAGTTGTCCCGCCTGGGAATGAATACCAAATATTCTACTATATCAGTTCCCTCGGCTATATTATCTATCAAATGAGGTTGTCCAGTTAGGGAGAATTATTCTACTATATATATATATATACTGTACGTTCAATAAATCTATACATATATATGGATGTGACACAATATAAATGATTGAATAGGGAACTGCAGCAAATTATAATTATATCATTTACTCAATAAATATATTCTGTATTGAACATGACAGATGTCCCTTGTCGTTAGGCCTTTTATGATCCCACCACTTATGCATGTGTGGCGGCAATATATTATAAGGGCGTGTTCAAATAAAAATGTATATAATGTAATATAATATGGACAGTTTAATAATATGTTGTCCTTATATTACACAGCCCAGCTTATGTCTGCTGGTCGCTGATTATATTTCCAAACCCGTGTGCAATTATATATATTTTGCGGTGATGTATTGCTGGGGTATATTAAGTATGTATACAAAATATGGACAATTGGTAATGTATTATCCTGAACACCTTTAATCCAGTTTATATCCGCTGGTCATAGATTATACCCCCAAATCCGCACATATGATTCACAGCCTTTTATAACATGAATATAAAGACACTTTAATTGAAAAAGGTCTATTTCATAATACTTGCTATGTATCAAGCCTTGACTGGTAATAAACTATCCGTCGCTATCTTAAATTAATTATTATGCTGATCATGTTAATTAATAGCTATGGATAGTGTCAGTTATTTAGAAACCTGCTTAATAGCAGAGTAGGCTTAAATGTATATGCTGTCCCTAATATATTACATGGCGATGCAGCGTGTCTCAGCTTGCATCCACCAACCGCCAGCCGCGGCTACCGGATCGCACGCCACACGTATAACAGACACCGTCTGCTAGCGTGAAGCCGTCCAGAGCAGGGCTCGTGAAGATTGCGGTGTGTCTCAAAGTACACTTGCCGGCCGCTGCCCGCCATCTCCGATCACACACGCTGTTGTCTGCGTCTATCAGTGTAAAGCCGCCGGGTGTGTACCCAGCTGTAGCTGCGGCTGTATAGCATACAATAAGTTTATATATGTCACGATTTTTACATGGAATATAAACAGTGGCTAAACAATTAAAAAGACAGACACACTGCCGTGTGATCTGTCCACCTAACGACCATTTCGCATGAGCTTATTCATAGGAAACCTGATTGTCGGGTCTGGGAGAGCTAAATACCCAGTCAATCTCTTTCATTGGACATAGATTTTGATTGACACATGTTGTCCTGCTAAAAGGTGAACTGTCGCCCCAGTCTGAGGTCAAGAGCTCTCTGGAGCAGGTTTTCAACTAGGATGTATCTGTACATTGCTGCATTCATCTCTCCATCTATCCTAACTAGTCTCCCAGTTCCTGACACTGAAAATCATTCCCACAGCATGATGCTGCCACCCCGATGCTTCACTGTAGGGATGGTTTTTACCTGCTGATAAGCGGTGCCTGGTTTCCAACGAAACATGACCCCTACACTTACGTGAAAGAGTGCAATCTTTGTCTCATCAGACCAAAGAAATTTGTTTCTCATGGTCTGAGAGTCCTTCAGGTGCATTTTGGCAAACTTCAAACGAGCTGCCATGTGCTTTTTCCTAAGAAGTGGCTTCCGTCTAGCCACTCTACCATACAGGCCTGATTGGTGGATTGCTGCTGAGATGGTTGTCCTTCTGGAAGGTTTTCCTCTCTCCACAGAGGAATGCTGTAGCTCTGACAGAGTGACCATCAGGTTCTTGGTCACCTCCCTGACTAGGGCCCTTCTCCCCCGATTGCTCAGTTTAGATGGCTCGCCAGCTCTAGGTAGAGTCCTGGTGGTTCCAAATTTATTCCATTTAAGGATGATAGAGGCCACTGTGCTCATTGGGACCTTCAAAGCAGCAGATAATTTTCTGATATTTCCCCAGATTGTGCCTCAAGAAGTACATGTCTTGGAGGTCAATAGACAATTCCATTGACTTCATGCTTGGTTTGTGCTCAGACATGCACTGTCATGTGTAGGACCATATATAGACAGGTGTGTGCCTTTCCAAATCATGTCCAATCAACTGATTTTAGCACATGTGGTCTCCAATTAAGCTGTAGGAACATCTCAAGGATGATCAATGGAAACAGGATGCACCTGACATCAATTTTGAGTTTCATGGCAAAGGCTGTGAATACTTATGTATATGTGATTTCTTAGGTTTTTAATTTTTAATAAATTTGCAAAAATCTAAAAAAAACTTTTTTTCACATTGTTATTATGGGGTATTGTGTGTAGAATTTTGAGGGAAAATAATTTATTCCATTTTGGAATAAGGCTGTAACATAACAAAATGTGAAAAAAAGTGAAGTGCTGTGAATACTTTCTGGATGTACTGTACATGCAAGGGCTGCTACTGCTCCGTCCAGCTACCTTATTGCAAGCTTTTGACCTAAGCTGGATGCAAACAATATTGTGAGCTGTGAGGTGTTCAGAGTAGTCTGGGAATGAGTGGAAATGAATGTTATTGAGGTTAATAATACTGTAGGCACAAAACCGCCTCCAAATTCTGTTATTTTAGCTGAGTAGAGAAAGACCACCTTTCTGTCAAACTGACAGTTGCCACACCCCTTTCTCCTGGGGAACACCCCCTTTAATATTAAATTATAGTGTTTGATATCGCTTTTATATAAAATGTAATATAAAATTTATAGAGCTCGATGTTAAACTGTATTAAAAGATATTTGCTTTGAACAGTGTGTCACGTAACACCAGTCACAGAATACGCCATAAAGCTGTATCACAAATCAGCTTATGATGAAAAAATTCACTATTTTGACTTTACCAGTCTGTACACTTTTGTTAACAAAACATTACACAGTGTTATAGTTCACACATTCCAGCAATTGAAACTTCATGCATGACACATATGGTAATATTTAAAAATCACACTATGTCACACATGGTACAGGTTTAAAAAGCATAATGACTAATGACCGTGTCCATTTTCTTAGATGCACGGAAGCATAACACATGGCACTGATTTAAAAAGCATATTGATTTTAATGACCATGCATGATTAATGATGACAGCACAATTTCAAAAGCCTTAGATCTACGGACTACCCATGACAGCACAATTTCAAAAGCCTTAGATCTACGGACTACCCATGACAGCACAATTTCAAAAATTAATGTACACAATGTGTTAATCTCTGCAAAAGAACATTAGTGCCACCTACAGGTCTATGTTTTGGCTCAAAATGACATCTTAATTTTAAGCAGTGCTTTTAAATAAAATATATATATATATATATATATATCTTTTTTATTTAAAAGCACAATAGTTTAAATAGAATCAGCAACATGAACGTTGGGAATACATGGCATCAGAAGTTGGGGTGCTGCAATTGCACATAATACAGCTGTGTAAATTATACGTATTTGTTTATTTTTGAAGTGCTGAGTACAGCATTTAAGAATCCGCTAACAGATTATATTTTCATTGTAACTGAAAATAATTATCACACTTACTAAATTATAAACCCAAAGTTTATATGTTTAAAAACCCCGCCCCAGCATCTTGGAAATGTGGGATGGCATACCACAGGTTGGTGGGGGCCTTTTGGCTCACATCCATGACTATAAGAATGGGACACAGCTCTGAAGTGGGACACAGCTCTGAGAAGGAATTTCAACTGAAGTTACATCGCTATACACACGCAAGGCATCATGGTAAGTGTTATTATTATTATTATTATTATTATTATCATCATTATGGATCTAATGCTTGGGCTGTGAGGAGGTAAAATTATTATTATTATTATTATTATTATTATTATTATTATTATTATTATCATTATGGATCTAATGCTTGGGCTGTGAGGAGGTAAAATTATTATTATTATTATTATTATTATTATTATCATTATGGATATTATCATTATTATTAAGCTAACTGGGGTGTGTCGTGTGCAATGCCTTGTAATTATTATTATTATTATTATTATTATTATTATTATTATTATTATTTTTTATTATCATCATTATGGATCTAATGCTTGGGCTGTGAGGAAGTAAAATTATTATTATTATTATTATCATTATGGCTCTAATAATTGTGTTGCAGGGATGCAGATTAAATATGTGGTAATAGTGCCATCTAGCGGCGCTTTTTGGAAATGCATTTAAATATATATATATATATATATATATATATATATATATAATGGATCTAATGCTTGGGCTGTGAGGATGTAAAATTATTATTATTATTATTATTATTATTATTATTATTAAATTTATTATTATCATTATGGATCTAATGCTTGGGCTGTGAGGGGTTAAAATTATTATCATTATTATTATTATTATTATTATTATTATCATTATGGCTCTAATGATTGTGTTGCAGGGGTGCAGATTAAATATGTGGTAATAGTGCCATCTAGCGGCGCATTTTGGAAATGCATTTAAATATATATATATATATATATATATATATATATATATATATATATATATATTATGGATCTAATGCTTATGCTGTGAGGATGTAAAATTATTATTATTATTATTATTATTATTATTATTATTATCATTATGGATCTAATGCTTGAGCTGTGAGGGGTTAAAATTATTATTATTATTATCATCATCATTATGGCTCTAATGATTGTGTTGCAGGGATGCAGATTAAATATGTGGTAATAGTGCCATCTAGCTGCATATTTTGTAAATGCATTTAAATATATATATATATATATATATATATATATATATTATGGATCTAATGCTTGGGCTGTGAGGATGTAAAATTATTATTATTATTATTATTATTATTATTATTATTGTGACAGGACGGTCCCGTACGAAAGCACTCGCCACTTTCACGTCCCGTCTCCTGCGCACAGATTGGAAGGTTAGGTCACACGAGGCCTGACCACATAGGGGATTCCCGCTTACCGTCAGTAACCGCCTGTTACTGACTCCACCCACTGTGCTGTGGGCGGGTTTATGCTGCCACCACCAAACTCCTAACCTGCCGTGGCATTTGGAACCACGGTTCTGCTCTGTATGTGCCGACGCACTGCCTTACCACACCTGTGTGGTGTTGACGAATCCCCACTAGCCACTTGCTAGGCCTCTACCGGTAGCTAGCGGAAGGCGGAACTTGGAGACGTTAGGTGCTTCCCTGGACAGCCGGAGGACGGGGCTAGGTTTGGTATAACCCTGTAGGTCACAAGATGACGCGGTCTTCTTGAGGCAAATGGTATTTATTTGCTCAATAGTTCTAAAGAGAACTCTTCCCTATTGCTAGGGGCAACAGCATACAGCAAGATGTTCCAGCAGAATAAGATGGTACAACTACAAATCTGGAGGCACGCAGGCCTCCTTTTTATATAAAATTTCCACACAGTACTACAGGGGGGTAAGCCCCCCCTGTCTTCTCCAACCAATCAGGTTATTTTACAAAATACCAATAAATAAATTACATTTCAAAAGGAGATAAGTGCAATAAAACAATATCCTCCTTCCTGTCACCCAGAGAACGTTTGGTATCAGATTAACATTCACTATTGATAAATTTATCACATAGCTTCAAAATACAAATGTTTCTGGTCATTCACATCTCCAGGCAAACCCAGTGTTTGAGATTACAACAGGAAAGGCTACAATACAAACAAACAGTCTTCCTTCCTGCATCTGCCATTCAGGGTTCGTATATCAATTAAATCAGTTACATGAAACAGGTTCCAAGCCCAGAACTACTTTACATATGGGATAAGGAGATTCCTGTGAGTAACATCTCTCTCTAAGGTACTTACGCATCAAAAGGTTTTGTCATTCACACCTCTCTGCTAGGACAGGGCCATTAGCATGCCCCTTCCTACTGACAGGAGATGATTATTCAGACATTGATAAGAGTAAGTGCATTTTCCCCTTTAAGTACAGGTGACCATATCTTGAATATAAAATAAATACAGTTAAACATGTATTCCTGCAATTGTGCACAGAGCACTACATATGACATGTTAAGACACATCATTAAATATATTTTTAAACAGTCTGCGCCCAGCGCCGTTAGTACATTTAACAGTGACGCCAAGCGCCTATTGTCCGCAAAATGGCGTCGGGCACTAGGGGTTAACCCCTTCAGTGCCGCGGTGGCCATTGTCCACGTGGGCTGGGGTCTCTCCGGCCACACTCCTCCCACCCATTCAAGCGGGTCAACCAGGGAGCCATGTCCCAACGATTTGACTCCTGGTCCCGCAGTCTGTTGAGTTGAAGGGGACGCTACCTGGGGGGTGCAGGCTCCGGCCTAGACAGTTCATCCATAGTGTAGTGGGCCTCTCTTCGTGGGTGCACAATGTTCAAATAGTCCACCTGAAGTCCAAGTTCAAGGCTACACCACAAAAGTCTGTCCAATTTCCCCAAGGTAGATTGCAGCCACCTAACAGGTGGGTGGTAAGTCACCACGGTGGGGGGCCAGTTACACACAAGTGCCACCCACGGTGTCCCAATTGTGGCATATCCCACCTCCCACAATAGCGGTATACTGCTCAAACAGGCCACAGGGTGCTCCTGCCCATATGGCTCTTTCTGGCTTGTTACTACTCCCAGTCCGTGCAGTGGCGCAGTAGTTCGTAACACACAGTCCTGGTCAAGAATGTGCGCCATCAGCACTGGAGCGGGTACCCGAGCCTCCTTCAATGACTGGAATGCCAACTCGCAAGCGGGTGCAAAGTCCACTGACTTGGGAATGCCCTTCCTAGCCATCTCTGTCAAGGGGTTCACTACAGGACTAAAGTCAATGACAACATGTCCGTAGAGCCTTACAGGTTCTAAGGTCAGTACCGGTCTGGGTGATGTGGGTTGGGGACAGCCTCTGGTTGCCTCCACCCCCTCTCCTCCCACATGGTGCCCCAGGCACTGCACCTCCGTCATACCTATTTGGCAACTGTCTGCCCGAACTGTCAGACCTGCCCTCCAATCCTCTTCTGTCGACCTATGACTCGGGAAACCTACCCTGTCACCTAGGCCTACTCTTCCCTCCTCGTCCGCTACCTGTGCCACAGTGATGGCGGCCAGACCACCAGCCTCTGGATCCTGTGTGGCATCCACTACAGGGAGGCTGCGTGTCTTCCCCGATCTACTGTGCACAGGCAAGGGACCTGCTATGTCCACAGCAACTTGCTGCAAGGGTTCTCCTATGGGCAGAGGCCCAAAGACAACACAACCGCTGGAGTGCCCCAGCTGCCAACGCATGGCACCATCGTTACAGTTGGTCTGGGCGTCATCCGACATTCCAGACCAGGGTAAGCTCTGTGTCAGGCACTTCAGGGTACGGTCTGTCTCCGGTTACTCTCCAAAGGGTTTTCGCTGGCAACCGACACCGGTTGCGCAGGAACGTTCCTTGGTGGGACCAGTTGGACACATTCCCTATCTGGTCTATCCCCTCCCACTTTCCTGGCTACCCTATACCTTAACCCTTCCCGCCAGGTCAAACTTCCTGCCCCAACCCTGTCAAGGCCGCTGCCAGAGTGGCGCCTCATGCCTTTCAGGGATGGGTCAGAGGGTTGAGCCTCCCTAAACTCCTGCCTGCGGCCCTCAATCTCTCCTAAATTGGAACACACTACAGGGGGATCTAGGTGGGGACTACTAGGGTCAGTCTGGTAAGGGTCAGTCATGGAAAAGTCAGTGTGGTTTCTCATACTCACCGCCGGAGTTGGCAAACCACTTGGGTCAGGAGCATCATTGGGCACCCCCACAGGATCAATTGAGCTGGAACCAACATCCTCTACATTGCTAGGGGACGTAGGCATACCAGAGGCAAAAGGCATGCGGGGTCGATGTGCCGATCTAGCCGCTGTAATCTCTTCCTCTGGGCTGGTTGATGCTGTGGTTGGCTGTGCTGGCAGTTGTCTAGCAGCTGTAGTCTTTTCCTCTGGGCTGGGCTGTGCTGGAGTAGCTGATGTCAACGGTGGTTGTGGAACTTGACTCCGGGGAATGGTGCCAGCAAACGTGGTGACGATCCCACCACCCAGGTCATTTCCTAGGACCACATCAGTTGGGAGACCATCCATGACGGCAACTTCTCGCAACTCTGGTCCAGCTCCCCAGTCCAGGTAGACTCTCACCATGGGAACCTCTTTCTCTGTTCCATCTGCCAGGGTGACCTTGGCAGTGCGACCCTGCAATACTGCAGCAGGATCTATAAGGTGGGGGCTCACCACAGTGATTGAGGCCCCAGAGTCTCTTAGGCCTTCTCCCTGCAGGGGTCCCATGTGGACCGGCTGCAGGTGCCTCCACATGTTGTGTAGGGGCTGTTTGGCCATGCAGGTGACTCTCTCCGCAGAGTGCACCTGTCTCTCGCCACACTCCATCGGACTGACTGGAGGGGGAACAGTCTCTGTAGGCTCATCTCCTCTCGTCAAACAAGCGATCCGGGCTCCAGCACTCGGATTTGGGGAACGAGTCTGGGGTGCTTGGGATGCAGGACAGTTCATCCTCAGATGTCCGATTTTCCCACAGCCGTAGAACTTCTTCTCCAGTCGTGGCACCGATGATCTCTGATCAGTTGCAGGGATGCTGCGGTGCGGTTGCTAGCCAAGAGCACCCGGGTTGGAAGATGCTTGTCTTTGGGGGTGATGAGTTGAAGAGGGGTGTCCCCTTGGTGGTACAGTCTTTTGGAGCTGGCTGCTGGCTGGGCGCTTCTGGCCCTGTGGCCGAATTGCCACATACTTGTCTGCTAACTGGGCAGCCATCTTTAAGCTGGGTGGCTCCCGATCTAGCACCCACTCCTTCACTTCTGGGGCACACCTGCGGTAGAACTGCTCCCTGCAGATCAGGTCGATCAGTGCGTCCCATGTAGTGGCTTAAGAATCCTTCACCCACTTCACCACGTACTGCCGCGGCTGGGTGGCACACTTCCCATGGGTGCTGCTAGGATTCTTGGGCAATTCTCTGAACTTCTTCCGGTAAGACTCTGGAGTGATGAAGAATCGCTGGAGGAGGGCCTTCGCGACTTCGTCGTAATCCCCACAGTCCTCCGTGGCCACTCCCCGATAGGTCTCCAATGCCTCTCCATGCAGAGTGGGCACAAGGTGTCTCACCCACTCCGACTTGGGTAAATCATGTAGTTTACAAGTCCTTTCAAAAACTTGTAAATGTCCATCAATGTCCCCATTACTGTCTGCAAACTTGGCAAACTGAATGCGTCCCGATCTGTGTACAACAGCTGACAACGGCTCCCGAGGTACCACGGCCTGTGGTGCCCGCTCATCACGCTACATCTGGATGATGATCAAGCGCTCTTGCTCCGTTGGCCTTTCCACCAATTCCGCTAGCCGATCTGCTAGGCTATCCGTGCCGCACCCCCTGGGACGTTGGGATCCTGGCCTGCTAGGGATTGCTGGGAAACATTGCTGCTGTGAGAGAGGGTGGGGCTTGTGGTTCTCACCGATTCCTTACGAAGGTCCACTGTTGGGCCGTCCTCTGCGATGCTGACGCCGTCAGTGCTTTCCACCTCCGCCCGATGGGACTCCTCCACGCTCATGAGCGCCGCCTTCATGACACTTCTGGAGCGTTGAAAGGGATATCCACACCCTTCTCCTGGCACACGATCTCCAGATCATCCTTGGACATTCCGCTGAATTCCGCCATCTTGTGCGTTCTCCTGCGCTGCAGTTACTCCTCCCCTGGGTAACTTGGCTTCTCCAATCGGGTAATGAAAAGCCGCCTGGGATTATCCCACCGCTATGCCACCAATTTCTGTGACAGGACGGTCCCGTACGAAAGCACTCGCCGCTTTCGCGTCCCTTCTCCTGCGCACAGATTGGAAGGTTAGGTCACACGAGGCCTGACCACATAGGGGATTCCCACTTACCGTCAGTAACCGCCTGTTACTGACTCCACCCACTGCGCTGTGGGCGGGTTTATGCTGCCACCACCAAACTCCTAACCTGCCGTGGCATTTGGAACCATGGTTCTGCTCTGTATGTGCCGACGCACTGCCTTACCACACCTGTGTGGTGTTGACGAATCCCCACTAGCCACTTGCTAGGCCTCTACCGGTAGCTGGCGGAAGGCGGAACTTGGAGACGTTAGGTGCTTCCCTGGACAGCCGGAGGACGGGGCTAGGTTTGGCATAACCCTGTAGGTTACAAGATGACGCGGTCTTCTTGAGGCAAATGGTATTTATTTGCTCAATAGTTCTAAAGAGAACTCTTCCCTATTGCTAGGGGCAACAGCATACAGCAAGATGTTTAAGCAGAATAAGATGGTACAACTACAAATCTGGAGGCACGCAGGCCTCCTTTTTATGTCAAATTTCCACACAGTACTACAGGGGGGTAAGCCCTCCCTGTCTTCTCCAACCAATCAGGTTATCTTACAAAATACCAATAAATAAATTACATTTCAAAAGGAGATAAATGCAATAAAACAATATCCTCCTTCCTGTCACCCAGAGAACGTTTGGTATCAGATTAACATTCACTATTGATAAATTTATCACATAGCTTCAAAATACAAATGTTTCTGGTCATTCACATCTCCAGGCAAACCCAGTGTTTGAGATTACAACAGGAAAGGCTACAATACAAACAAACAGTCTTCCTTCCTGCATCTGCCATTCAGGGTTCATATATCAATTAAATCAGTTACATGAAACAGGTTCCAAGCCCAGAACTACTTTACATATGGGATAAGGAGATTTCTGTGAGTAACATCTCTCTCTAAGGTACTTACACATCAAAAGGTTTTGTCATTCACACCTCTCTGCTAGGACAGGGCCATTAGCATGCCACTTCCTACTGACAGGAGATGATTATTCAGACATTGATAAGAGTAAGTGCATTTTCCCCTTTAAGTACAGGTGACCATATCTTGAATATAAAATAAATACAGTTAAACATGTATTCCTGCAATTGTGCACAGAGCACTACATATGACATGTTAAGACACATCATTAAACATATTTTTAAACAGTCTGCGCCCAGCACCGTTAGTACATTTAACAGTGACGCCAAGCGCCTATTGTCCGCAAAATGGCGTCGGGCACTAGGGGTTAACCCCTTCAGTGCTGCGGCGGCCATTGTCCACGTGGGCTGGGGTCTCTCCGGCCACACTCCTCCCCCCCATTCAAGCGGGTCAACCAGGGAGCCATGTCCCAACGATTTGACTCCTGGTCCCGCAGTCTGTTGAGTTGAAGGGGACGCTACCTGGGGGGTGCAGGCTCCGGCCTAGACAGTTCATCCATAGTGTAGTGGGCCTCTCTTCGTGGGTGCACAATGTTCAAATAGTCCACCTGAAGTCCAAGTTCAAGGCTACACCACAAAAGTCTGTCCAATTTCCCCAAGGTAGATTGCAGCCACCTAACAGGTGGGTGGTAAGTCACCACGGTGGGGGGCCAGTTACACACAAGTGCCACCCACGGTGTCCCAATTGTGGCATATCCCACCTCCCACAATAGCAGTATACTGCTCAAACAGGCCACAGGGTGCTCCTGCCCATATGGCTCTTTCTTGCTTGTTACTACTCCCAGTCCGTGCAGTGGCGCAGTAGTTCGTAACACACAGTCCTGGTCAAGAATGTGCGCCATCAGCACTGGAGCGGGTACCCGAGCCTCCTTCAATGACTGGAATGCCAACTCGCAAGCGGGTGCAAAGTCCACTGACTTGGGAATGCCCTTCCTAGCCATCTCTGTCAAGGGGTTCACTACAGGACTAAAGTCAATGACAACATGTCCGTAGAGCCTTACAGGTTCTAAGGTCAGTACCGGTCTGGGTGATGTGGGTTGGGGACAGCCTCTGGTTGCCTCCACCCCTCTCCTCCCACATGGTGCCCCAGGCACTGCACCTCCGTCATACCTATCTGGCAACTGTCTGCCCGAACTGTCAGACCTGCCCTCCAATCCTCTTCTGTCGACCTATGACTCGGGAAACCTACCCTGTCACCTAGGCCTACTCTTCCCTCCTCGTCCGCTACCTGTGCCACAGTGATGGCGGCCAGACCACCAGCCTCTGGATCCTGTGTGGCATCCACTACAGGGAGGCTGCGTGTCTTCCCCGATCTACTGTGCACAGGCAAGGGACCTGCTATGTCCACAGCAACTTGCTGCAAGGGTTCTCCTATGGGCAGAGGCCCAAAGACAACACAACCGCTGGAGTGCCCCAGCTGCCAACGCATGGCACCATTGTTACAGTTGGTCTGGGCGTCATCCGACATTCCAGACCAGGGTAAGCTCTGTGTCAGGCACTTCAGGGTACGGTCTGTCTCCGGGTTACTCTCCAAAGGGTTTTCGCTGGCAACCGACACCGGTTGCGCAGGAACGTTCCTTGGTGGGACCAGTTGGACACATTCCCTATCTGGTCTATCCCCTCCCACTTTCCTGGCTACCCTATACCTTAACCCTTCCCGCCAGGTCAAACTTCCTGCCCCAACCCTGTCAAGGCCGCTGCCAGAGTGGCGCCTCATGCCTTTCAGGGATGAGTCAGAGGGTTGAGCCTCCCTAAACTCCTGTCTGCGGCCCTCAATCTCTCCTAAATTGGAACACACTACAGGGGGATCTAGGTGGGGACTACTAGGGTCAGTCTGGTAAGGGTCAGTCATGGAAAAGTCAGTGTGGTTTCTCATACTCACCGCCGGAGTTGGCAAACCACTTGGGTCAGGAGCATCATTGGGCACCCCCACAGGATCAATTGAGCTGGAACCAACATCCTCTACATTGCTAGGGGACGTAGGCATACCAGAGTCAAAAGGCATGCGGGGTCGATGTGCCGATCTAGCCGCTGTAATCTCTTCCTCTGGGCTGGTTGATGCTGTGGTTGGCTGTGCTGGCAGTTGTCTAGCAGCTGTAGTCTTTTCCTCTGGGCTGGGCTGTGCTGGAGTAGCTGATGTCAACGGTGGTTGTGGAACTTGACTCCGGGGAATGGTGCCAGCAAACGTGGTGACGATCCCACCACCCAGGTCATTTCCTAGGACCACATCAGTTGGGAGACCATCCATGACGGCAACTTCTCGCAACTCTGGTCCAGCTCCCCAGTCCAGGTAGACTCTCACCATGGGAACCTCTTTCTCTGTTCCATCTGCCAGGGTGACCTTGGCAGTGCGACCCTGCAATACTGCAGCAGGATCTATAAGGTGGGGGCTCACCACAGTGATTGAGGCCCCAGAGTCTCTTAGGCCTTCTCCCTGCAGGGGTCCCATGTGGACCGGCTGCAGGTGCCTCCACATGTTGTGTAGGGGCTGTTTGGCCATGCAGGTGACTCTCTCCGCAGAGTGCACCTGTCTCTCGCCACACTCCATCGGACTGACTGGAGGGGGAACCGTCTCTGAAGGCTCATCTCCTCTCGTCAAACAAGCGATCCGGGCTCCAGCACTCGGATTTGGGGAACGAGTCTGGGGTGCTTGGGATGCAGGACAGTTCATCCTCAGATGTCCGATTTTCCCACAGCCGTAGAACTTCTTCTCCAGTCGTGGCACCGATGATCTCTGATCAGTTGCAGGGATGCTGCGGTGCGGTTGCTGGCCAAGAGCACCCGGGTTGGAAGATGCTTGTCTTTGGGGGTGATGAGTTGAAGAGGGGTGTCCCCTTGGTGGTACAGTCTTTTGGAGCTGGCTGCTGGCTGGGCGCTTCTGGCCCTGTGGCCGAATTGCCACATACTTGTCTGCTAACTGGGCAGCCATCTTTAAGCTGGGTGGCTCCCGATCTAGCACCCACTCCTTCACTTCTGGGGCACACCTGCGGTAGAACTGCTCCCTGCAGATCAGGTCGATCAGTGCGTCCCATGTAGTGGCTTAAGAATCCTTCACCCACTTCACCATGTACTGCCGCGGCTGGGTGGCACACTTCCCATGGGTGCTGCTAGGATTCTTGGGCAATTCTCTGAACTTCTTCCGGTAAGACTCTGGAGTGATGAAGAATCGCTGGAGGAGGGCCTTCGCGACTTCGTCGTAATCCCCACAGTCCTCCGTGGCCACTCCCCGATAGGTCTCCAATGCCTCTCCATGCAGAGTGGGCACAAGGTGTCTCACCCACTCCGACTTGGGTAAATCATGTAGTTTACAAGTCCTTTCAAAAACTTGTAAATGTCCATCAATGTCCCCATTACTGTCTGCAAACTTGGCAAACTGAATGCGTCCCGATCTGTGTACAACAGCTGACAACGGCTCCCGAGGTACCACGGCCTGTGGTGCCCGCTCATCACGCCACATCTGGATGATGATCAAGCGCTCTTGCTCCGTTGGCCTTTCCACCAATTCCGCTAGCCGAACTGCTAGGCTATCCTTGCCGCACCCCCTGGGACTTTGGGATCCTGGCCCTGCTAGGGATTGCTGGGAAACATTGCTGCTGTGAGAGAGGGTGGGGCTTGTGGTTCTCACCGGTTCCTTACGAAGGTCCACTGTTGGGCCGTCCTCTGCGATGCTGACGCCGTCAGTGCTTTTCACCTCCGCCCGATGGGACTCCTCCACGCTCATGAGCGCCGCCTTCATGACGCTTCTGGAGTGTTGAAAGGGATATCCACACCCTTCTCCTGGCACACGATCTCCAGATCATCCTTGTACATTCCGCTGAATTCCGCCATCTTGTGCGTTCTCCTGCGCTGCAGTTACTCCTCCCCTGGGTAACTTGGCTTCTCCAATCGGGTAATGAAAAGCCGCCTGGGATTATCCCACCGCTATGCCACCAATTTCTGTGACAGGACGGTCCCGTACGAAAGCACTCGTCGCTTTCGCGTCCCTTCTCCTGCGCACAGATTGGAAGGTTAGGTCACACGAGGCCTGACCACATAGGGGATTCCCACTTACCGTCAGTAACCGCCTGTTACTGACTCCACCCACTGCGCTGTGGGCGGGTTTATGCTGCCACCACCAAACTCCTAACCTGCCGTGGCATTTGGAACCATGGTTCTGCTCTGTATGTGCCGACGCACTGCCTTACCACACCTGTGTGGTGTTGACGAATCCCCACTAGCCACTTGCTAGGCCTCTACCGGTAGCTGGCGGAAGGCGGAACTTGGAGACGTTAGGTGCTTCCCTGGACAGCTGGAGGACGGGGCTAGGTTTGGCATAACCCTATAGGTTACAAGATGACGCGGTCTTCTTGAGGCAAATGGTATTTATTTGCTCATTAGTTCTAAAGAGAACTCTTCCCTATTGCTAGGGGCAACAGCATACAGCAAGATGTTTAAGCAGAATAAGATGGTACAACTACAAATCTGGAGGCACGCAGGCCTCCTTTTTATGTCAAATTTCCACACAGTACTACAGGGGGGTAAGCCCTCCCTGTCTTCTCCAACCAATCAGGTTATTTTACAAAATACCAATAAATAAATTACATTTCAAAAGGAGATAAGTGCAATAAAACAATATCCTCCTTCCTGCCACCCAGAGAACGTTTGGTATCAGATTAACATTCACTATTGATAAATTTATCACATAGCTTCAAAATACAAATGTTTCTGGTCATTCACATCTCCAGGCAAACCCAGTGTTTGAGATTACAACAGGAAAGGCTACAATACAAACAAACAGTCTTCCTTCCTGCATCTGCCATTCAGGGTTCGTATATCAATTAAATCAGTTACATGAAACAGGTTCCAAGCCCAGAACTACTTTACATATGGGATAAGGAGATTTCTGTGAGTAACATCTCTCTCTAAGGTACTTACACATCAAAAGGTATTGTCATTCACACCTCTCTGCTAGGATAGGGCCATTAGCATGCCACTTCCTACTGACAGGAGATGATTATTCAGACATTGATAAGAGTAAGTGCATTTTCCCCTTTAAGTACAGGTGACCATATCTTGAATATAAAATAAATACAGTTAAACATGTATTCCTGCAATTGTGCACAGAGCACTACATATGACATGTTAAGACACATCATTAAACATATTGTTAAACAGTCTGCGCCCAGCGCCGTTAGTACATTTAACAGTGACGCCAAGCGCCTATTGTCCGCAAAATGGCGTCGGGCACTAGGGGTTAACCCCTTCAGTGCCGCGGCGGCCATTGTCCACGTGGGCTGGGGTCTCTCCGGCCACAATTATCATTATGGATCTAATGCTTGGGCTGTGAGGAGGTAAAATTATTATTATTATTATTATTATTATTATTATGGCTCTAATGATTGTGTTGCAGGGAGGCAGTGCAGATGCAATATTCTGTCTCATATTATACAAACGTTATATTTATAAGCAAACACATTTAATGTGTGCATCGTTTAAAAGAACACTGATATTAATCGTATCTCATTTTCATTATTGGTTCAGCGACAGACAATGCAGAACATCAACAACAAAGATAACGACATGTGCACATCCGGATCCGAAGATGATGATTTGCCAAGTTATCAAATGAACCATGGTAAGCTAAGTCTATAAATACCATTGACACATTTTTATTTATTTTTAAAAGTTTAAATAGTACGAAATTATAGCCAAGGTCTACAATTTGTTCATTTTTACTTATTTTTAAAAGTTTAAATAGTATGAACGTACAACAGCCTGGATACAATGTTGATAAGTAATTAATTAAAAAATCTATTTCTCACAATTAAATGACAGATACCACAAACACAGAGAATTTCGATGATGTTGGAGGAAGTCCGTTTGGTTCAGATTTCAGCATCATACCAGATTTCACTAACATTTTGGAATTGGCTCCTGCCTGTGAGTAACATGCAATAGCTTATTATAATAATAATAACAATAATAATAATAATAAAATAATTAAAAAGATTTATATTTTAAAATAAATTAAAAATAAATGATGTTAAACGCCTGTAAATATTTTATTTTTATTTTTTTTATTTTATTTTTCCACCGGCTAAAGAATTAAAAATAAACCTTGTACCGTTGTGCTGATTTGTGGTCACCTGTACACACTTTATATTCTCAATAATACAACTCTTTTTCATGTTATTCTAATTTTATACCGTATGTAATAATTATTTTTCATTTTTTCACCGGCTAAAGATTCCACAAAAATGGATGATGCGACGGCTGACAGTATTCTGCGGGACATATTGAATAAACCTGAATATTGTCACAACACAGCTATACAAACCGGCAATGCTGTTGATGAGCGACCGTTTTTTCCCCACTCGACAGGGGGCCGGGCTCAAACATTCGGATATAAAGCAGGTGTGTAATCAAACACTGTTATATGGTATATTGTTATGCAGTGATTTAAATGCTGATTTATGTGCATCGATGTTTATATTAATTTATAATATATGTATTACAGATGATGCTGTAGCAAGACGATATGATCCTACGATACCAGTAGGTCATGATACAGTCGCGCAAATACACAGGTCTAGTTCAAGCGGGAAAACAACTAAACACACAACCGCCGCTGAAACGGAGAACCATCAATTCGCAACAGCAGGTGTGTAATCAAACACTGTTATATGGTATATTGTTATGCAGTGATTTAAATGCTGATTTATGTGCATCGATGTTTATATTTATTTTATAATATATGTATTACAGATGATGCTGTAGCAAGACGATATGATCCTACGATACCAGTAGGTCATGATACAGTCGCGCAAATACACAGGCCTAGTATAAGCAGGAAAACAACAAAACGCACAACAGCCGCTGAAACGGAGAACCATCAATTCACAACGCCGTCGATCGTACATAACAGCCTAAAGGAGCATGCTAGGTCATCGGTTATGGGGGTGCACAACGGCTGTATCAACCCGAACAAACGAAGACCGGCTCGACCAAGAACGAATGAGAGAAGTCATAATTCAGCATTTACCGATCTTAAAAGAAAATTGTCGTATTCCAAAAATGATACGCCGCAACGGAGAAGGATCGCATTACAAACTGTATCAAGTGTAAGTAACGATGGTGCTGTAACATCAAAACACACATCATTTAACACTGTAGAGCGGGATGTCGCTGGTAATACAAAGACTGTAAAGGTTAAGAGGGCATCGCGTCTCTCAAGAAGTAATGTTAAGCAATTGTCGCAATCAGCTGTAATCACAATTCCTGATACACAGGGCTGCTCTGAAACAGAAACAAGACACATAGCAGGCATTGGTGTGTTATCAAATGTTGACTCAAGAAGTAATGTTAAGCAATTGTCGCAATCCGATGTAATCACTATTCCTGATACACAGGATTGCTCTGAAACAGAAACAAGACACATAGCTGGTAATCCTGTGATATCAGATATTGATGACAAAAATGGGCAAGAACTTATACACCCTGTGTAGAGTCAACGACACAAGAACCGCAGAATAGTTCTGATGAAGTATTATCAGCCGTTGCAGGAATTCCTGCTAATACTACAACAGTTGATTGGGTAACATCAATGCCCAATATTTTTACAACGGCCGCCGTGGTACACGCATCGGCAGATGCGCGTGCACCGGTGCACAGGGTAGCGCTTGACATAGTTGATGGAAGTCAAAATACAGAACAATTAGGCCAAGACGCTGAAATACAATTTTACGCGTTGTTGGGTAAGATACGGGAAGATGTTGAGAACATGGGCGTAAAAGCTGGATATTTGTTAAAACACATTAAAGGTGTGAGCCACGGTGGTAAATGTAAACAAGACATTGTTAAAGAAGTTGTTGAGACGTATATGAATGTCATGTTAAAATACATAGATCGGTCATTTAAGACAACTGAATTTATTAAAGCCAACATTTTGCAGAAATAAATGAAACTGAGCCGTGACTAGGCATGTTAGGCAATGGTTTGAAACATGTTTTAAATTTAAATGCCTGTAAAAAAAACCCCACAAATTAAAGCTTGTGTAACATACAAGATCTCACAGTTATTCCGACATGCAAAGGTGAAACAGGCTGTAACAACATTAACCAGATTGAGAAAGCGCAAGCGGCACAAGGAACATGTGGAAGGTGGGGAGCAGAGCGCAAGGCATGTAGATTTAGATCAATCGCCACCCAAGCATTACCGATTGACGAATAACAGCCTTACATTATTGAGCGCATTGCAAGCCCCATATATAATGAGGCACGCGGTGTTGAGTCACCCGGTAATGACGAAGGTCGGCAACATGTATACTTAGAAGCAATTAACAGTTATGAACGTCAACGACCGAAATTCAGAGCCGTTGAGTACCACTATCGGTTTGTTAATTTGGACAGGGTTACATCATTTGTAGAGGGAGTTTGAGCCGTTCATACTGCTATACAGGCCATGCTCGATGGCGTCCTTGTGGGCGTGGATCCTGCCGACCGCGTTCAGCTTAGATTGGAGGGGGGTGGGTTACACAACGCCATCTATTCGCATCGTAAGCCACAAGAAACATTAGACGCTGCCAGTTTTTTGAACCAGATTACAAACGCGCTTCAAAGTAACGCTGAATTCTTATTATCCACAGGTTTAAGGTTTGTGATCAGTATTTTTAGGAACAGTGCGGGAGGGGGGTTGACCGGTAGAAGTTTACACCGCTTACCCTATAGTTTAATCATTAACAAGCGTAAAAGATACCTGTATGATTTTAGAAATATCGGTAATAACCTGTGTTTGGCCGCTAGCGTCTGTAAACTTCTGGATAAAGGTAACAATGCCAATGACCATGTAATACAGGAGAGAGCGATCCAACTACATAAAGCTTTGAATCTGCCACTTGATAAAGCGGTCAGCTTTAGCGATGTTGCATTTTTTGAAAATTACTTAAATGTTACGATCAATCTCCTCTATTGCAATCAAGGGGATTGGAAATATTACTATACGGACAGCCGATACAAATACACGCTGTTTGTGCTATATCACGATTGCCACTTTTATGGGATACTCGATATCAAAGCGTTTCTTGGTGCCCGATATTATTGCATCCGTTGTCATAGCGCTTATCATCATAGAAATAATCACGATTGTCTTTTCTTTTGTAAGGCTTGTCACAGGCCGGATTGTATTGACGACGGTGTGACTGCGTTAAGGTGTTCGGTGTGTAGGGTATTTTGTCGATCAAATAAATGTTTAGAGCTACACAAAGCTTTAGCTCTTGATCACAAAATATCCTGTCTTGAACATGTATATTGTGACAGGTGTTGTCTCTACCGGCGAACAGATCATAACTGCCGAGGCCTAAAGTGTCCCATCTGTAAGGTGTTCGTTGATGGGTTTTCGAACCATTTGTGCTATGTACAAACCATCAAGCCGGAAGAGCCCACAAAGAAATACATCTTTTATGATTTTGAGTGTATGCAGGAGACGGGTGTGCACATACCAAACTACTGTTACGCTCTAACATTAACGGGGGAGAAAGACTTGGAGTTTAAGGGTGTTGCGTGTATCGAAGACTTTGTAAAGACGTTCATGAAACCAAAATTTGTGCATTACACATTCATAGCCCATAATGCAGGTCGTTATGATGCGTATTTTGTGCTGCGCCAGCTGATTAAGGAGAAATTAAAGATGGAATTATTATCTAGAGGCGGCAACATAATGTGCATCACGGTAAAAGATTTGAAGATAAGATTTATCGACTCTTTAAATTTTTTACCCATGCGGCTTAGCAAGTGACCAAAGGCGATGGGGTTTGATGGTACCAAAGGTTATTTCCCACATTTTTTTAACACAGCTGATAACCAAAATTACATAGTGTCTATGCCGTCAATAGAGTATTTTGGTCCACAATACATGATGCCTGATGAATTATCTGAGTTTACAGCTTGGTATAAACAGTGTGTACACAAACCATTTAACTTTCAAAAAGATCTCGTACGATATTGTAAAGACGATGTGAAAAAATGACAAAAAGCTTGTGATGCTTTCAGATCGGCTGTTATGGCCATGACAGAACAGGAGTTTCTAATAACAAAGGGGAAAAAAAGGTTGTGGTTAAACGTCACATCGAGGCTTTTCAATTAGTCACGTTGGCATCCGTCTGCATGTCCATGTACCGTTGTAAATTTTTACAGGAAAAGACACTGGCCCTTGTACCGGGTGATAACTATCACAAGACTCAGAAGCGTTACTCAACGCCAGCCATACAGTGGTTAATGTACATAGAGCACAAAGAAGGTGGGAGTATAAGACACACTTTACAAGAGGGCGAGAAGAAAGTTGGTAAATACAGCCTGGATGGTTATGCCGTGATTAACGGCACACCCACTGCTTTTGAATTCCAAGGTTGTTTTTATCACGGCTGTGGTGCTTGTTACAACGCCGATGATAAAAACAAACTGACTAAAATTACCTAAGGTCATTTGCACCACAAGACGCAGGTAAAGTTGCACTACCTTAAACGATGTGGATTTCAGATACGTGAAATCTGGGGTTGTGAATGGAAGTCTATGCTAGAGTCTGATGCAGATCTACAGGCTTTTCTGAAGGGTAAAGAATTACCCAAACCCTTGGAGCCACGTGATGCTCTTTATGGCGGACGCACGAACGCCATAAAGCTGTATCACAAAACAGGTTGTGATGAAAAAATTCACTATTTTTACTTTACCAGCCTGTACCCTTTTGTTAACAAAACCAAAACGTATCCTATACAGCACCCACACATCATTTATAAGGATTTTGGTGATGTCACAAAGTATTTTGGTTTTGCCAGGGTTAAAGTTTTCCCGCCTCGTGGTCTATTCTTTCTGGGCGGCAAGTTAATGTTTCCATTATGTCGCACATGCGCCGAGTCTGGACAGACTGAGCCGTGCATTCATGATTCAGAAAAACGTGCACTCATCGGTACATGGTGTACCGTGGAACTAAACTTGGCTGTAGAAATGGGGTACATGGTGTGTAAAATCTATGAGGTGTGGCATTTTGATGAGAGATCTGACAAATTGTTTTCAGGTTACATTAAAACGCACCTCAGGGATAAACAAGAGGCCTCTGGTTATCCCGAATGGTGTACAGACGCCGTGAAACGCCAAGAGTATATAGACGCCTATCAAAAAAATGAAGGCGTGTCTTTACGCCCCGATCACATAGAAATCAACCCCGCCAAAAGACAAATTTCAAAATTGTTTTTAAATTCCTTATGGGGTAAATTTGGCCAACATAGCAACATGCCCAATACGTGTCTAGTGACCGATGCCGACAAACTTTTTGAATACGCGTTCTTACCGTACTATGATGTGTCCGCTTTGGACTTTGTTGACGATGATACTGTTATGGTAAATTGGAAGTATGCCAAAGACCATTACACCAGGGGCGCAATTTCAAATGTAACTATAGCCATCTTTACATCTGCTTATGCACGTGTTGAACTGCACAATCTACTGCATAGATTACAAGATAGATGTCTTTATCACGACACATATTCTGTAATTTTTGTCAGTAGACCCGGTGACTGGAGCCCGCCATTGGGTGATTATTTAGGCGAGTTGACCAGCGAACTACCCACAGGCACCCATATAACAGAATTTGTCTCAGCCGGTCCCAAGTCATACGGCTATCGACTAAACAACGGAAAGACCTGTTTTAAAGTTAAAGGTATAACGCTCAATGTTGATAATGCGCAGCACGTTAACTTTGACAGCCTGAAAGAACTGGTCTTAGATTATCCTTTAAACCCCGAAGGCGACGACCAGAAAAAGGTTGTGATCCGTCAACCCGGTATAGTACGTGTGAAAAAGTGCTGGCAGATAGAGACGCATACTTTGCAGAAGACGCAAAGGTGTGTTTATACTAAACGGTCTCTTACGGACAACTTCACAACACTGCCGTTCGGCTATTAAGATGGACACCAGATTTCAGCACCCTTTCTCATGTATTTTAGCGGGTCCATCCAATTCGGGTAAAAGTTATTTTGTGAAAACGCTGTTGCAGCACACTGCAACACATATGACTCATGTACCTTATAATGTTGTTTGGTTTTACACCTGTTGGCAGCCTATATACGACCAACTTCTGTGCGATTACCCCGGTGCGCGTTTTATAGAGGGTTTACCAGAGTCTTTTAGCGATGATCAACTTTTTCCCCCTGATAAGATTAATTTAACAGTGATTGATGATCTGATGGACGCAGCTAGTAATAATTCTGAGGTTGAGAAAGCATTCACAAAGTATGTACACCATCGTAATCTCAGTATCCTGTACCTTGTCCAAAACATATTTTGTCAAGGTAAAAAGAGCAGGACTATACATTTAAACACAAAATATATGGTCCTGTTCAAAAACCCCAGGGATAAAATGCAGGTGGGCATTCTGGCTAGACAAATGTACCCATCGAAACATTGTTTTTTTCTCTAATCCTATGAATCCGCGACGGAGGCCCCTTATGGGTATTTACTGGTTGATTTAAGAAACAACGCTCTTGACGATTATCGTTAATGAAGCGGCTTATTCCCACCAGACATACCTGTTGCTTTTGTCATTAAGAAGCGCGGTTCTATAAAGCTATAACCATACAACCTTTAGTCATTCGTTGTCATTCTAACAACGGTGAACATGTCGGGACGGATAAGACGTAATTGGGCGCTTTTGAAAACGTTAATTAAAGCAACACCAACTCAAAGAAACGCTATTTTATCCAATGCTTCAAACGATTTAGTCACGGCTATTTGTGAGATAGCGCTCAACACGCTTAAAGGTAAAATACCGCTGTCTCAACGACAGTTGAACTACCTTAAAAAGAAGCGAGAGCTTATAAAATCACTTTGTAATAAGAAATGTGCCATTGGAAAAAAGAACAGGTTGGTTAAACAGTCGGGTGGTTTTATCGATTCGCTGCTTGGTTTTGCTATACCGCTAATTACAGGACTATTGTCTAATCACTGATGGAGTACGCTGAGAAAATGTATCTGGTGCCTAAGAATTAGATAGACCATTTACATAACAAACCGAACAGCGACGACATACGTAAAACAGCAACGCACGGTCTAGATGTAGAGATCATGAAAATACTACAGAATAATAATTTATCAGAATCTGAAAAAGCAAAGCGATATACAACGTTGTTGCAGAGATATCTGGTGTTGAGTAAACAGGCTGATAGTGAAATGTCAACTTTAGCTCTTTTATCCCCGTTGCAAAATCTGTTGATTAATCAAATAACACGACACAACCTGTTGCGCCCGATGCTGTTTATCATGAGCTTTTGAGCGGTGTTAATGCCCGGTATAAAAAAACCTGTGAAATACTATTGAGTAAAATGACATGCTCTAAACACATCACAGACTGGAACAGTAAAGGGGAGTTTCTGTACAAAGGCATCGCTGTGCCAGGTTCCAACATGTTAGATTTAATAAGAAGCATCACGCAAAGCCACGGTGTGTCGAGCCGTAATATACCGAACGGCTGGCCTGAATTTATGCGGGCTATGTCTGAATTAAATATTCCCTCAACCGTCATAGGCAATGCGGCAAATAGAATGTGCTTAGAACACTTAAAAGCTGAGAAGCAGGAGGACTCTGATGGCGCTGTGACATCGCCCATGTCGCTACAAACCCTTAACAAAGGTCGAATAAATGTTTTAAGTCCCCCAGGGTTAACAACGCCGCACGGGTACTTACTGCCTAGGAAAAGATCCGTAAATCTATTTCAGGATTCACAGTGGCTGAAACTATAACATATAACTAATTTATACTATTTTTTATACACTGTATTTTGTGTTGGCATTTTGCGCCACAATGTTTAACTTATGTCAATAATATTTTATGTAATGTTTTAAATGTGTCTTTTCCATGTTATATATATCAATAAAATATGCTTATGATTTATAAAACAACGTTTTGTTCTTTATTTCTATTGCTGTAAACGGAATAAATTTCAAGCATGCGATATAAAGTTTAATAAACAACGTTGTTTATTAGAAAAACATCATAGATATGATACGTTGTACATAAAACGCATCAAACAGAACGTTGATTCCAAGTTACACAAACAGTACAGCGTTGTACGTAACACGCTTCACACACAACGTTGTGTGTGAAACGTTTTATGTACAACGTGCCATAGTTATGCTGCATTGTACATAAAACGCTTCACACACAACGTTGGTTACAAGTTACACAATTCTGTATATATCTATCTGCATAATGACTCAGACAATGACTTCTTGGGAGCCGTCTTACAAAATTTGAAACAAAACAATCATTACGTTTTGTGTCATCACTAAAACGGGCCAGTACATCCACATATTTGTATTTTTTACACATGTAAAATATAAAGTATACGCAATATTGACCGCAAACGGTGCTGTTAAAATTTTGCAACTGCTTATTTTGGTGATAAACACTTTTTGAATTCAAGTTTAAAAAATTTATTATTGCTTTTGGGAATAGGGGGCTGTCAGGGGCTAACCCGTAAGAATCAAAAAAGTAACATTCACGCTGTTCGTTAAAATAAGCGGCTAACCAGTGCTCACCCGGCTGCCCGCTGCTATGCGTATTGATTACAAACGCGCAGGGGTATTGCGCCAGTTTACCGACCGGTAACATATCGCACGGATACGTTCCTATAAAAATATGCTGTGTGCTTTGCACAGCATGCAGAATACAGTTTATCTGTAATGTGTTCATTTTTTCAGCAGTGTAGTGTTAGTTTATTTCATTTATAGATAATCGTACAGCACATTGCGCCTTTGATTAATCTCGATGATGTTATCAAATAGAGCATACTTTATCACATTGACAGTCCGGTCCAATGCTTCTGCAAAGCGGAATTCGGCACGTAGATTGCCTGTTCTTATCAGGGAAAGGTGTTCTCCACACTCCTGTTCTGGTGAAAGGTCAAAAGCAAATAGCGTGTAGCCTCTGAGGTACTCTTCGCGGTCAATCAGTATACCATTGTCAGATTTCTGTTTATTTGTGATCTGTATGAGTGACATATACTCTCTTACAGCATTACCGCGTACAAAGTCGGGTTGAAATGGTTTGGCGGGGTGCGGTGTTCCATCCAGATAAAGGGACGCAAAACTTACATTTTTATGTTCAAAGCATAGGGGATTCCGGTTATGGATTCCTGAAAATGATTTGTTATCTACAAAACAGGCTATAACTGTTTTCGGCACTTGACCTAAAAATAGATTTTCTAGATTAAATACTCTACTGCCTGTTGGTACGCTGTAGATTTTCATCCCAACGCGGTCAATCGCGTATTTCGCGTTACCGTTTAGCAGGGCCTGCGCGTGCCCAATCCGCACGGCCGGTGAGACCTGAACTCTTTTCACGAACAGGGACGCCGCTGTGATCTGTATTTTAAAGGCATCCGCTTCAGACGACATTAAGCAGAATGCGTCTTTGTTTCTGGTTAGTTTAATCTTCAGATCAACGGCGTTTAAAATTAGTTTATGTTGATGGAAAAGGTCGCAGTGAAGCGGTCCTAACAATTCAACCGTGCGACTCTGCTCTGTTGCTCCTGCTCATTTTTTGAACCCCGTATTCGGACCGTCCAGCGCCGTGTTGTTAAATTCACCAGCCGAATCTTTGTAAAATAATCCTGTTGTGTGTTTTGTTGACAATGCATCCGAGCTGTAATTCAATATAGTCTCAAAGTACGCGCGATATGCGTAAAGATTGTTGGATTGTGATATGAGCCTGTCGCCCAAAGTTATATCCACTTGGTTGAATAAAGTCGCTATTGGGTAATTAATAAGTGCGACCCGCGCACCTTGCGGTATCGGTGTGTTATCAGTTCGTACGATCTTGCAAGTCACGTACAACAGCGTGTTGTTCAGATCGTAGTAGTGTTCACCGCTGGCTGCTATATAAAATTCAAGCGGAGCTGTGTCGGATAACGCCGCTAAAGGTTGAACTTTGACGTATAGACTTTTCTCTATGCTATTTTGTGTCGGGGGCACGTCAAAAAGATCCAGCTCTGTTTTTGCACATTCAACGGACTCGTAGTGTATGAAAGACATGTTTAAAAAATATCACCAACGGAGCGCTTCGGCTTTCTCTTCTTCTTTGAGTTGCTTCGTCTCTGCTTTTTATTTAAAAAGGGTATGTCCCAAGGCGGAAGCGCTATCATACGCTTCCGTTTTCTTTTAGACACGCCTTTTCTTGTATATATTAGTCCTGAACCATCCTCCTTTGCTTGGTTCGCCTCGTGTATCTTATTCACCACGGCCGTTGTGGCTTGCCCGATAACATCTTTCGCTATATTACGTGCCGCGGTCTTCATATGCAGTTTAGCTAACACTAAACCTCTCCGGAAAAGAGGAACAGCTTTTCTGAAAAGACTTCATAAAATACCACCTAAACCGCAGCCATACATGTACGCGCTGCCGTGAAAACCTGGTAATACATTACCGGCTTGAGATTTATAATATTGCGCGTAAAGGCCCGGATCGCCATATTTTTTAACAGCGACCATTCTGCTTAGTTAATAAAATTCAGTTTTGCGGCGTCTGAAGTGTAGCTTCACGATCGCTTTCCCAAACTTAAATGACATGTTCTCGTTCTGGTCGTTCTTTATCTCTATGGCTATCGTGTCAAAATGTGTTTTGCACAATGGTACATAATCGGGCTTCTCGTATCGTATTGTGACCACCTCATTGTTATAACCCTTCATTTCAACAGTGCGAAGTAGTGGTACATAACTATCCCCGACCCGTTGGTGTTCGATAATGTCTGTGTACACGTACATCGTATATTGGCCGCCTTTGATGTCGGCGCATGGTTTAGAAATCTTAGTTTTAGGTTGTAAACCCAGTATCCATGTCAGATTAGAACCGGCGTGGATTTGATACAACAGCTTACTGTCGCATGTTACAACGTGTGCAAACGGATCGTACGTTAGTCTTAATCCAACGTCCAGTTTCAGTTGTACAATTTCAGCATTGATTACGTTCAGTAATGCTTCGATTGTTTCATAAAAACCCAGTTTAATGCACAAACTCGCGACTCTTGCCACCGGCTGATCCGCCGTTCCATCCCATGATAATTGCAGTCTACAATCTTGTAAATCCAATGTATTCCACGTGTGCGGATATTTTATCTCAGTAAGTGCTACTTCCCATTCGCCATTTAAGTCTATCGGTTTAGCCAACTTTGTCGTATAGTTAGAAATCTTATTTTGCAGGAAAGTAACCGCCGAGGCGTTGCTGGGTAAGGTTATGTAGAACGACTTGTCATCCATCGCTCATCTTGTTTAGATAGTGATGAGCTTTATATGTCTTTTATCACCGATGCCATGACCCAACTGTTAAATTTTGCGGGGTACCCGCGCCACTTGTCTAACGCGTATTTTCGGCCTCTGACCGTCTTATTTTTTTAAAATCTTTTCCACTTTGTCAACCCTGTTATAGTTTTTTGGTATGCTTTGAAGCTCTTCGGGGTAAAAACTACCTGTTATAACTTCACCGTACAGATCTGTCAACTTATAAAGCGGCTTAAGCCCTTTAGTGTTCACACTATGTACAACAAATATCTCCTCAGAAAAACTCTGTTCGTAACCTTTTTGAAATATGTCCTTATATTTAGAAATACGGACGTGGTCACCGATTCCTAAACAAACGGGGGCTTTCTTACTTCTAAAGTAATCACCATAGGTCATTTTGAAGACACTCAATGCGTTAGAGTCATTCACATCGTTTGGAGCGCTCTTAATCGTTCTATGGTATGTGTTATTATAGCTGCGTATGAAGTCTTGTTAAACGTCTATATATCTGTAGGTATTCTTTGCCGTGAAATAGCGCCACATGCGTGTTTTTAAAGTCCTATTGAAGTGCTCTATAACAGCCACTTTCACATCGTTATTGGTCGTGAAATGCTTTATACCGTATTTTTCTAACATCTTTTTTAGATTTCTGTTTAGAAACTCTTTACCATTATCGGTTTGTAGCTTCATCGGCATAGCACCCCGCTGGAATATTTTTTCAAAAGCATTAGCGACTGTTGCGGCGTTCTTAGCAGTCAGACTTTCAGCCCACACCCTCTTACTGAATATATCGATGACAGTTAATATGTATATAACACCATCGTTGTATTTTGACAGATCTATCAGCGAAACCAAATCGCATTGCCACTGTTGGTTTACACCCGATACACAAATCATGTTCCTTTCATAATTTTTTCTTGCCGGTTTGTGCAACGTGTATGCGTCTTGTTCTTGTAACCACTTTCTTACGTCGGATCTTTTAAATTTATTTTAAACCGACCCATAATATTATCAATGCCGCTAAAACTACCTGGTTTTAACACTGTGTAATATGCGTCTTTCATCCGCTTGATTTGACGCGCTGCGTTGCGTGACATTCTGCGACTGGTGTTACGTGACACTCTTTTCAAAGCAATTATCTTTTAATACAGTTTAATATTGAGGTCTATAAATTTTATATTACATTTTATATAAAAGCGATATCAAACACTATAATTTAATATTAAAGGGGGGCGTTCACCAGGAGAAAGGGGTGTGGCAACTGTCAGTTTGACAGAAAGGTGGTCTTTCTCTACTTAGCTGTTTTGATGATTTAAAAAAAATCCAGATCCAAAACCAAAACCTGCAAGGCTGGTTTTGACAAAACCAATTCAGATCCAAAACAAGAAGGAGATCCAGATCCAAAAGCAAATCACAAAACCCAAAAAATGGCCCGGTGCACACCCCTATTTCTAATATGGACATGGGCATCTTCAGATTCCTCATGTGACAATTTTTTAGAATGTCTACATTTATATTAGTTTTATGATACTTCTTTACTTTGTGATTTTTCTTCTGTGTTGGTCTTCTATGTTTTCTTCCCATTTGTATTTTCCTACCCCCCTGTTCATTCCCCTTTCCTAGGTCTCCAAAAACCCTTATTTTGGAGAAAACAGTGTCCCTGAATCGGTTCATTTGGGCGTTTAGTGATTTAGGGTATGGCTTTCCCCTTTGAGTTGTCTGCTTTTCTCCATCTGTTGATCTTAAAATGTCCTTTATTAATGTAAAAGGGCTTAACATCCCTGAAAAACGTACCTCTGCACTCTGGGAGCTTCATTTTGAGAGGCTGGAAGTGGTTTTTGTGCAAGAGACACACTCTAAATGATTAGCCATTTGTTTTACACAGATGGACAGTAGTGGTATCCCAGCAAGTAAACAGGCAGGATTGACAGGAAAACAGGCACGACTGACAGGTTGGTATAAACAGGCAGAGTGTCCACAGGAACTAGCAGAGAATTCTTCGGATAGACAGAGTATCCACAGGAAGCTGGGGTAGAGACCAGTGACTTACACACAGGGTATAAGCTATAACTGGCACAGTTCAGGAGGGCTGGTTACCTTATAACAGGTAGAGCACCCAATCAGAGATGTAGGAAACAGCCAGCCCACAATGATTAGAAACACTCTGCAGCTGCATCGCAGCATGTAGTCTTGAGTTCTGGACTCACTAGGCAACCTGAGACACAGTAGCTGTCCTGCTTCCCAATTGGAAAAAGAGGAGAGAGAGAGAGAAGAGAAGAAAGGATCTGTTTCCGGTGCACAAAGGTTTAAAAAATAACTTTTATCGTATCCTTAACATTAACAGGAAATATCTACCATTTCATCTGGAATTTCTCGATGAACTGATGCACAATATTAAAAAAAAATATAGAGTGGTATAAGAATTGACAAGACTATGTGTAATAGAAAAGAGTAAAATAATAAAAAAAAATAAAAAAATGTAAAACAAACCTCACAGCTGCACCTCATTTATTGTGTCTATTACTAATATATGCTGTCTCATGTAAATAACTAGTTTGTGATATCTTCTATTCTGACAGTAATGCAATTGTATCTTTAAATATGATACACATGTAATCTCTGGGTTTTCTTTCTTTGGCTCTCCCAGAGTGTTTAATAAGTGTGTTACAGTGTTATTCTATTAGCTCATCTGAAAAATTCTGGCTCACTGCCCGGATTGTTAAATATATTAAATACTCAGAGACAGCTAGCGATCATCATCCAGAGAGTTGTAGAGAAACCATATTCCATACAGTATGTTCCCGTATTAGCAGTGCTGTAACAATGCTGATGTACTGAAGTTATCTTTTCAGAGAGAATAAAGTTTCTCAAAAGAATTATATATTAAATATTTGAACAGACGGCAAAGAGTTGAATTGTTAGCATATGCACACATGTATTGATATGTGTGCCTAGATGTCCTCATGTAATCATCTCTCACATAAAGTGTCAGATGTCCTCTTTAATAGATGGTTAAGTCCCCAGTTAAACTGGATTAGTCCATCTCAAAATGCAACAGGTAAGCTCTCATTAAGAAGTAAAGTTCCCTACTAATTCTTAAAAAGCATCTATTCCGTGAGTGCTATGTTTATCTCTCACATATAGTGTCAGACGTATTTGTACCACATAGCATTCAATGTGCTCTTTATTAAGGGATAAAGATTTTCTACAATATTGTAGAGAGCTTTTATCCTGTTGATGTTATATCCATCTCTCACATAAAGTGCCAGATGAGAGTATAATCTAAAGAACACTAATACACTGTTAGAGATTGTCCAATCTGCGAATAATTTTACCTCTCACTCATGGTGTCAGGTATACTTCATTTACATATACAGTATGTATATCATACAAAAATCTCTCAAAATTATGGATGTAGTATTCCACATTAAATAATATCATAAGGTTATCATAAATTTATTCCATTGTGTCTTACTTGTAATCAAATACATATATGTACAGCAGTCTGCTAATCAGGAATAATACAATTTTTAATGGTAATCCCCTTTCATACTCAATACATTTTTGGTTATGCAAATGAACTGCCCTGTGAGCTTTCAATAGTGCTCATCTAATGTAGATTTTAATATTCCTTACAACTGGGGGCATTTGCAGATGAATCGCTAGTACAGTGGTACATGTATATTCATTAATGTCATATGAATTACCATCTGTTAATTTTATGTCGCACTCTCTGGGAGGATCAAATATATACTGTATCTATAGGAGAAAATATTCATAAAGAAAAAGTGATATCAACAGGTATAATACTCCAATAGAGAAGGGGCAATACACATATATAATCTGCAGTAGATATTAATTTATTTATGTAAACATATGTGGCTATTCATATAGGCCGAAAAGAATTCAGCGTTCAGAGTGCACATATCTATTTACCTTTACATGCATATATTGTATATTTGTAGTTAACATGTATCATTATAAATGTGTGATAAGCGCTGAATATATGTGAATGCCTTTAAACTGCTCAGTTAGTGTATGCCCGCTAATCTGATGTGTACCGATGATAGATGCACATACCCTATAGTTATTGTTTATTGTTTGTTGGTATATGTATAACAATTAATATGGGTAACTTAAAAGGACTCAATATCCAATGTGCACCTACGGAATCGTTTTCAGCACATATACGCACATCACAGTCTAAGTTATCACATATTAGTATGAGTGAGCCGCAAGCATGTGTGGGTGCCGTCCGCCCACTCTATTGGTGGATATACATGTACTACTGTACTAGCGATTCATCTGCAAATGCCCCCAGTTGTATGGAATATTAAAATCTACATTAGATGAGCACTATTGAAAGCTCACAGGGCATTCATTTGCATAACCAAAAATGTATTGAGTATGAAAGGGGATTACCATTAAAAATTGTATTATTCCCGATTAGCAGACTGCTGTACAAATACTGTATATGGTTGATTACAAGTAAGACACAATGGAATAAATCTATGATAACCTTATGATATTATTTCATGTGGAATACTACATCCATAATTTTGAGAGATATTTGTATGATATACATATATGTAAATGAAGTATACCTGACACCATGAGTGAGAGGTAAAATAATTCGCAGATTGGACAATCTCTAACAGTGTATTAGTGTACTATATATTATACTCTCATCTGGCACTTTATGTTAGAGATGGATATAACATCAACAGGATAAAAGCTCTCTACAATATTGTAGAAAATCTTTATCACTTAATAAAGAGCACATTGAATGCTATGTGGTACAGATACGTCTGACACTATATGTGAGAGATAAACATACTGTACGGAATAGATGCTTTTTAAGAACTAGTAGGGAACTTTACTTCTTCATGAGAGCTTACCTGTTGCATTTTGAGATGGAATAATCTAGTTTAGCTGGGGACTTAACCATCTATTAAAGAGGACATCTGACACTTTATGTGAGAGATGATTACATGAGGACATCTAGGCACACATATCAATACATGTGTGCATATGCTAACAATTCAACTCTTTGCCGTCTGTTCGAATAATTAATATATAATTCTTTTGAGAGACTTTATTCTCCCCGAAAAGTTAACTTCAGTACATCAGCATTGTTACAGCACTGCTAATACGGGAACATACTGTATGGAATATGGTTTCTCTACAACTCTCTGGATGATGATCGCTAGCTGTCTCTGAGTATTTAATATATTTAACAATCTGGGCAGTGAGCCAGAATTTTTCAGATGAGCTAATAGAATAACATTGTAACACACTTATTAAACACTCTGGGAGAGCCAAAGAGCAACATTTTAGTCACACTTACTATTATTTTGAGAAAACCCAGAGATTACATGTGTATCATATTTAAAGATACATTTGCATTACTGTCAGAATAGAAGAAATCACAATTAGTTATTTACATGAGACAGTATATATTAGTAATAGATACAATAAAAGAGGCACAGCTGTGAGTTTTTTAACAATTTATTACATTTTCTTTATTATTTTTCTCTTCTCTACTACACATAGTCTTGTCAATTCTTACACCACTCTATATTTGTTTTTAATATTGCGCATCAGTTCATCCGAGAAATCCCAGATGAAATAGTAGATATTTCCTGTTAATTTTAAGGATACAATGAAAGTTATTTTTTAAACCTTTGTGCACCGGAAACAGGTCCTTTCTTCTCTTCTCTCTCTCTCCTCTTTTTCCAATAATCATATGATCTGTGGTAGCACCCCCGGCTTATATATTTGTATGACATAACAATCAATGCTAAGGGTCAATGATATTTGCAATATTCAAAATAAAAGTAGAATTTAAAAAAATGTAGTTTCCTGTGCAACAATATCCCTTCTCCCCTTCCCCATAAATGCAACTCAGCATCACAATTGCCCAGCAACCAGCATGGACTGCTGGCCTTGTGGCCAGAAAACACAATGTCCCAGTTGCCTGGCAACAACGGGACCCATCATGGATACAAGCCGCACGAAGGCTTGTAACACCATAGCCTCTTATGTAGCTGCTTGCACGGACATGCCCAGGACACTCCCATAACACACCCTCTGAAATTACTTTATGCATATACTACAAGTCACCTCCAAGTCAGGAAAGCCCATCACTTTCTGCCACATTTCTGATACCGTCTGACCCGATCACAGCTCCACCTTTGTGCGTACACCAGGGTAATGCTTGCACTATAGGAGATCATCATTTTTCACACACGCACAGTTAATTTGGTACTTGGAATGCCCATTTGCAAGATCCTGCGCTTGCTACTGTGTTCTCAGAACTGTTGGTTCAGCCAATAAAATGGCAGCTTCTACTGTAACCAATAGAGACTACTTACAGAGTACTGTAATGCACAAACACTTTCCAAACACACTGCTACAGATTGGTTGATTTTATTTTTGTTTCACAAGTAAATAATACCAAAGGAAACCACTATAATTACATGGCACAAGCTACACCGGGAACAAACATAGTAGTGATAGAGACTGTGACCAGGAACATCTACTGATCTATTCATTATTGATGGAGTGTGAAAATTTGTAAAATGGTTTTGTTGTCATACAAGTAAGAGTTAATTTGTTCAAATCACAAAGAATCAATTTTGTCTAATCATAAAAATGGGTTGTTACTTGCAAAATATTTTTTTTCCTAATGGTTAGATAATTTAACATTTTCCATATCATATCCTTCCTATTGCATGAGCTTATGAATAACAGATTAGAATTACATTTTCCAATGATTAGAACAGTGGTTCCCAAACTGTGTGCCGTGGGGTGCTGCGGGACACTTGCAGGGGTGCCTCGGGTTGGTGGTCCAGGACCAATTCAAAATATTTATTATCCATGTAATAGGAAAAAATAGTACTTGTGGCTGCCAGTCATAAAATATGTGTACAAACAGAAGCAAATCTTGTCCCTCACCACATAACTGAACCTAAGTATGACATATAAACATAATTTACTTAATTTCATATTTTTTATAAATTTCTCAATTAGAAACTTTTGGACTAGGGGTGCCGTGATAAAAATTCTGATACTCTAGGGCGCCGTGATTCAAAAAAGTTTGGGAACCACTGGATTAGAATGATCTCTTCAACTTTGTAATGTATTAGGCCAGAGGATCCCAAATGCGGTCCTCAGGGCACTCCAACGGTCCAGGTTTTAGGTATATCCATGATTTAGCACAGATGGTTAAATCAAATTGACTAAGGTGCTAATTAAGTCACCTGTGGCGAAGCATGGATATATTTAAAACCTGGACCGCTGGGGTGCCTTGAGGACCACGTTTGGGAACCTCTGTATTAGGCTGTAATCAGTCTGTCATCAGGTTTCTGTTGTGTTTCGTAGACTGTGATCAGGCTGCTTTCATTTGCTGGTGCCACCCGGGTTATTACTGTAGAAAGAATACAGAGAGATACTATAATGCCATCACTGTCCTCCACCTTTCATAATTGACCATGCAGGAAAGTTGTACAGTGTTGTAAGACCAAGACCTTTCACCAAAGAATTTCATTTCAAGTCCATTAGGAAACAGCTGGAAAAAGTAATGCGCACCTGAAAATCTTACAAACTGAAACTCTGGACAGTACAGTCCTACACCAAGTCCACTCAACCCCATCGAGACCCATCCGGCCTTCTGTATATACCAACAAAATCACGCAAACTCCCATTTTGGAATCCACGTAGAAAACTCACAGAATCAGGACTAATGGAAGTTACTTTTTAATTTCTTTATGACACTAAATGTTTTATATATATATATATATATAGTCTTTTGGAAAAAGAGGGCACTCACCAGCAATTTCATAAAAGAAGGTCAGAAGGTCATTTATTGGTACATTAGTAGGTCGACGTTTCGATCACATCCCAGTGATCTTTGTCAGGACAACAAAGCAGTGTTGTATGGTGACAGAGCACCAGAAGCAGAGTGCCAGACATGTTCAACATATACAGGTATTTATACCACCATCAATTTGAGTATCCAGCCCCTCCTACATATGTCACTTCCTGTTTGGCAATACACTGAAAATCAGGAATTAGAAAATAGTATTGTTAGATGCAGCTATTTTAAGGGAAGAGTGTAAACTTCCTTTATGTTGGCACCCTATCAGAGGTAATATGTATTTTAAATAGTGCTAGTTGTTACAAAACCGCGCCAAACATAGAGACCAGGAAGTGGTCCATGCGTTCCAGCTGTTAATGGAACGCACGCGCTAACCGGAAGTGACTTCCGAAAACCGGAAGTCGGGTTTGCAGAGCCGAAAACCAGTAATAGAGGGTGTAAGTGCGTTCCAGCGACACATGGAACGCACAGCAACTAGAGGAAGTGACACACATGCCAATCAGGGATGACAGTAAAGCCATAACACCCGGTTTAGTATGTAATGTAATAACAATACTGTAATCATATCAAGAGGGTAACATTAACAGATGGTTCTCAGTAGGTCGGCAAAAGATATCAAATAGATGGTAGTGCACAATTTCTGCCAAATATTAAATTAAAAATTAAACTAAAACATAACTTTTAAGTTTTAGTTTAATTTTTAATTTAATTTAATTACAGATATGATTACAGTATTGTTATTACATTACATACTAAACCGGGTGTTATGGCTTTACTGTCATCCCTGATTGGCATGTGTGTCACTTCCTCTAGTTGCTGTGCGTTCCATGTGTCGCTGGAACGCACTTACACCCTCTATTACTGGTTTTCGGCTCTGCAAACCCGACTTCCGGTTTTCGGAAGTCACTTCCGGTTAGCGTGTGCGTTCCATTAACAGCTGGAACGCATGGACCACTTCCTGGTCTCTATGTTTGGCGCGGTTTTGTAACAACTAGCACTATTTAAAATACATATTACCTCTGATAGGGTGCCAACATAAAGGAAGTTTACACTCTTCCCTTAAAATAGCTGCATCTAACAATACTATTTTCTAATTCCTGATTTTCAGTGTATTGCCAAACAGGAAGTGACATATGTAGGAGGGGCTGGATACTCAAATTGATGGTGGTATAAATACCTGTATATGTTGAACATGTCTGGCACTCTGCTTCTGGTGCTCTGTCACCATACAACACTGCTTTGTTGTCCTGACAAAGATCACTGGGATGTGATCGAAACGTCGACCTACTAATGTACCAATAAATGACCTTCTGACCTTCTTTTATGAAATTGCTGGTGAGTGCCCTCTTTTTCCAAAAGACTATTAACAGGAACCTAAAATTCCTTTGAGTTGAGCACCACCGTGTTGTCTTCTAAGAGATTCAGTTTTGTGCGGATGCCCGTATACTCTATACTCTATATATATATATATATATATATATATAAAACAGCATGACGCTCTATGTTACATCCGAATAGAAGGAAAGGTAAAGCGGGACACATCTGTATGATGTCACACAGCAGTTTTTCTAAAGCCAGAAGCCAATTATTTTGCTACGGTCACTTGTCTAGGTCACTTCTGGGACATATGCCGCCTTTACCAATGTTCTGTGATTAAAGTGGTCTTATGTTCCTGAAACATCTGCCACCCATGGAATGCAGCCCTCCTACAATAGCTAATAGCTTTGCTTGGCTCAATCCTGTGCCAGCCCTTAACAAATACATCCCAGCAACCAGTGTCCATGCACTGTAAGCTGGAAGATTGGTCAATGTGAAAATGGGCAGGATTCCAGAGCCTGGAACTGTGACAAGTGGTCAAGGTGACCATTCATCAATTGAGTAATAAGTTTATTGTCGCTACAAAACATTAAAACAGTGCATTGTACTGCAAATTAAATTACATTGTGATTCTTGCAGGAAATTCAGGAAAAAAAACACAGGTTACAAGTCTAATAACAATGCAATTACAAATTCAGCCTAAAAAGCACTGACAGAAAGAACAAATATGTTTTTCAACCTTCTAGTGTGGGTTCTGTTACTCCTGAAGCATTTATTAGAGGGCATTACTGTAAATAAAGCACGACTGGGATGCCAGCAACAATCTTATTGGTCTACATCAGGCTCCTTTTCCCATAAAAGTCCTCCAAGTGAGGTGAAGTGTAACCACCCTACCAATGAACTTCCGTGAGAATGCTCTCAATAAGAAAACTAGAAATTCATAAGAATATTTCTTGCCAATCCTACATCCTGCAATCTTTTGAGGAAGAATAGCTGTGATGCCCTCCCAACCACAGAAGGGTGTCATAAGCATGATAAATCTGCAGAAATGCTAACAACCACTATCTCCTGGTGGATGGAGTGGCCATGCCCCTTCCCCAAATAGCCACACCCCTATCTTTTTGACCGCACCTGCCCTATTTTAAATGTAGAGGGGGGAGGAGGCATCAATATTCTTTTTTGCACAGGGCACCAAAATGTCTTGTTACAGCACTGGTTCTTCAGTTCTGATTGGATCTCTGACCAGTTAAAACACAGTCAGGGTTTTAGTGCATTGCCGGTTATAGCTTCTGTACTGCCAGATGTCACCTGCCCTGCTGCAGATTTCTTGGAGTTATTCTGTTAGTTCCTGCCTGCCATTCTTGCCTTGAAACTTGTCCCTGGTTTTTGGGAACCCTAGAATAAACACTAGCAGAAAGCGCTATGTTCAGATGTGTGTGTCAGTTATTAGCACCTTAATTAATTCCAAATTAGACTCCTTGTATGGACTGTTGCTTCCAAAAATATGGGGTGCTGAATCCCAAATAAATAAACAATAAGTAAAATAAATTATGAAAGCGCTGTCCAATATCAAAGAGTATTTAATAAACAGTTAAGAACAACCTTAAAATTACATTTAAAACCACATATTCTCAATAATACTTTTGTTTGTTAATTTCTTTCAATAATCCTAAAGGCAATCATAGCACTTCCTATAACTATGCAAGGTGGATACACTTATATTATCAGTATACTATGTAACAACTTGTTTAAGCTGAATACAACCACATCAATAAATATCTCCACAGAAAGTGTTAGAATAGTCCCACAGTCTCCTGTGATTTTTACTTATATTTAATAATATTTTTGATCCATTCTGTAGGTAGGCAACATTATTAAACCCCGATCTATGGGATTAACTGTAGCTCCTCCCACTGGAATAGTTCCTTTTTACAGTCACTAGGGAAGGATTCTATGGGGCAGATGTATTAACCTGGAGAAGGCATAAGGAAGTGATAAACCAGTGATATGTGCAAGGTGATAAAGGCACCAGCCAATCAGCTCCAATATGTAAATTAACAGTTAGGATCTGATTGGCTGGTGCCTTTATCACCTTGCACATATCACTGGTTTATCACTTCCTTATGCCTTCTCCAGGTTAATACATCTGCCCCAATATTCTTAATGGACACAATTAAGGTTTGAGTGTGCTTACCGAATGAAGCTCTCCTATTGTGCTCGGCAAGTCCAGTGGCACTGAATATTGCAGACGGGCGTCCCCATCAATTACAGTCGGCTGGCGTGCCATTTCTATTCTTAATGCTGGTGCACAACCCGGCTTCTCTGCACTGAATGATAGCAGGAATGGTAATACGGCAATGTGCGCTGGCGGCTGTGCCTGTGGTCAGACGCTCGTTTCCGTTGCACAGGCTCTCCGGTAGCTCCGGCGTGCAGGATCTTATGAACCGCCTCCCAATCCTTGTGTCCACATGCAAGCTGCAGGGATAGTTTTTTCGGCAATAGGTTGAGGGGGCCGCGCCTTTAGCAAGGCGTTCGTCTCCGTCTCACAAGTTCACCAAACGCTCCGGTGTACAGGAGTTTGCGGACCTCCTCCCAGTGCTATTTGTCCACAGATGCAGGGGTAATCTTGACGCATTTCTCAACCTGTTACCCTCGGCTGTTTCCTCAGAAGTATACACTCCCCTTTCAATTTCCTTCTTTTATCCCATGGTGCACCAATCATTAAATCTCATCGGGTCTTAACCCTTTCACCTTCAGGGATTTTTTATACTTTCATTGTAATCTATGTGATTATTTATCAATTGTAAAACTATTAATTTCTTATTTACAATATAAAAGCACTATTTAATACCTGACACTAACAAATGGAAGACATCAATTATTTATATACTTATAATCCATTTATTATTTAATAATAGATTTATTTATTATCCTATTCAATACCTTATCATTTTTATTATTTATTTAAGACAGACTATGATTCATTAGTCTCTCCATTTCCGGAGAGACAATTGGTGATAACTAAATTAGCACAATAAATTGTATCAATACATATAACTAAAAGTTGAAAAGTACAACCCTCATATAGATACCATTTTAAAATAAACAGAATAAACATAAATATACATATATATAGTATATTAAAATGAGAAAACAGAGATAATCTACCGACACTTGTTAATTATCTTCTATTCTGTACCAACCAAAATAGAAATAGAATAGAGTAGAAATTCTTAAATAATTAAATAATTAGTAAATGAGTTAAGGTAGCGAAGGGGAGGGAGTTAGGCAATTCTTAGGTTTGTATATGATCAAAATATTATCTAGCAATCCTAAGTTCAACTAAATAGATAAAGTTGAACAACTTTAGAATATGCTCATATAATCATACCCACATAATAAGAAACAGACGTGGGGATGATTTCTTGACTGAGTCCCATTATCTGTACATACAATCCATATTTACCTATATATTATTTAGTTCGATGGTATCATTCAGACCGTGTGGTGCTAAGGAACCTAATTTAAAGATCCAGAATGCTTCCTTCCTACACAGATAACGATATCTGTCACCTCCCCTACTTGTTGCTTTTATCTGTTCTATTGCTTTTACCTTTAGATCCCTTAATCCACCCTTCTCACAGCTCATAACATGTTTTGGCAGGCTGTGGGTTTTGAGATTATTCAAAATGCCTCTCCTGTGTTCTAAAAATCTAGTATTTAGACTACGAATGGTGCGGCCAACATACTGAATGCCGCATCCACAAGTCAAAACATAAATAACATATGAAGATTGGTAATTCAAAAAATCTTCTATTTGATGTGAACTCCCATCCACATGTGAGATCACTGTAGTACTCCTGTAATCTGCATGTGGACAAGTCAAGCATCCATTTCGCCCACATTTAAAGAAAACTTTAGGTTTTGGGGGTAACCAATTAAGTGAAAATTTTTGCTTTGATAAATCACCTGCTATCTTTTTTGGTACCAAACTAGGTGCCAGTTTTTGTTTCAAATTCCTTTCTTTCCTAAAGATCATTTTCTTTTATCTTCTATCAAAGGAGCTAATAGTTTATCGTGTTTTAATAGTGCCATATTCTTTTCAACAATAAATTTAATTTGCTGTGCTGCTGAATTATATTGTGTGATAAAGGATAATGAATTTTTCTTTTCACTACTTTTAATTTTCCCACTAGATGACATTTTGTCCTAAAGGAGTACAGATCTCTCAGTTATCTCTACATCCCTCATTGTTCTTTCTAAAAGTTCATCCGGATATCCCTGTTCTATAAAGCATTTGTACATCACAGAGGACTGTTTCTTACATACATCATGTCAAGAACAGTTCCTCTTTAGAGGAAGAAACTGTCCTTTAGGGATATTTTCTTTCCACTTTTTGTGGTGACAACTTTGAAAATTGAGATATTTGTTACAGTCCACACTTTTTATATATGTTGATGTACAGATCCTACCTTCTACAATATTCACCGTTATATCTAGATAGTTTATAGTAGTATCACTAAACGTGCTCGTGAATTTTAGCCCAAAATCACTTTTATTAAGGTGATCTATAAACCTGGTAATGGAATTATCATCTCCATTCCAAACAAAAAACAAATCGTCTATGAATCTACCATAGAGGACCAGGTTCGCCCTGAATTCCCCGCCCCAAATGAGGTGCTCTTCGAGCAGCCCCATATAGAGGTTTGCAAAACTCGGAGTGAACCTGGTCTCCATGGCAGTTCCATGAAGCTGTAAATAATATTGTGATTCAAACAAAAAATAATTGTGTGTGAGAATAAAATTAATTGCCGCTAATACAAATTCACGTGATGAGTCTGAACGTGTTTGGTCATGTTTTAAATAATGATCAACAACAGAAAGTCCTGTAGAGTGTGGAATATTAGTGTATAACGCTTCAACGTCACATGTAAGGAGTTTGTATGTACTCTCCCATGTCACATTTTCCAATTTTTGTAGGAAGTGTGATGTATCCCTAATATGGGAATTAAGGGATATTACATGCTCCTGTAGCTGGGCATCTACATAGGCTGACAGGTTAGATGTCATTGAATTTATTCCCGAAATTATCGGGAGTCCAGGAGGGCAATCTAAGTTCTTGTGTACCTTTGGTAAATGATAATATATTGGCGTCACTGGATACTGATTAAACAAAAATTGCCACACTTCTTTTGTAATAATATATTGATCTAATGCTCTATCCAACAAATCTTTCAGTTCTAATTGAAATTTTACCGTAGGATTATTGCATACTTTTTTATACATTTTTTCATTATTTAGCTGTCTCCAGGCCTCCTTATAATAATCTTGTGTATTCTGTATAACAATCCCTCCCCCCTTATTAGCCTGCTTAATAATGATGTCCCTATCACCCATTAATCATTTCATTGCCTGTCTTTCCTTTTTTAATAGATTATCTCTACATTTGAATGTACCCGGATTTTTACACATTTCCTTCAATTCCTCTAAAGTTGATGAATAGAAACTTTTGACAAAGGACCCTGATATTGCAGTGGGTAAAAATTAGAGGGATTTCTAAATACCTTATTTTGGACATTATTAACATCAAATATTTTCTTCATCTTGGGTTCATCATTTTCTACCAATAGTGCTTGCAGTATTTCCAATGGAACCTGATCATTCTTGTCCAAAGTAATTGGACTTCCTTCGATCCCTTTCCTCTGAAGATCCTTAAAGGCAAAATATCTCTTTCTGCTCAATGTTCTTACAAACTTGTTGAGATCAACAAACAAGTCAAACAAATTTGGCTTCATATTCGGGGCAAAACTTAGTCCCCTATTTAATAAGGACATTTCTTCAGAGGAAAGGGACCTGGAAGACAAATTGAATATACCCCTAGGTTTTACTTCCATTGAGAGTTTTACTGGGATTTCTGGCCATGTCTTCCGCCTCGAGTTCCCCTCTTTCTAAATCTCTGTCTCTTTTTCTGGTCCACTTTGGTGTATCGTGCTCCCCTCTCATCACTGGGGGGAGGAGGGGTTGGAGATCTCTGCTGATTGATCCCCCTTCCTCTTCCTAAAAAATGATGCTGCCTAGTGTCCTTTTGTAAGGGTTCTATTGATCCCTGTATTTCATTCACCTTCAATTGATCATACCTATTGGTATGTTCATAATCTCCCCAAGAGGTTTTTCTTGATCCTACATTATTCCTAAGGCTTCCAGGTGAATTGAATCTCCTCTGTTTTCCCTGGTAATTAGACCCTCTTTGGGTATTCATATACCTCTGATTTTTTTTTGTCTAGAGGGTGTCCTGGGTATCCTTTTATTTGATCTGGATCTCTGCCTTTTATTATAAGTCCGTACTTGGTCTCTCTCATAGTCTGTCTTCTCATCTTTCTTATAAATTAAATTCTTTTTAAACTCCTCTGTTTTACCATAAATTTTTATATCTCTTTCTTCATAGCCTGTTTGTTTTTAAAATTTCTTCAGCTCATTAGTGATTTTCTCAATTTGCACCTGAATTTCTGTTACCTTCTCCATTCTATATTTAATTAATAACCTCATTAGAGATTTTGAACAATCATCCAACATCCTATTCCACAAATTGAGAAAATCAGTATCATTTTGAAAGGAGGAAAGATCGGGGTTTAATAATGTTGCCTACCTACAGAATGGATCAAAAATATTATTAAATATAAGTAACAGTCACAGGAGACTGTGGGACTATTCTAACAGTTTCTGTGGAGATATTTATTGATGTGGTTGTATTCAGCTTAAACAAGTTGTTACATAGTATACTGATAATATAAGTGTATCCACCTTGCATAGTTATAGGAAGTGCTATGATTGTCTTTAAGATTATTGAAAGAAATTAACAAACAAAAGTATTATTGAGAATATGTGGTTTTAAATTTAATTTTAAGGTTGTTCTTTACTGTGTAATAAATACTCTTTGATATTGGACAGCGCTTTCATAATTTATTTTACTTTTTGGGAACCCTGCCTGCACCCTGCCTTTGCAGTCCTGCGTCGGTCTGAATTCTACCTTTTGTTTCTGGACTTAGTATTCTCAGCCTGCCTTACTCCACTCCTATCTTTCAGTCTTTACCTGTTTCTGTCTGTGTATTTGCCTAAAGCCACCAAACTACAGTATTATTTCTGTTCTCACCTCAGACCATTCCTTTTGCACACCTAGTTTCCATATTGACTCTTTTTTATCTGTCATAAGTCCTGGTGGCATTCAAGTACCAGGAGAACTTACTTCTCCTAGGAATGGTAGCTGTTATAGATGAAGCCTGTAATAGTCACTTTAGTAGACACGTGCAGGGCTGGATTAAGGGCCACATGGGCTTGGAGATGAAAATATTCAGGGGCCTATTAGGAGAAACAAGGTAGGTGTTATTAGTGCTGTGTGGGTGTGGTGAATGCCATGTGGGCATGTATATCCCCTAACCTATCAAAGTCTCCCTAAATAAGTAACAATATAAAAAATTGCATTATTTTGTGAGAAAAATAAAAATGCAATCTTAATAGCTAGAAAATGTGTGGTGACAAGACTCCTAGGTGATTCATGGGGTGTAAGCTGGCTCGATGTACCACATGGGTTATCCCAAAGAACCCGTGTGAACTAATAACAACAAATGGGGGAGTGGTACATGGATGGCGCTACCCTGTAGCTATGAAAATTAGTCAAAAATGTTAATTTATACTGAATAGAATAAAACTTTAATTTATTTCATATTTTAAAACTGACAACAATATAAAAGAGTTCAGAAGATTCTATTGGGATTCTCACAGCATTAAATACAGTATATGAATCTAGTGTTGCAGAGTCATAATTAAGAGGATAAAAGCAAGTAACAAATAATAAATAATAATGAAAACATGAAGGGCAATGTACGTAGAGACGGACTGTAGGTGAGCTGAGGATAATTATTTCCACAGCAGGTACTGTAGAGACAAAATGCACACAGATAAAAATATGTTGTTTAAATCAAGTATAATTACATGCTGTGTTAAATAAAGAGAGTCCTACCGGAGATTAGGAGCCACTGGTCTCAAAGAGTGCAGAGTAGTCTGGACATACCTTGCACTGTCTCCCAGATCTTACAGTATGTCCTCCGCCAGTATGGAGTTCATCCTTAATCATCTTGTAGATGGCAAAGGGTGCTGGTACTGATGCATTTTGGGACCTATATAGCCCCTTTTTCAATGCATATGGCTAGCTGGTGGCTACTTATCATCATGCTGCCATGATGATGGGCCTGTTCCTATGTGGAGGCCTGGAGCTGTAGTTTTGTCCGCCCTATTGTTAATATGGCCCTAGTTACGTGGTTAACTAGGTGTGCCCTAACATTTATTAGCAGTCATAAATTTGGCTGTCTGCAGGTATTTTCCTTATGGATTCTACCCAGACAAATCCGGCCCAGGTTTTGACAAATCAGTTATAGACATTGTCTTAGGTAGTTGTTGTTCAAGACCTGTCACATTGTGTAGCTGCTCAAGAGGAGGCTTTGAGATCCTCTCCTGTATCCAATGGTTACATAACTGAAGCTAAGATTAAACTTTCAGATCGCTAGAGACCGGAGATTATTCCAGAAATTTAAAGAGAGTTGTAAATTATATTTCAGATTGGGGCTCCATTCCTCTGGGTCAGAGCAACAGAGGATTGGATTTATTATCTCCATACTCCAGGGGGACCCTTAAACTTGGCCTTTCAGCTTAAGTACCAATCACTTTGTTTTCCAGTTTGTAGAGGAATTTATTTCAAGCCTTATGCTTACTTTATGAAGATCCTGACCGGGTTGTGACTGCTGAGTCTCATTTACATTCCCTCAAACAGGTCCATAGAAATGCAGAGGATTACTGTTCTGAATTCAGACACTGGTCCACTGATTGTGAGTGGAACAATCCAGCACTAAGAAGTCAGTTTCTTATTGTCTTATCAGATACGGGGAGGGGGTTGTGTGTCAGAATATCAACAGTCAATAGGCCAACACCATATGGTCAACAGTTAATAGGTCGATAAGTTCAAAAGGTCAACAGTACAAAAAGGTTGACAGGTCAATGTGAAAATGGTTGACGCTTTTCTTTATGTTTTTACAACTTTTGCTGAATTTACTATCCATGTAAGAATGCTACCCAAAGTAGGAATGCAGCAAATAAAGCAAACAAGGTATTAGCATGCATAAAGTGGGAAATTGATGCAAGGGATGAAAGTGTTATACTCCCATTATATAGATCACTAGTGAGGCCACATCTCAAAAACTGTGCACAATTATGGGCACCATACCATAAGAAGGATATCCTGGAACTAGAAAAGGTTCATTGACAGGCAACAAAATTGATTAATGGGATGGAGATACTAGAATACAAAGAAAAGCTTGCTAGGCTTGGCATGTTTACACTGGCAAAAAGGAGATTAAGAGGAGACATGATTAACATTTACACAAACTTGGTATCTGCGCACTCTTATAGTATTAGAATATCATGGGTATATGTAGTTCATCGACATATACCCACTTGATGCAAACCCCTCTTCCCAATAGTTAATAATATTATTGTGTAAGGGGGTGCTGTCAACTACAGTGTATATGAACAGGAGTTTGAGAGGAAAAACAAGAGGAAATCTGTACTGTTGACGCACTGAACAGATGAATTAATCATAAAATGTAACCTTTATTAAGTATGTATTAAAATTGGATATGTATTAGTGTTATTATCCCAAACTGCAGTGAAACATAAAGGTTAAAATCACAAAACTGACATACATGTGAATAAAGAAAATAAAGAAATGTGAAGAAGAATTTAAAAAGCGTGTCCACGTGTAGTTATTTTTGAAGACACAACCCTCACAGGGTTGTTTGTATACATATATATGTTGCTAGTAATCACTTATTAAACAATATTATTAGATAGCTGTTTATGTCTGTATCGTCTGGTACCACTGGGTCTAGTCCTATACACTCCCTTCACTCAGTAGGGGTTACCTCCCGGGAAGCCATCCCCATTGGCGAGATTATGGGGGTGAGTAGGTATAACAGATAAACTGACCTCCAATTATGGGATATTTTGGTGATTAGGAATCACTGTTTCTCTATATCTCCTAAGGCCATATTTCTAAATCCAATGCCACTAGAGGATAATTTTCATATATCAGATAAGGAGTCACTTAATGAGTGAATCTCCAGACATCATGGAGAAGTCATATTTATTAATATCCAGGAGGGAAGAATGAATTGTTTTAATTTAGCCGTTTAGATATAATTAATTGGCAAGATATACCGATAGGAAGGGTTGCCTTAAGGAATATAGCAATTCCAATGCTCATATAAATAACAACCTTCCTTCATATAAGTAACCAGATTTTATTTAATCTGATCCTGATCTAAGCAATATTGCTTTCCTTATAGGTATAGCCACCTCAATTCTTACTGGAAAGCAAAGTATCTGTCCTGATAATTTAGTTATTGCTACTTCATATCCAATTCATCAGAGAAATAGTATATTCCATGTGTCGGAGACTTATTGATCTCTATTTACACTGTTAAAGGACAAATCCTTATTATGTTACAGTGTAATTAAATTGTCATATAAGGAGATGTGGCAATCCCATTTACTGCATATATAATAACCCTTAGTGGTCCAGATTCCACAATAAGAAATTTAATTTGTCTTATAGAAATGTATATTATCGTGTTCATATATCTATAGGTGGGTATAGCCAGAGAATTCTGTGTCCAGATACACTACATACATGTCAGATTTAATAAATATGGCTGTCTATAATTAATTCATGCTATAGATTATACCCTTCATGCCATAATTAAATAGTAAGTTTGTCTGAACATAGGACTATAACAATAATATGTTTCTCTCCTCACTGATTCATAGATATTACGGATCTATTTCCTCATTATATTGTGCTGAATAAGCTAATAAGGCATGCTGCTGCTCCTGCATTCATTGAGTGTGACTAGTTAATTGGTTACAGTGTTTAGATTTTTTATATCCTGCTCATCTAACTCCTGAATATATATATCACTTTGTAACAGTCTTATGATAGAGATACTGTTACATACTCAGCCACTTGATTATCTGGAAGTTTACACACTCTGTGTGAGGGAGTATGATATATCCAACACACTGTCAGTGATCGTGGTGACTGGTATTATAATGTGATATACTGAGTATGCTGGTAAAACAAGCAGCTGCTCTCCAGCCCATAGGTGTTACCAATCAATTTGTTACACTGTAAAGATTTTTGCTAGGACACGCAGTTGCTAGGCTGACTCTAAAAAATGTATCTATTTGTAACAATTATGTAACAGTTATATACGTGTTACTAGTATTACATAGAGATAGTGTAGCATATGCAGCACTGTATTAATATCTATAGCAGCCAGTGTGAAATCTCTGCTCTGTCGTAATTATCTGGTTATTACTAATCTAAACGGCAGGATTCAAATTAGCTCGCTTTAGTTCATTTCACTGGGGTGTAGTGTACATTCATTGGTCCTAATGTCCCATCTCTAGATATACCCACAGTAATGTAGTATACTCTCTTATCAAAGATTATTAGTGGCTATCTGTATGCCCTTTAAACATTGTAATTGCTGAGTGACATCTTTTCTGGTATATTCCTTTTCTATGGCTCAGCTTCAATTCCCTATTAGTGGAGACTAACAGCTAACATCACGATCATATACATTTGTTTTATAACATTTCATATAGGTCAAATACACGCGGACACGCCGTGCACTACAGACAAAGCTGGCACAGATGCAGTGAAACACGCGTGTAGGGCACGGCGTGTCCGCGTGTATTTGACCTATATGAAATGTTATAAAACAAATGTATATGATCGTGATGTTAGCTGTTAGTCTCCACTAATAGGGAATTGAAGATGAGCCATAGAAAAGGAATATACCAGAAAAGATGTCACTCAGCAATTACAATGTTTAAAGTGCATACAGATAGCCACTAATAATCTTTGATAAGAGAGTATACTACATTACTGTGGGTATATCTAGAGATGGGACATTAGGACCAATGAATGTACACTACTCCCCAGTGAAATGAACTAAAGCGAGCTAATTTGAATCCTGCCATTTAGATTAGTAATAACCAGATAATTACGACAGAGCAGAGATTTCACACTGGCTGCTATAGATATTAATACAGTGCTGCATATGCTACACTATCTCTATGTAATACTAGTAACACGTATATAACTGTTACATAATTGTTACAAATAGATACATTTTTTAGAGTCAGCGTAGCAGCTGCGTGTCCTAGCAAAAATCTTTACAGTGTAACAAATTGATTGGTAACACCTATGGGCTGGAGAGCAGCTGCTTGTTTTACCAGCATACTCAGTATATCACATTATAATACCAGTCACCACGATCACTGACAGTGTGTTGGATATATCATACTCCCTCACACAGAGTGTGTAAACTTCCAGATAATCAAGTGGCTGAGTATGTAACAGTATCTCTATCATAAGACTGTTACAAAGTGATATATATATTCAGGAGTTAGATGAGCAGGATATAAAAAATCTAAACACTGTAACCAATTAACTAGTCACACTCAATGAATGCAGGAGCAGCAGCATGCCTTATTAGCTTATTCAGCACAATATAATGAGGAAATAGATCCGTAATATCTATGAATCAGTGAGGAGAGAAACATATTATTGTTATAGTCCTATGTTCAGACAAACTTACTATTTAATTATGGCATGAAGGGTATAATCTATAGCATGAATTAATTATAGACAGCCATATTTATTAAATCTGACATGTATGTAGTGTATCTGGACACAGAATTCTCTGGCTATACCCACCTATAGATATATGAACACGATAATATACATTTCTATAAGACAAATTAAATTTCTTATTGTGGAATCTGGACCACTAAGGGTTATTATATATGCAGTAAATGGGATTGCCACATCTCCTTATATGACAATTTAATTACACTGTAACATAATAAGGATTTGTCCTTTAACAGTGTAAATAGAGATCAATAAGTCTCCGACACATGGAATATACTATTTCTCTGATGAATTGGATATGAAGTAGCAATAACTAAATTATCAGGACAGATACTTTGCTTTCCAGTAAGAATTGAGGTGGCTATACCTATAAGGAAAGCAATATTGCTTAGATCAGGATCAGATTAAATAAGATCTGGATACTTATATGAAGGAAGGTTGTTATTTATATGAGCATTGGAATTGCTATATTCCTTAAGGCAACCTTTCCTATCGGTATATCTTGCCAATTAATTATATCTAAACGGCTAAATTAAAACAATTCATTCTTCCCTCCTGGATATTAATAAATATGACTTTTCCATGATGTCTGGAGATTCACTCATTAAGTGACTCCTTATCTGATATATGAAAATTATCCTCTAGTGGCATTGGATTTAGAAATATGGCCTTAGGAGATATAGAGAAACAGTGATTCCTAATCACCAAAATATCCCATAATTGGAGGTCAGTTTATCTGTTATACCTACTCACCCCCATAATCTCGCCAATGGGGATGGCTTCCCGGGAGGTAACCCCTATTGAGTGAAGGGAGTGTATAGGACTAGACCCAGTGGTACCAGACGATACAGACATAAACAGCTATCTAATAATATTGTTTAATAAGTGATTACTAGCAACATATATATGTATACAAACAACCCTGTGAGGGTTGTGTCTTCAAAAATAACTACACGTGGACACGCTTTTTAAATTCTTCTTCACATTTCTTTATTTTCTTTATTCACATGTATGTCAGTTTTGTGATTTTAACCTTTATGTTTCACTGCAGTTTGGGATAATAACACTAATACATATCCAATTTTAATACATACTTAATAAAGGTTACATTTTATGATTAATTCATCTGTTCAGTGCGTCAACAGTACAGATTTCCTCTTGTTTTTCCTCTCAAACTCATGATTAACATTTACAAATATATAAGGGGACAATACACAGAGCTAGCAGGGGATTTGTTTTTGGTAAAAGCAACACAAAGGACATGCGGACACCCGCTTAGGTTAGAGGAGATTTCACACCCAAAGATGGAAAGGTTTCTTCACAGTAAGGACAATATGTATTTGGAATTCCCTACTTGAGAGAGTAATAATGGTGGACTTGGTCATTACTTTTAGAAATGGGCTAGATGAATTCCTAATGGATAAGGATATACAGGGTTATGATGACTAAATCCTGCACTAAAAAAAAAAGAGGAATAGATATATTTGGCTAAACATTCATCACAGTTAAAATTAGTTTTAAAAATATTACAGTGTAGGAGATCACTAACAGGTTGAACATGATGGACAAAATGTCTTTTTTCAACCTCAGAAACTATGTACCTATGTCAGAAACTTTTACCTTCAGTAAAGGTGCATACACACTGGACATTTCTGACTGTGTAACATTGTCACTATGCTTCTGATGAAAGATATATAATCCGAAATGCATTAAGCAAATGACGTTTTCTACTCTAGGGAAATCCATTGCTGCAAATACCGTGTGCCAGGGATTGGAAGTGTCCGGGACTTCTGGAACCTTGACCCAACAAAAACTGGGAGGTTATCTGGTGATTCCTGAATCATGAGTGATACCCCGTATCCACTGATGTGGCTATATGCCTTTTAACGTTGTTTTTATGTGAGTGTAAATGTGTAAATAAACCCCCTGTTTATGTGTAATTGGATTGTACTATGATCTCCTTTTTTCTTGTCTTGAGATAGTAAATAACTGGAAAAGGTCTTGAAGCACAAAACCATAAAGTGTGGAAATACCCAGATAAGGATGGGGGACTCACTGATGTTTTAATGTAAGGACAAGTCTGAGACAGTGAAAACTTGATTGCTGTTATATGAGTGTGCTATAGTGGAACAATCCTTTTTTACCTACTGTGTGCTATTTGGGAACGATTGGTGAAAGAATTCACTATTTGTACCACTAGGCTACACTGTTCATAGGTTGCGCATCCTTTGAATTATCAATTTTTATTGTTTCTTTAGTAACCTTGTGGTGAGCAAAGCAATCCACCATACCAGAAGGACGGCAAGAGAAGCGAACCTGGAATAGGTGCGTTTCTACTAATTTGGGTGATATATGCTTAAATATTAAAAATAACACCCCAAAAAGTCAACCTTTTTTGTGCCTTCCGTTTTCATGTCGGTTTGTTGTAGATATTGACCTTCTGTACTGTCAAGCTTTTACATGTCAACCTTTTGACCACGTCGACCTTTTCACCCTGTCGACCTATTGACTGTCGACCATATGAAGTCAACCTATTAATTGTCTATCTTCTGACTGTCTATCTATTAAACCACACACTCGGATCAGAGTAAGGAAACCTTACTGCAATACCCGTATTTGGATTCCCTGGAGGGATCTATGCAATTAGCAATTAAAACGTTTAAATGGAGAAAAAAAGTATTAAAATTCACTTGGTTTGGTAATTCTACTCCAGCTTTGGTAGACTCTTCTGAGCCTCTGCAACTCGGCGCATGTAGTTTGTCAGTGTAAGAGAAATCTAGGAGACACTCTCTTGGCCTATGTCTAAACTGCAGAGGTGAGGGTCATGGCTCATTCCTGCCCTAACATTCCAGGAAAAGACCAAGCCAGATGGATAAGAAAAAGGTCCACTTAAATTTAATCTCTTCCAAAAACTCCCTTCTTGTACCCACTCAGATCCACCGATATTTAATCCTTTATTGACTATGGTGCTGCTGGTAATTTCATCAACATCAAGTTAGCTGAAACCTTAATTATTACCTCAATCTAGCTAATTCCAGCTATTACCGCTTGAGGCTTGGATGGTAGTCTTTGGTTGCTGGCAATATCACACATCAAACTCCAACCATCCACTTATCCATAGGATCACTATATTCTGAAGATATTAATTGTTCCACAGTTCCCTTTGTCTTTGGTCATCCTTAGCTTACTCAGCATAACCCTACCATAGATTGGAAGTTGGGAGAAATTACTCGCTGGGGTACAGTGTTTGCTTATTCTTGTTTGTCCCTACCATTTATGGTCATTCAGCAGGTACCAAAAAGTCTTCATATTAACGTGACATTTCTGACATCTTTTCCAAAAGTAAAGCGGTTTGACTAGATAGACTAGATCGGCCAAGTGGTTCTTATCTGCCGTGAAATTCTGTGTTGCTACAGTATGTTTCTGTTGCTTGTCTCCGCACATGAACGAAGACTGTGCTAGTAATCTGGTTCCAGGCACTGAATTATCAAAAGAAAGACTCTATGCTTTGTTAGCTCCAGTGACCAAGGCCATGGATAAATATATAAAAGGGGCTTCATCAGGTCCTCCAACTCCCCTTCTGGTGCAGGGTTCTTTTTTTGTCTCTAAGAAAGGCGGCAGTGTGCGACCCTGCATTGATTAAAGGGGGCTGAATAAGATCTCCATCAAAACACCTACCCTGTACCACTGATATCAGTTTTCTTTGATCTACTCCAGGACACCAGAACATTCTCCAACACTGATCACTACAGGGCCTACAATCCTATATGCGTCAAGAAGGGAGATGAGTGTAAGACAGCATTTAATACCCACTCAGGCCATTATGTGTATTTGGTCACACCTTTTGGCCTTTGCAATGTGGACAAAAAAGAGTAGCCGTCGCACAGGTTCCAATCATCCAACCTTCAATTACAGAAATTAACTAAACACTGTGCCAGGGATACCGCTAGTCTACTTACTAGTATTCTTTGAGTTAATCTTAATCTCAATGGATATCACATTTATTAAATGCTGCCTGACTCAAAAGCATATTCCTTGCAGATGTATAATTGTTAATTCAATAAACCGAATTGTCTAATTCATATATGTGTGTTACTTGGCTTATATCAATAAAAAGATTCCCTTATATCAGTCATGTGTTGTCATTTTTATAGGTAGATACCAAACCTGTCCTTGCAGAGCATTAGTGAATGGACCCTATAGACACTCTACAACTACCGGGTTTTCTACAGACTTTAGCACAACCTCATTATGTTCCATATATGTAGGTCAACAGTTGCTGGCACTTAGTGTTGTAACATCTAGCAGATACCTTGTTGCCAGTCCTATGCCAGCTCTGGCTACCGTGCCAGAACACAAGTCAGAGCAGCTGCCTACAGGCACCGATTACTTCACAAGGCAGTCAATAGGGAAGGAACAAGTGACAATTAAGAGTGAGTATATCACACACTGTATAATTACTACAGTACTGTACATTCCGATAAATTAAACATCCTTTAATGTGACCTTTAAAAGTAACTTCTGGCTTCCAAACTGCCAACATTTTCCAAGAAATTTCACTCCAAGCAATTCCATTTCATCCTGCTACAGAACAGTAACCCAGACCTTCTGCCAATGTACTTCATGCATTAGGAACATAGGGGGCTATTCAAAGATGGACACATTGTTCCAAAAAAATCGCAAATGGACTGGGTGCTAAATATCCATGACACAGACACCCCACCTCTGCCCGCATGTCTCACACATGCACAGAAATTGGTCCACACTCCTATGAGACGTATCTGTTCTCGGCGGTAACCACAAAGTTGCTGCCCATTTCACAGAAGAACAAGTCAACTCGAGATCTGACCCGTATGGAGCTCCTTGCCACTATGGAGGCTTTGTGGGATTTGTGTGCACACCACGTTTGCTGTTTATGACGCATGTGCAGTCTGTAGAAAATCACGAGATGCACTTACATCTGACTCAGCATCAGGCCCAGTATGCAGCTAAATTAATAATACACAGAGGGGAGGATTTATTAAAGCTTGGAGAGAGATAAAGTACCAACCAATCAGCTCCTGCCATGATACAGGCTGTTTTTGAAAAATGACAATTACAGTATTGATTGGTATTTTATCTCTTTCCACTTTATCTCCTTCCAAGCACTGATAATTCTCCCCCCCACCCCTGAGTTTAAATAGCCTCATTAATTATTGCAGACACCCAGGGACGTATCCAGAACTTAATGTGCCCCATAGCAACATTTTGAAGGGACCCTGTCCCAGTGCTTCAAGAAAGACACCTCTCCAAAGCAGTTGTTAATTTTATGTCCCATAATAGAGCCATGGGGGGTCATTCCGAGTTGTTCGCTCGCAAGCTGCTTTTAGCAGCTTTGCACACGCTACTCCCTACTGGGAGTGAATCTTAGCTTCTTAAAATTGCGAATGAAAGATTCGCAATATTGCGATAAGACATCTCTGTGCAGTTTCTGAGTAACTCGAGACTTACTCGGCATCTGCGATCAGTTCAGTGCTTGTCGTTCCTGGTTTGACGTCACAAACACACCCAGCGTTCGCCCAGACACTCCTCCGTTTCTCCAGCCACTCCCGCGTTTTTCCAGAAATGGTAGCGTTTTTTCGCACACTCCCATAAAACGGCCAGTTTCCGCCCAGAAACACCCACTTCCTGTCAATCACATTACGATCACCAGAACGAAGAAAAAACTGTGAGTAAAATTCCTAACTGCATAGCAAATTTACTTGGCGCAGTCGCAGTGCGGACATTGCGCATGCGCACTAAGCAGAAAATCGCTGCGATGCGAAGAAATTTACAGAGTGAACAACTCGGAATGACCCCAATAGTTCATTCTCTGAACCACAGTAGTGCTCTAATTCACATTATGTCACATTGTAGGGCTGCCAGCACATATTACTTCATATTAAGCCACACTATAGTGCCTCTCCTTTATATTGTGCCACATTACAGTGCTTTGGTTCATATTATGTAACAGTATAATGCCCTCCAGTTCATTTTATACAACATTACAATGAGCAGGTCCAGGGGGCCAATATAACTAGATATATTGTAGCCAGGCCCGGCGACAGGGGGGGTCAAAGGGGACACCCGTCCCGGGCCCCGCGTTGTTAGGGGCCCCAAGGTCCAGGCAGCGGGCAGCGCGGCTGCAGTTCATCACAACTGTCAAAAAAACCTGTTTGCTCTCGGCATCGCGGATTCGCGAGCCGGCCGCTGCGCTGTGATTTAAGTGTGTGTTTGTTTGTTTGCGTGCGCCCCCCCGAGTCCCATGTGCTGTTTAACTCCTCAGTGCCCTGTGATTGATGTGTGTTTGCGTGCGCGCGCCCCCGCCCCCCTCCTTCTCTCCCGAATCCTGTGTGCTGCTCACCCCTCAGTGCCCTGTTCACCCCTCAGTGCCCCCAGCCCCCAGGTCACCTGTTATCCTGCCAACCAGTCCCCAGCCAGGAAGCTCGGCCGGACAGGTCACCTGTTATCCTGCCAGCCAGTCCCCAGCCAGGATCGCCCCTCCAGCATCCTCACCGCACGCTGCCTCCCTGTCTCTCTCTACTGTGTGAGTGAGGAGCCGGACTGAGGCACGGAGCGCACAGCAGGAGCTGCCAGGACAGGACAGACAGAGTACTGCGCCCTGTTGGAATTGGGGAGGCGAGCCTGGTGAATTAGCGCGGCTGTGTCAGTGTGTTGCTGCAGCAGCAAGCAGGGTAAGGCTTTTGCATTTCATAAATCATAATACATGTTTATGTATAGGGAATGGGATTTGGGTATGGGTTAGGGCTTTAGGATTAGTTTGGGGTGGGAAGCAGGCAGGCAGGCAGGCACATTATGCATGCATATGCATTCTGCACATGGATGCATCTGCATGCATATGCGTGTCAGATGAGATCAGACTCATCAGAGCAGAATGTCTGTGCTGTGGTGGTGACTGGTCATTCAGGCTCAGTTGCTGCTCAGCACAGACTACAAAATTCCTGACCATTGTGGGTCTGTGAATCTTAATTTTGGAAAGGGATGATCCCATTATATCGGTATTGTATTGTTCCATTAAAGTTTTGTTTTCTAGACGTTAGAGAGTCTATAATTTTGTTTTTAATATACTTGTGTCCTGTAGATAATATGGGTCCCTGTCCTGTTTTCTGGGGGTGGGGATGGTGGGGGGTGGTTGTGGGGGGCCCGAAGAGATATCAGGGTACCGGGCCCCAAAATTTCTGTTGCCGGCCCTGATTGTAGCCCCCAATGTAAAAGTTTGTAAGTGCATGTATGTATCTACCAATGGTGAAAAATGTATACTGTACAACCCATGTAATTTTGACAGTGAAGGTGGGCCCCTCTCAGGTCTGGACCCCATAGCAGCTGCACTATCTACACCTATGGTAGCTATGCCATTGCTAGTAAGTGTACTAGCGGAACCCCTGGCACAGTTTTTAATACTTTTATTCTTCTACCTGTTTTCTCTCTTTTTAATATTTCACTCTCTTAATCATCTTGGTGAGAGAGAAATTGGTTTTAACTAGAGATGAGCGGGTTCGGTTCCTCGGAATCCGAACTCCCCCGAACTTCACCCATTTTACACGGGTCTGAGGCAGATTCGAATCTTCCCGCCTTGCTCGGTTAACCCGAGCGCGCCCGAACGTCATCATCCCGCTGTCGGATTCTCCAGAGATTCGTATTCTATATAAGGAGCCGCGCGTCGCCGCCATTTTCACTCGTGCTTTGGAGATGATTTCGAGAGGACGTGTCTGCGTCCTCTCTGTTCTTTCTTTGTACAGTGTGCTGCAAATATCTGTGCTCTGTGTTCTGCAAATATCTGTGCTCAGTGTGCTGCAAATATCTGTGCTCAGTGTGCTGCAAATATCTACGTTCTCTGCCTGAAAAACGCTCCATATCTGTGCTCAGTGTGCTGCAAATATATGTGCTCAGTGTGCTTTATTGTGGGGACTGGGGACCACCAGTATTATAAAGGAGGAGGACAGTGCAGAGTTTAGCTGACCAGTGACCACCAGTAGTATACGTTGTCTGCCTTAAAAACGCTCCATATCTGTGCTGCATTGCAGTATATAGTAGGAGTACAGTGCATAATTTTGCTGACCACCAGTATATAATATATAGCAGTACGGTACAGTAGGCCACTGCTCTACCTACCTCTGTGTCGTCAAGTATACTATCCATCCATACCTGTGGTGCATTTAAGTTGTGCGCAGTATATATAGTCAGAGTACAGTGCATAATTTTGCTGACCACCAGTATATAATATATAGCAGTACGGTACAGTAGGCCACTGCTCTACCTACCTCTGTGTCGTCAAGTATACTATCCATCCATACCTGTGGTGCATTTAAGTTGTGCGCAGTATATATAGTAGGAGTACAGTGCATAATTTTGCTGACCACCAGTATTTAATATATAGCAGTACGGTACAGTAGGCCACTGCTCTACCTACCTCTGTGTCATCAAGTATACTATCCATCCATACCTGTGGTGCATTTAAATTGTGCACAGTATATATAGTAGGAGTACAGTGCATAATTTTGCTGACCACCAGTATATAATATATAGCAGTACGGTACAGTAGGCCACTGCTCTACCTACCTCTGTGTCGTCAAGTATACTATCCATCCATACCTGTGGTGCATTTAAGTTGTGCGCAGTATATATAGTAGGAGTACAGTGCATAATTTTGCTGACCACCAGTATATAATATATAGCAGTACGGTACAGTAGGCCACTGCTCTACCTACCTCTGTGTCATCAAGTATACTATCCATCCATACCTGTGGTGCATTTAAGTTGTGTGCAGTATATATAGTAGGAGTACAGTGCATAATTTTGCTGACCACCAGTATATAATATATAGCAGTACAGTACAGTAGGCCACTGCTCTACCTACCTCTGTGTCATCAAGTATACTATCCCTTCATACCTGTGGTGCATTTAAGTTGTGCGCAGTATATATAGTAGGAGTACAGTGCATAATTTTGCTGACCACCAGTATATAATATATAGCAGTACGGTACAGTAGGCCACTGCTCTACCTACCTCTGTGTCGTCAAGTATACTATCCATCCATACCTGTGGTGCATTTAAGATTTTGTGCGCAGTATATATAGTAGTAGGCCATTGCTATTGATATATTACTGGCATATAATTCCACACATTACAAAATGGAGAACAAAAATGTGGAGGGTAAAATAGGGAAAGATCAAGATCCACTTCCACCTCCTGCTGAAGCTGCTGCCACTAGTCATCGCCGAGATGATGAAATGCCATCAACGTCGTCTGCCAAGGCCGATGCCCAATGTCATAGTAGAGAGCATGTAAAATTCAAAAAACAAAAGTTCAGTAAAATGACCCAAAAATCATAATTACAAGCGTATGATGAGAAGCGTAAACTTGCCAATATGCCATTTACGACACGGAGTGGCAAGGAACGGCTGAGGCCCTGTCCTATGTTCATGGCTAGTGGTTCAGCTTCACATGAGGATGGAAGCACTCATCCTCTCGCTAGAAAAATAAAAAAACTTAAGCTGGCAAAAGCACAGCAAAGAACTGTGCGTTCTTCTAAATCACAAATCCCCAAGGAGAGTCCTATTGTGTCGGTTGTGATGCCTGACCTTCCCAACACTGGACGGGAAGAGGTGACGCCTTCCATCATTTGCATGCCCCCTGCAAGTGCTGGAAGGAGCACCCGCAGTCCAGTTCCTGATAGTCAAATTGAAGATGTCACTGTTGAAGTACACCAGGATGAGGATATGGGTGTTGCTGGCGCTGGGGAGGAAATTGACAAGGAAGATTCTGATGGTGAGGTGGTTTGTTTAAGTCAGGCACCCGGGGAGACACCTGTTGTCTGTGGGACGAATATGGCCATTGACATGCCTGGTCAAATTACAAAAAAAAAATCACCTCTTCGGTGTGGAATTATTTCTACAGAAATATGCGGACAACTGGTGTCAAGCCATGTGTTGCCTTTGTCAAGCTGTAATAAGTAGGGGTAAGGACGTTAACCACCTAGGAACATCCTCCCTTATACGTCACCTGGAGCGCATTCATCAGAAGTCATTGACAAGTTCAAAAACTTTGGGTGACAGCGGAAGCAGTCCACTGACAACTAAATCCCTTCCTCTTGTAACTAAGCTCCTGCAAACCACACCACCTACTCCCTCAGTGTCAATTTCCTCCTTACACAGGAAAGCCAATAGTCCTGCAGGCCATGTCACTGTCAAGTCTGATGAGTCCTCTCCTGCCTGGGATTCCTCCGATGCATTCTTGAGTGTAACGCCTACTGCTGCTGGTGCTGCTGTTGTTGCTGCTGGGAGTCGATCGTCATCCCAGAGAGGAAGTCGGAAGACAACTTGTACTACTTCCAGTAAGCAATTGACTGTCCAACAGTCCTTTGCGAGGAAGATGAAATATCACATCAGTCATCCTGCTGCAAAGCGGATAACTCAGGCCTTGGCAGCCTGGGTGGTGAAAAACGTGTTTCCGGTATCCGCCGTTAGTTCACAGGGAACTAGAGAATTTCTTGAGGTACTGTGTCCCCGGTACCAAATACCATCCAGGTACCATTTCTCTAGGCAGGCGATACCGAGAATGTACACAGACGTCAGAAAAAGAGTCACCAGTGTCCTAAAAATGCAGTTGTACCCAATGTCCACTTAACCACGGACATGTGGACAAGTGGAGCAGGGCAGACTCAGGACTGTATGACTGTGACAGCCCACTGGGTAGATGTATTGCCTCCCGCAGCAAGAACAGCAGCGGCGGCACCAGTAGCAGCATCTCGCAAACGCCAACTCGTTCCTAGGCAGGCTACGTTTTGTATCACCGCTTTCCATAAGAGGCACACAGCTGACAACCTTTTACGGAAACTGAGGAACATCATTGCAGAATGGCTGACCCCAATTGGACTCTCCTGGGGATTTGTGACATCGGACAACGCCACCAATATTGTGCGTGCATTACATGTGGGCAAATTCCAGCACGTCCCATGTTTTGCACATACATTGAAATTTGTGGTGCATAATTATTTAAAAAACGACAGGGACGTGCAAGAGCTGCTGTCGGTGGCCCGAATAATTGCGGGCCACTTTTGGCATTCAGCCACCGCGTGCCGAAGACTGGAGCACCAGCAAACACTCCTGAACCTGCCCTGCCATCATCTGAAGCAAGAGGTAGTAACGAGGTGGAATTCAACCCGCTATATGCTTCAGAGGATGGAGGAGCAGCAAAAGGCCATTCAAGCCTATACAGCTACCTACGATATAGGCAAAGGAGGGGGAATGCACCTGACTCAAGCGCAGTGGAGAATGATTTCAACATTGTGCAAGGTTCTGGAACCCTTTGAACTTGCCACACGTGAAGTCAGTTCAGACACTGCCAGCCTGAGTCAGGTCATTCCCCTCATCAGGCTTTTGCAGAAGAAGCTGGAGAGATTGAAGGAGGTGCTAAAACAGAGCGATTCCGCTAGGCATGTGGGACTTGTGGATGGAGCCCTTAATTCGCTTAACCAGGATTCACGGGTGGTCAATCTGCTGAAATCACAGCACTACATTTTGGCCACCGTGCTCGATCCTAGATTTAAAACCTACGTTGTATCTCTCTTTCCGGCAGACACAAGTCTGCAGAGGTTCAAAGACCTGCTGGTGAGAAAATTGTCAAGTCAAGCGGAACGTGACCCGTCAACAGCTCCTCCTTCACATTCTCCCGCAACTGGGGCTGCGAGGAAAAGGCTAAGAATTCCGAGCCCACCCGCTGGTGGTGATACAGGGCAGTCTGGAGCGAGTGCTGACATCTGGTCCGGACTGAAGGACCTGCCAACGATTACTGACATGTTGTCTACTGTCACTGCATATGATTCTGTCACCATTGAAAGAATGGTGGAGGATTATAGGAGTGACCGCATCCAAGTAGGCATGTCAGACAGTCTGTATGTATACTGGCAGGAAAAAGAGTCAATTTGGAGGCCCTTGCAGAAACTGGCTTTATTTTACCTAAGTTGCCCCCCCTCCAGTGTGTACTCCGAAAGAGTGTTTAGTGCAGACGCTCACCTTGTCAGCAATCGGCGTACGAGGTTACTTCCAGAAAATGTGGAGAAGATGATGTTCATCAAAATGAATTATAATCAATTCCTCCGTGGAGACATTCACCTGCAATTGCCTCCAGAAAGTACACAGGGACCTGAGATGGTGGATTCCAGTGGGGATGAATTAATAATCTGTGAGGAGGGGGATGTACACAGTGAAAGGGGTGAGCAATCGGACGATGCGGAGGAGTTGAACATCTTGCCTCTGTATAGCCAGTTTGTGCAACGAGAGATTGATTGCTTCTTTTTTGGTGGGGGCCCAAACCAACCAGTCATTTCAGTCACAGTCGTGTGGAAGACCCTGTAGCTGAAATGATGGGTTTGTTAAAGTGTGCATGTCCTGTTTATACAACATAAGGGTGGGTGGGAGGGCCCAAGGACAATTCCATCTTGCACCTCTTTTTTCTTTCATTTTTCTTTGCATCATGTGCTGTTTGGGTACTATTTTTTGAAGTGCCATCCTGTCTGACACTGCAGTGCGACTCCTAGATGGGCCAGGTGATTGTGTCGGCACTTGGGTCGCTTAGCTTAGCCATCCAGCGACCTTGGTGCACCTCTTTTTTTCTTTGCATCATGTGCTGTTTGGGGACTATTTTTTAAATCTGCCATCCTGTCTGACACTGCAGTGCTACTCCTAGATGGGCCAGGTGTTTGTGTCGGCCACTTGGGTCGCTTAGCTTAGTCACACAGCTACCTCATTGCACCTCTTTTTTTCTTTGCATCATGTGCTGTTTGGGGACAATTTTTTAATCTGCCATCCTGTCTGACACTGCAGTGCCACTCCGAGATGGGCCAGATGTTTGTGTCGGCCACTTGGGTCGCTTAGCTTAGTCATCCAGCGACCTCGGTGCAAATTTTAGGACTAAAAATAATATTGTGAGGTGTGAGGTGTTTAGAATAGACTGGAAATGAGTGGAAATTATGGTTATTGAGGTTAATAATACTATGGGGTCAAAATTACACCCAAATTCTATGATTTAAGCTGTTTTTGAGGGGTTTTTGTAAAAAAACACCCGAATCCAAAACACACCCGAATCCGACAAAAAATTTTCAGGGAGGTTTTGTCAAAACGCGTCCGAATCCAAAACACGGCCACGGAACCGAATCCAAAACCAAAACACAAAACCCGAAAAATGTCCGGTGCACATCACTAGTTTTAACTAACTCTATTAAAAGTTATATTTTATGTGTGTATTTACATATTATCAGATTGCACTACATAGCTACCCTTCTTCTCTTTGCAACATGGCCTATGCAATGCCCCAACAATTTTTCAGGACCTAATCAATGATGTCCTTTGAGATTTCATTGGGATTTTTGTTGACATGTATCTTGATGACATCTTGATATATTCACACACCACAGATCTACATCACTTCCATGTCAGACAAGTTCTTCAGAAATGCAATGCTGGAGAAATGTGAATTTAGATTTTTGCCAGGTAGCCTTTGTAGGTTGCATCATCACTCCCGAGCGCTTTACCATGGATCCAAGTAAGTTCCAAGTCACTCATAACTGGGCCCTTTCCACTAATCTAAAAGCTATTCAGAGATTATTAGAGTTCACAAATTATTACAGGCAGTTTATTTGCTCTCTCTCTTTTCAGGTAGCTCCCATCACTACTTTAATTAGGGAGCAGATGCTGCCAGTTGATCTCCTCAAGCTTTGGAAGCCTTTGAGATAAGCCTTTGTCTCAGCCCTGGTACTTTGTCATCCAAACCATGACTTGCCTTTCATTGTGAAAGTGGATGCTTTAGAAGTTGGGGTAGGAGACATCCTATCACAGAGAGATCATTGTGATGACAAATTGCACCCTTGTGCTTTCTTGTCCCGGAAGATCTCTTCTGCCGAATCCAATTATTATGCTGGTAACTGTGAGCTTCTGGTCATCAAGTGGGCCTTTGAAGACTCAATATATTGGCTAGAGGAAGCTAGGCATACCAATACAGATCATAAGACCCTCCAGTATATTGAGTCAGCCAAGAGACTCAACCCAGACAGGCATGGTTGCACACTATTCTTCACTTGTTTAAATTTTATTTATCACCTACAGATCCGGCTCTAAAGGTGGGTACACAATTAGCGATAAAGTAAACAATGTCACTCATTTTGACCCTTTCTGAGCAATGTTGTTTACTATATTGCCCAGTGTGTATGTCGCCGCCACCAAGAGATGCACGGCCTGGCGGGTCGTTAATGACCCTGGTGTTGGCTATGCATGCAGCTCAATTTGGACTCATCGTCCAAAATTGCATGCTTCGGCCGGCCACAGCATGACGCCACTGTGCGATATCATTAGTAATATCGCACAGTGTGTATGCCCACCATTGTGCAGCCTGGCCCAGGAGGGGAAGCACTAGGCAATCTCGCTCACTGAGCACATCGCCTAGTGCGTACCCACCTTAAGACTCTTAAGGCAGTATGCGGTGAGCATACTGCTCGTGGGGATCCCAGCTGTCACAATACTGATGCCGGGATCCTGACAGGGGCACCATACTGCCGCCGGTATACCGACATCCATTTCTCACTCGGCCGGCATAATTTATTATTTATTTATTTATTAACAGTTTCTTATATAGCGCAACAAATTCCATTGCGCTTTACAATTGGACACAATGATCCAAAAAAACTGTGCAATAAACAAAACAGTCAGAGGTAGGAAGGCCCTGCTCGCAAGCTTACAATCTATAGGGAAATAGGCATTGATACACAAGGAAAGGCATTATCTATTGCATATTTGTCCACCGGATTGCAAAGTTTCTAGGTGGGTTGCATGATATCACATCACAGCAATGATGAACACTGGTCAGAATGAAGGGAAAGTGAAAAAAGAGAAAATATGTGGAGGTTATGTGCGGACTGTACAGTGGGGATATAATCGGATAGGAAAGCTTATGAAGGTTGAGTGAGCGATTCTGGAATGTTATAAGCTAGCCTGAAGAAGTGAGTGTTCAGAGAACTATTGAAGGTTTGGAGACTTGGGGAGAGTCTTATTGTGTGTGCTAGGTAATTCACAGAGAGGGTGCAGACGATGAACATCTAGCGAGGAAGATTAGCCTTGCAGCTGCATTCAGAATGGATTGTGGTGGTGAGAGTCTCTTTTTGGTAAGACCAGTAAGAAGACTATTTCAATAATCAATGTGAGAGATAATGAGAGCATGGATTAGAGTTTTTGCAGTGTCTTGTGTAAGGTATGGTCATATTTTGGATATGTTTTTTAGATGCATGTAACATGATCTTGAGACAGATTGAATGTGGGGAGCAAAGGACAGTCCTGAGTCAAGTATGATACCTAGGCAGCGAGTTTGTGGGGTAGGATTGACTGTTGAGTTCTCAACAGTGATAGAGATATCAGGTTTGTAACTACTATTGGCTGGTGGAAATATAAGTAGCTCTGTTTTGGAAATATTAAGTTTGAGGTGGTGAGATGACATCCAGGATAAAACAGCAGAAAGGCATTCAGTGGCATTCAAAAGCCCTCCCCACTCCCACAGCACCCTCCAACATGTGTCATTCCCAAACCAGATATTAATTGCAAGTGCTCACTCGGCTAGCCAGAAATGCCTGAAAGGAGCTGTGCGGCACACAGGCAGGCCGCGATCAGCCAGTGTCAGTGATGGATGTTCACTATATTGTGTTGCACATGTTACCTAGAACTTCAGTCATACTTACTGAGCTGATACACTGATATTTGCTTCTTTCTCCAAAATAGATCAGGTGCTTGGACAACTGCCCACTGATTTAGATCCTGGTAGCACTGAAATAAAAGGGTAAGTCCTGTTAAAATTTAACTGATAAAGATAAAGGGGGTTCAGCAATTCATAGAAGTAACTTTGATGGGTTTTAATTAAGTACAAGCAAAGAGCAAGAGATGATTTGGCGAAAGAGAAATATATGCAGACAGCAAAATGGTAATAAGCATTTTACACACTTTTTTATTTAAGTATTTACCTGGAAGAGGTGCAGAACATTTATAAAATATTTGGTAACATTTTGTAAAACGACAGCTCCTTGCCATGTGTTTGGGCAGGTACGAACTGTCGAATTATTAAATCACAGCCACGGGAAAATGTCTGCACCTGACACTGTTTGTTCACCCATCGTTAGGATGATTGAGTACAAAATGAAATTTGTCCTATCCAGTCTGTGGTGTTATAGTGACTTATAAATAGAAGAGAAAAATAATAACAATTGACTCCCCCAATTAATAACTGACCAGACAGCCTTTTTTCATTCATAGTGTTGCCAGAGCTCTTTGGTGCAAGTTACCATCTGCGTCTTCTCTCCGGGCTTCTCCCGTACAAAAGACTCCAAAAGTACTGTATGAAATAGAGATGTGCACTAGACCATTATTCTGTATTTCGATTTAGCTCTGATTCGTCATCTGGTTTTGGATTTGGATTTGCCAAACCGCTGTTACTAGTTTTTGATTTGAAATTGCATTGGTTTTCAAAATTTTACAAAAAAGCTAAACTCACATGTGTGCCTTTTTATTTTCCTACAGTATTATTAACCTCAACAACATTAGTTTCCAGTCATTTTAGGTAAATTTTGACAAACCCACAGCTCACAATATTGTTTTCACCAATACTGACAAAAGGCTGCAAAGACCTGACTGGTTACTACAGAGCAGCAGCAAAAACACATGGCAGTTTATAGCACATGCATGAAACATTGCCACAGCGTACTGGGATACAGTACACAGAAAAGTGCAAACAATAGATCTATATATATTTTTTATTTTGTGCTTTAGAAATTGCAACTCGGTACAAACTACATGGAGTCACAGTGCTTATAAATGCACGTGAACAAACGCACTAAGGTAAAGCACACCCAACAGTACAAACAATATAAATATATGGGGTAATTCAGATCTGATCTCAGCAGCAAATTTGGTAGCAGTTGGGCAAAACCATGGCCCTCATTCCGAGTTGTTCGCTTGGTAAATTTCATCGCATCGCAGCGATTTTCCGCTTAGTGCGCATGTGCAACGTCCGCACTGCGACTGCGCCAAGTAAATTTGCTATGAAGTTAGGATTTTTACTCACGGCTTTTTCTTCGCTCAGGCGATCGTAGTGTGATTGACAGGAAATGGGTGTTTCTGGGCGGAAACAGGCCGTTTTATGGGCGTGTGGGAAAAAACGCTACCGTTTCCGGAAAAAACGCAGGAGTGGCTGGAGAAACGGGGGAGTGTCTGGGCGAACGCTGGGTGTGTTTGTGACGTCAAACCAGGAACGTCAAGCACTGAACTGATCGCAGATGCCGAGTAAGTCTGAAGCTACTCTGAAACTGCTAAGAAGTTTGTAATCGCAAAATTGCGAATACGTCGTTCGCAATTTTATGATGCTAAGATTCACTCCCAGTAGGCGTCGGCTTAGCGTGAGCAACTCTGCTAAAATCGCCTTGCGAGCGAACAACTCGGAATGACCTCCCATATGCACTGCAGGGGAGGCAGATATAACATTTGCAGAGAGAGTTAGATTTGGGTGGGTTATTTTGTTTCTGTGCAGGGTAAATACTGGCTGCTTTATTTTTATACTGCAATTTAGATTTCAGATTGAAAACACCCCACCCAAAGCTAACTCTCTCTGCACATGTTATATCTCCCCCTTCCCTTCAGTGTACATGGGTGGTCATTCCGAGTTGTTCACTCGGTAATTTTTTTCGCATCGCAGTGATTTTCCGCTTAGTGCGCATGCGCAATGTTCGCACTGCGACTGCGCCAAGTAAATTTGCTATGAAGATTGGTATTTTACTCACAGCATTACGAGGTTTTTTCTTCGTTCTGGTGATCGTAATGTGATTGACAGGAAGTGGGTGTTTCTGGTCGGAAACTGGCCGTTTTATGGGAGTGTGTGAAGAAACGCTACCGTTTCTGGGAAAAACGTGGGAGTGGCTGGAGAAACGGAGGAGTGTCTGGGCGAACGCTGGGTGTGTTTGTGACGTCAAACCAGGAACGACAAGTACTGAACTGATCGCACTGGAAGAGTAAGTCTCGAGCTACTCAGAAACTGCAAAGAAATTTCTAATCGCAATTTTGAGAACCTTTCATTCGCAATTTTGATAAGCTAAGATTCACTCCCAGTAGGCAGCGGCTTAGCGTGTGCAATGCTGCTAAAAGCAGCTTACGAGCGAACAACTCGGAATCACCCCCATGGTTTTGCCCAACTGCTAACAAATTTGCTGCTGCGATCAGATCTAAATAAGGCCCTTATTTTTTAATTTTTCTATTTTTTTACTTTCAGCTCGGTTCAAACTGCGTAGATCACAGGGCACAGAGATGCACGTGAACAAAGCGCACCAGGGCAAAGCACACTAAACATTACAAACAATAGAAATATATATATATTTTTATAGAGATGTGCAGGTTTGGATTTACCTGGTTTTACCCGGATCTTAAAATGGCATCTTATTGGCTCTCAGTCACGTGTTTTGGATAGCCAATAAGAAAAATCTGGATAAATCCGAACTCGCATTAATTTTGGCCCTAAAAACCGAGTAAATCAAAGCCTGCACGTCTCTATTTTTTTCTTTTTTTTTTACTTTCAGCTCGGCTCCAACTGTGTGGATCACAGGACTTATAGATGCATGTGAACAAAGCGCACTAGGGTAAAGTGCACCAAAAAGTACAAGCAATACAATTTTTTATTTTTATTTATTTTTCTGCTTTTTAACTTGTGGCTCAGTTCAAACTATGTGGATCACATGGATCATATATATATGTGAACAAAGTGTACTAGGGTAAAGCGAACAAAATGGTACAATATGCAGCAGAGTTCAGCAGCATGCCCCTATACACAGTCACTATAGAGCACAACCACTTGTGAGTCTGAACACAGCACAGCTAATACAGCAGAGTATAGCACAGCATTCAGCAGTTTGCCCTCTGTACACAGTTATTATCAGTGGCGGCTCCTACCTTGGTGGAGGAAGGGAGCTGCCACTTCTTTTGCTGTTGGGTCCCTTCTCCCTTGTCTTTGCTGCTGGGTCTCTGTTACCTTGTCCCCACTGCTGGCCAGATCCCATCATCTGTATACTGTAGTTTATAGAAGCCGGTTAGGGCTGCCTGAAATATAGAGAGTGGCTTCCTACAGGAACCCAGCGCTCTGCTATTTGCAGCCCAGACTGGCAGTCCCAGAGGGAGGCGACACCTGCCAATGGGAATGCCTGTAGTGTCTCTGACTGGCAGGTAATTCTTCCAATAGGAAGTCACTGCCAGTCACAGTGAAGCCAGTGCAGTTTCACGGACTACATCTGGGTCACTGACTCTGAGCTAAGATGGCGGATTTTACATGGGGGGCTGGAGTTCTGCATCCTATAGGTAAAATCCACCACTGGTCTCTATAGAGCACAGCCACTTAAGAGTCTGGACACAGGACAGCCAACACAACAGAGTATAGTGCAACATTCAGCAGCGTGCAGTGTGCCCCCTATATACAGTCACTATAGAGCACAGCCACTTGTGAGTCTAGACACAGCACAGCCAATACAGCAGAGTGCAGCGCAGCATACATCAGCATGTATTAGTGTGAAATAGCGCAGAGTCCCAGCTGTGGCGCCTTATAAAGAATCCAAGTCCTGTGAGAATCCAAAGCTGGGAGGATGAAGTTCAACTTCGACATGGGATTTGAGTCTGGCGGGAACACCCATCTGCCAAAAGTTGAATCATTAAAAAGTTTCAGAGAGCTACCTTTCATGGGGATGAGTATGAGTTGGTATCACCATGATAATATCCCTATATACAGTAAGCCCAAGGGGAGACAGGGAAATGAGCACATCTGCTGTTTCTTAATAGATAAATCTTTCCATCAATTTGATATTCCTTTTCGGTCTCACTGAAGGAATCTTATATGATAATAGAAATCATAAGGCAGTGGAAACTAAGTGTATTAGCTAACAGAGACAAACTGTACAAAGCTGAGCTTTTTCCTGCTTGTTAAAGTCTAAATCGCCATTCCCATAGAGTTGACCCCTGTGATTTATTTACAGTAGTGCTGAGTGCAGTTGATATCTCCTGTGCTAAAGCTTTAATGCCCCAAATCATAACCCCATACATTACATCAGTTGCATGAGTGATGCGATTAAGACGTACGGTAAACATCAATATACGTGTTGTTGTCCACCTTCATTCTCATATATGAATCGGTGATATCCAGTGCTTACATCCACATCCAGAACCTTATATTTCTGCTCTGGATTCTTCACCTTGGCTATACACACACGATACGGTTCCTGCAGGTGATATAAAAGTCATAGATGAGATTTCTACATGTTATACAAGTGCTAACCCCAAGCTTCATTTATTGATAGACCAAAGTTTATATTGTTTGTTTTAGAGCACCTGACTCTCTTTTGTTATCAAATACAAAGGGATGAAATGTATCAAGCCTTGGGGCCCTATTTATCCCAATCCGCATATTAGATGCAAATTGGATGTGATAAATTTGCCCCAACTTGCATTGTGATATCTGAATACATTACAAGGCTGTATCAATGCATAGTGGGCCTGATTCTGGTTTATAAGTAATGCAAAAAGCAAGTAACTTTGTATCTGCAGCAAACTATGGGCCTAATTCAGACCTGATCATAGCCATGCAGCTACAATCAGCCACCCTGACAAGTGGGGGGGATGCCCAGCACAGTGCTTGTACGCCCGCATGTCTGGCACTCTCCCCACCGCACGGGTGCGATAGCATCGCACAGCGGCGATGCTAGCATACCTGGCAAGTAAGTCACTAACTGTGCTGGATTGCTGCGCTGGTAAGCGACTTTTTGCAGCTTCCTTGGCCACAGCATCTGTGTGTGATGTCACGCAGCCGTGGCGGCCCGCACCTGAACGGTCCGCGCCCTAGCAACCCGCACCTCACACCCAGCAAATCCCTCTGCCTGTGAATCAAATGCTGATCGTATCTCTGGCATGCACATGCGCACTGCGGTGCATGCGCAGTTCAGTCATCATCGCCTGCTGTGCGAGAACGCACAGCAGCGATCAGGTCTGAATTAGCCCCAATCTTGCAGGGTAAATACCGGCTGCTTTTGAATGTAGACCGCAAATGTTAGCTTTTTTATTTTTTTCTCTCTGCTATCTAGATTTCTCTGTTTCCAGGGCGAAGATGGAGCGCTGCAGGGGCGGTGACGGGGAAATGGTGGGTGTGATAGGGTGTGATCACGGTAGCTGCGTTATAACACACGCAGCCGCCATCGCAAACATGGCAGCGGGCCTCCTGCAGGCACAGTTAAGCTGCGCCGGCAGGAGGCAAACTTAATTTCTGCTAACAAGCAGAAATTGTTATGCGTTTGCAATTTCTGCTTGTTGAAGGGGGGGAGGAGGCAGTCAGCATGCTGGGCAGCCTTACCTAACCCCGCAATAGGCGGCCCCCAGTATCCTAACAGAAGGATTGCAAATTCTGCTAATTAGCTAAATTTGCAATCCTTACTGAATTAGGCCCATAGCACAGTGTGTACGGCCTTCTATGAGATCGGATGGTCAAACCTGTAAAAATCAAACATGCATTTAAGCTTTGACCATCTGATCCCAGTCAATGCAGGTGCGTTATAAGCCATTTCTCAGCTATCGCTCCTGCAACAGTACAGCATACACACCTATGCACATGGGCGTAGCCAGAACTTAATGGGCCTCATAGCAGAGCCAAAACTAGGATTGCTCTCACTCGGGGCAAGACAGTAAATTTGCGCCCCCCCCAAAAAAAACAACAACACATTACACTGCAGAGGAGACACTTATGCACACGGGAGAGAGCAGCCGGTCGGCTCAGCAGAGGGGGGCAGTGAGGTGACGTGACAGGGGGGCGGACCAGAGTCGGAACGGGGGCGGGCCAGAAGCGGAACAGGGGCATGGCTTCTGGATCGCGTCATTTAAGCCACGCCCCCGCTGTGTAATGCCGCTATTACCGGCATTATACAGCAGGGGGCGTGGTTATGATGACGCGATTCAACAAGAATCGCGTCATCGCCTGCCCGGACCGCCCACTTTACTTGCTAAGTGGGCGGCGGGCAGGGGGTGACCCCCGGAAATCGGGAGACTTGCCTGCTCTTCCGGGGGGCCGGGAGGGTCTCCCGTTTTTTGGGAGCCTCCCGGCCATTCCGGGAGGGTATGCAAGTATGGTATACACATTACATAGATTGTATAGGGGGCACACTGACACACATTTGGTGCAGGTCCCAGGGGAACACTGACACCCACACACAGACCAGGAGCACACTGACACAAAAACAGATTGTATATGACCACACTGACACACACACACGGTATAGGGACCAGATGCACACTGACACACACACACACACACACACACACACACACACACACACACACACACTGTATGCGGACCAGATGCACACTGACACACACACACACACACACACACACACACACACACACACACTGTATACGGACCAGATGCACACTGACACACACACACACACACACACACACACACACACACACACACACACACACACACACACACACTGTATAGGGACCAGATACACACAAACACACACTTTATAGGGACCAGATACACACACACACACACACACTTTATAGGGACCAGGTGCGCACTGACACCCCCCCCCCACACACACACACACACACACACACACACACACACACACACTGTATAGGGACCAGATGCACACTGATACACACACACACACACACACACACACACACACACACACACACACTGTATAGGGACCAGATGCACACTGACACACACACACACACACACACACACACACACACACACACGTTGTAGAGGGGGAGCTGTCTGGCAGGGAAACATACCTCGTAAATCTCCTCTCTCTGTCACAGGTTGGCTCCAGTTCCCCCTCGTTCAGAGTCCACGCTGCTGCACTGTGTCCCTCCCCCTGTTCCCAGGCATGGGGGAGGGCTGTGTACACTGCTCAGGGCTGCCGGAGACTGCTGTGAAAGTTCCCCTGTCAGAGGAGCCTGCAGTGCTGCAGCGTCAGTGACAGTGACTCATTCACTGTCACTGACTGCAGCCAGCGTGTCCTCATCAGTCCCGTGCGCAAGGGTTCAGCCACTGCCAGACTCTTATTTCCGTCCTCTCTCCCTCTCCTCCCTCGATGCGTGATGCGTGTGACAGCATCGCGCACTGTGCCATCACATAATTTTGGCTGCGGAAACAGCCACCCTAGCGCCCCCCTCGTTTCAGTGCCCGGGGCGCGTGACCCCCTAGGGCGTCCCCCCAGTTACGGCCATGCTCATAGCAACATTTGAAGGGCCATTGTCCCAATGCTTCCACAGCGATACTTCTCCGCAGCAGTTGTTAATTGTATGTGCCATACTTGTGACCTTGTTAACATTATGTCACATTGCAGGGCGCCTAATTCACATTATTACATACAGTTCATATTATGCTATGTTACAGTGCCCCAGTTCATATTATGCCACACTATAGTGCCTCCACTATAATTACCCCACCCAAATCTAACTCTCTCTGCATATGTTACATCTGCCCCACCTGCACAGTTTTGCCCATTAGCTAACAAATTTGCTGCTGTAATCAGATCTGAATTAGGCCCACTGTCTGCACATGTTATATTTGCCCCCCTGCAGTGCAACATGGATTTGTCCAGGTGCACAGTTACTTACAGTGGGGTATTTATAATGTGCGCAGGGGTCCAGGCGGGCCTACACCGCACAACCTGCACCCATTTTTTTTCAACACTTACCCTCCAGAATCCCATATCGGTAGCAGCAGCGCTGCAGAAATCACAAGGAAAATGGTACGGCAGCCATTTTTCAGGCATTTTATTCACGTGCAGTAAGAAAATCACTAAGAAAATGGCCGCCTCACAATTTTGCAGAAATCTGTACACGCGCAGTAAACTCTGGGGCAGCGCTAGGGTCCCCTAGCAACCCTAGTGCCCAGAGTGTACATTGCTGCTGGCTAGAGAGGAGGGGCCTAGACAGAGTCTGCACACATGCCTCCACCGCTCTTGAAGTGCCCCTGGTTACTTACTTCTTTTTGCTTTACTTACAAATGAGAATCAGGCCCAGTTACTCTGTATGGAATCCAGAGAAGATGTACAATCTGCAGTCTGGATTTCCACGCTTTGCTACAGAGTTACTACTGTGCGGATATGCTCTTCATTTCCATACTCTCAGGGGCTGATTCAGACCTGATCGCTGCTTTGCATTTTTGCACAGCGGGCGATCAGGTCATAACTGCATATGCATCATAATGCGCACGTGCGTCGGACAACAACAATGGGTATCGCCAGTCAGCAACGGGATGGTGCGAAAAATCTGAACGCACGGGTGTTCGCAAGTTAATTGACAGGAGGAGGCAGTTTGTGGGTGGCAACTGACCGTTTACAGGGAGTGTTCGGAAAAACGCAGGCATGCCCAAGTGTTTTCAGGGGTGTCTGACGTCAGCTCCGGCCCCGATCAGCCTGATGTGATCGCACGGTAGGAGTAAGTCCCGAGTTGTGCAGAGACTGCACACACTGGATTTATACAGCTCTGCGTACACATGGGATCGTACACTAGCACAGTGAATATACAGGGGAGGCGGCGACTATCTGAACACAGGACACCAAACTTTGCAGCCCAGCGATCAGGTCTGAATCAGCCCTTCAGTATGGAGTTCACCCATTTGTGTCCTTTTTTAACTGCTTTTAGTGAGAACATTTTTGTGTGTGTTTGAGAGTCCTCCTGCTGCACTAATAACATTTTATACTAAGGTAATGCATCATTAGTTTTTTCCTTTCTCATCATATGGTTACTACACCACATGAATGAGGTCAAATTTGGGTAGAAAAACAGCAACAATCGTGCATTTGCATTTCAACTATGGCATTTTGGGGTCCAACCGGTTTCTGGATGTTTTGAAGTCTCACGACACTCCATTTATCCATTTAGCCAGAGACTGATTGTAGAGAAACCTTTATGTCTTCTCCTGCCATACTTACCTCCTTTTTTTGCTTTCTATCTGGAAGAAGCCCAGACAGAAGACACTGCAGACCACTTGGGAGTGAGAGGCTGGACCATCACATCATTAAGCCCCGCCCCAACACATGAAAATGCTTGTTATTCATGGGTTTTCAGAGAAGGGGGCTTAGGCAAATGCATGGGATCCCTGTTACCTGGAAACCCCCCTCCTCTTGGCCAGCAGCTCAAATTATGCCCACAATAGCAACAGTATATAATATGATTTCTTGAGCTGCCACCACAACAGCAGTTTAAGGGACAGATTGAAACTGCTGCCCAGTGGTTGCAGCTGCTTCTACAAAGTTTACTGTGTGTCTGAGCATCTGGGGCCTCAAACACTGCACTGGACCAGAGAGGAGCTGCCTGGAAGAAGAGACAGGAGTCTTACAATAAAGTCAGAGAATGAATGCTTGTAATGTGCAGTTCTGTCTACTACAGGTTCTATTGTATGTATGTGTATTTATATATTATGGGATGTTTAACCTTTTGCTGACCACTTATGTTATTTATAAGAAATATGTTTACAGCCTATACTATAGGCAGTCTATATATTCAGTGTATAAATAGACCAATGTGTACATATAGGTCCATTGTCAGTACTAGCTTTGTCAACCACTTCTCCAGACTCCCGTAATTGGTCCTATGTTTTGCAGAGTGGGAGATTGTGGAATACATTTGGAAACCCCCCTCTAGAAATCCTGCGTTTACCCCTGGGGGGTGCTAAATGTTGAGATTTGCATCATTTACCCAAACCAACTCTACAACGATGCAGCGATTCCGATGATTATCTCCCCATCCTGCCGACTTTATTAGGAAGTGTGATGGATATGTACAGTATGTGAATTTGCTGATGTTTCTGTAAAACGTTTTGCATTATATCAACTACACATCTAGGTATCGGTTTTAAAGAAGGCTTTATGGGCACAATTCTTTGAATTCAAGTAAGTGCAATTACAGTTGTTTTGACAACATGGTTGAAGAACAGAAGTACTACACATCAACATTTTAAGAACATTTGAATGACTGGAGGTATATGTTTTCAAACAAGCCATGTTGAGCCTAACCTAATTAAGCCACTTTCGTACAAACTCAGCTTGTATATAAACCAAAACACTTAGTTTTCTACATTTTGTTTGAAGAGAGGCCACACAGTTAAATTCACCAAAGGAAAGAGCATTGTGAGAAATAGAAGTGGGACAATTATTGCTACAGGTACAAAGAGTCGGAAATTGTACGTCCTTGACACACAACACTGCTACACAATGATAACAACTGAGTCATTGGAACTCTGGCTAAGAAGATTTGATCACCTTGGATATGACAGTCCTCAAAAGCTGCAAAATGAGACCGTCACAGGAATGTCATTGACTAATAGGAAAACAGAGTTGTCAGACGTTTCCATAATCCATAGTCAACAAGTAGAGCTTGAAACCACTTGAGATAGTGCATGCAGATGTGTGTGGTCTAATGGAAGTACAATCAATAAGTGAATACAGATACTTCATGACTTCACAAGAATGACACACGTGTACTTCATAAAAGAGAAATCAGAAGAGAAAGAGTATTGCAGATTAAAATATACTTGTAGAAAATCAAACAGGTTGCAGGCTCAAAGGGCCTATTCAGACATGATTGCACCTCTGCAAATTTGCAGAGGTTTGCAATCGGATAGTTACTGCCCAGCCAGAGGAAAAATCTGCCACGAGCAAGTCTGTGTATGCTGTGTGAAAAGCTTTGCAAATGATGGCCAGCTGCAAATCCATTCGCAACTAACTCAACATCAAATGATGTTTCCAGTCTGTGCTTAGCCCAGGACTTACTCCTACAGTGCAAAAAACAGTATGATTGAGCCAGAGTTGACGTCACACACTCCCCCTGGAAATGGTTGGGAAAGCCTGCATTTTTCCTGGGTGCATCACTCTGACTACTAGCACGGTGGCTGCCGTACACTACTGCTATATATCCTCTGTGTGTGATCCATAGCAAAAATATATTTCTATTGATGCATCACTCAGTGATGACTACCAGTACTGCTGTACACTACTGCTATATATCCTCTGTGTGATCCAGAGCCAAAAATATATTTCTATTGGTGGTCACTCAGTGACGACTACCAGTACTGCTGTACACTACTGCTATAAATCTGTTTGATCCAAAGCAAAAAAAAATATTTCTATTGGTGCATCAATCTATTAGTATAGCGGCTACCATACACTACTGCTCTATATCTTCTGTGTGTGATATAAAACAAAAAGTATATTTCTATTGGTGCTTAGCCCAGGATTTACTCATACAGTGCGAAAAAAACAATATGATAGGGCCGGAGTTGACGTCACACACTCTCCCTGGAAAGTTGGGAAAGACTGGATTTTTTCCTGGGTGCATCACTCTGACTACTAGCACTGCGGCTGCAGTACACTACTGCTATACATCATCTGTGTGTGATCCAGAGCAAAAATATATATTTATATTGGTGCATCACTCAGTGACGACTACCAGTACTGCTGTACACTACTGCTATAAATCCTCTGTGTGTGATCCAGAGCCAAAAATATATTTCTATTGGTGCATCACTCAGTGACAATTACCAGTACTGCCGTACACTACTGCTATATATCTGTGTTTGATGCAAATAAAAAAATATATATTTCTTTTGGTGTGTCACTCTGACTGCTACGGCTGCTATACACTACTGCTATATATCCTCTGGGTGTGATACAGAGCAAAAAATATATTTGTATTGGCACATCACACAGTGAAGACTACCAGTACCGTGGTACATTACTGCTATATATCTGTGTGTGATCCAAATAAAAAAAATATATTTCTATTGGTGCGTCAATCTGACTACTAGTACAGCAGCTGCCATATATTACTGCTATGTATCCTCTGCGTGTGATCCAAAGCAAAAAATATATTTCTATTGGTGCGTCACTCAGTGACAACTACCAGTACTGCAGTACACTATTGCTAAATATCTGTGTGTGATCCAAAGTCAAAAATATATTTCTATTGGTGAGTCACTCAGTGATGACTAGTACTGCGGCTGGTGTACACTTCTGCTATATATCTGTGTGTAATCCAAAGCCAAAAATATATTTATATTATTTATTTAAAAGGGGTGCTCTGCTGTATCTGAAAGAGGTGTTCTGTCCATCCATTCAGGGGCTCTGCCCCAGTGTAAAATTAAAATAAAAGAGAATGGCCTACATTTATAGTTATTAAAAAAAAATTGTGCTTTACCCCTGTGTACTATACAATTTTTTTTTCTTTTCATAAGTACTATGACACTGCCGGTCAGACCGCAGTATATTATTTCCTACTCATAAATGCATTGTGCGATGCTGTCGGTGTAGATATATATTTCTGATTCTTTTGTGCAACACTGTAACCGCTGGTGTGTGATATAAAAAATGCTTCTACATATGTTTTACTCATTTGTGCAACACTATAACCGTGTGATATAAAAAAATTATATATTTTTATTTAATTTAATATTTTGTGCTGTATTATCCCAGTATACATCCATGGACTGCAGCTGCTCAGTCCATCTAGTGGTTTCTGTTAGTCCACCCAAAATAAAAGACACCTTTTTTAAATATTTTGTGCTGTATCCTCCCAGAATACATCCAGGCGTGTTCCGTCCATTTCAGGGTGTGGTATCTGTAGCTCATATAATTATTATAACTTATTGTCCTATTTTCATAATTCTTCTTATCACCACATTGTAATTAATTCAAATTAATAATAATTATAAATTAGATACATTTAAATGAAATGAATATAAATAAACTCTCCACACTCATATAGAGAACTTTCTGCATATCAAAGATATCTTGGAGGAAATGTAGAATTTGATTCTAAATAAATTTAATTAAATACATTTAATTAAAGTAACTTGAAATTAAAAGAAATTAAATAAATGAAATCTAAAATATTGTCTTTTTTATTCTTCTTTGCTTTTAATCATCATTTTGTAAACTGAAATCTTGAGCTTTGCCTAATGCGTCTTTTTTTAAATGCATTCTTTATTCTTTATGTTTTGTCCTCCAAGTTTACACAGTACATTCAAGGGCTGTTGCTGCTCTGTCCAGCTACCTCGGTGCAACATTTTGACCTAAATTGGATAAAAACAATATTGTAAGCTGAGAGGTGTTCAGAATAGTCTGGAAATGAGTGGAAGTGAATGTTATTGAAGTTAATAATACTGTAGGAACAAAAAAATCTGTTATTTTAGCTGTTTTGATTTTTTTGAAAAATAAAAAATAAAAATCTAGATCCAAAACCAAAACCTGCAAATGTGGTTTTGGCAAAACCAGTCCAGATCCAAAACTCGAAGGAGATGCAGTCCAAAACACGAAGGAGATGCAGATCCAAAACCAATAAACAACACCCAAAAAATGGCCGCCCGGTGCACACTCCTTGCCTGGATTGAGCCAAAAGTCCTGAGATCTGATAAGGGTGGAGAATATCTCAACAGAGAGGTGGAACATTTAAGAAAATATGCAATAAAGTATCATTTGACCATTGCCTATACTCCTGAGCAAACCGGAGTTAGTGAACGAGCAAACCGGACACTAGTGGAGAAAGCAGGATGTATGCTGAAGGATACAGACTTAGAGAAGCAGTTTTGGGTTGAAGCCATGTCCACAATAGTTTCTCTCACAAATCATTCTCCTACAGTTGCCCTAAAGGGCATAACACCTATTGAAGTATGGTAAAAAAGAAAACAGATGTGAAACATCTTTAAACCTTTGGAAGTACTGCTAATGTCCATATACATATGTGTCCTCATACATAATTGATGCTGTCTCATCGGGTCCCATGAGATTCTACTAGTGGTGAATGTGTAATTTTTGCTTAACATGCAACTTGGGTCAGTAACACATCAGAGTGATGTGTAGTCTGCCAAACCTGCAGGTGACAGAACCCTGTATCAGCAAGTGCATACATACGTGTCACCAATTAGGTCCTTAATTTAATTTATTTTTGATTTCAGTTAGAAGACGCACCTTATTGGATTTTGAGGAGCTTTTTAGCCCAACTTGTTATCATCGTGCTGAACTTTAAGTAAGTTCTAACAAAGTTCAGGATTTAATTATACCAATTAAGTGCTTTGGACACCAATAATCATCTTTAATTAATTTCTTAGACTGGTCCATCCGGTCAAGATTAGACCATCAGTCAGCAGGCGAATTTTTATTGGAAAGTGAGTATGGTTACATATTCCAATAAGATTCTAAATTCCTTGAGGCATTCAGCCTGTAATACTGTTGAATTTCTTATTTAGACATATTGAACATTGACTGACTATAATATAGGAGTAGTTGATCTCTAATGAAGATTATCCCAGATACAGCCAAGTGAGTGATCCATTTTAATTAGATGTAATTCTATATTCAACCTTTCAGTACCATTCAAAACAATATATATTTTATTTTTAGAATCACAGAGAATAAATTACCGTATCATAAAGAAGAAATAATCCACTCAGAGCAGTTTTATTTGCACAGTAAGTTGTTATTTTCTCTGGAAATAAGGCAATTAGGACAATTAAGGCCTAAATTGATTATTGGAGAGTATCTTCTTTTTTCAATGTCTACTAAAGAATTTAAGTATTCTTTCTCTATGGAAAAATTGTGATGTAAAAGTTATTGAAAAAATGTTTTCTTCTATTGTATAAACAATGAAAGCGTTACTTGAATATATATATCTGTATATCATGATGATTTGTATTGATTCTTCTTTTTTGCTCTCTTGTTCTTTCCTCCTCTTCTCCATTTGATTAACACCAGCGAAGACCCATACCCCTGATGAAGTCCTTAACGGACGAAAAGTGTTGGGTTTTATGAAATATTGTTTTATGAATTCACTGTATAAATTACTATATTGATGTATTATTGCACAATATTTTAGACATTATATTTATATTAAATGAAATTACGTAATTTAGGTCAAGCTGGTTTCGGATTTCATTTGAACAATTATGTTATTGAGCGCCCTCTGACTACTACACTATGGTCTGTGTCCTTTAGTGTCTCCTACCTCCCTCATTCATATTGGGGAAAGGAGACACTTATCTTTCAGGTTTACTCAAAGACTTACCAGGTCCTTTGGTGCTCGGTGCTCGGAGGAAAAGATCACCTAAAAAAATCTCTTAATTCATTGAGGACTGTACTTCTTTTCAAGGGTGAATTCTTATATATACTTTCATGCTCACTGATATGTACACATTGGCACTTGGTATCTGATAAGGGCTGTAATTTGTGGGCAAAAATCTTCTCTGTGTCCAACTGAAGGAGTGTGCAAATCACGGATACATACTGCCCGATATGGCCGATAAGTAATTTTGTTTGGCCAGAAACAACATATCGGGCTGAGATCACTCTAGTGTGTAACTGGTCTTAGGCCATGATTCTGAACTGATCGCTGCTGTGCATTTTCACACAGCGGGTGATTATCGATAGACTGCACATGTGCAATGGACAGCAGCAACAGGATGTTAACATAGTAACATAGTATCTGAGGTTGAAAAAAGACAATTGTCCATCGAGTTCAACCTATTTGTGGTGTCCTATACATGATGATTTGACTAAAATTTCTGACTGATGCTGCTGTCAGCCGTTGCATTTTATCCCTATTTATAGTAACTATAATGCATGACTATGCACCATACCCCTGGATGTCCTTATCCATTAGGAATTTATCTAACCCATTTTTAAAGGTGTTGACAGATTCCGCCATTACAACTCCCTCGGGCAGGGAATTCCAAACACGTATTGTCCTTACCGTGAAAAATCCTTTACGCCGTATTGTGCGGAATCTCCTCTCCTCTAACCTGAGCGAGTGTCCACGAGTCCTCTGTGTTGATCTAACCAAAAACAGGTCCCGCGCAAGCTCTGTGTATTGTCCCCTTATATATTTGTAGATGTTGATCATATCCCCTCTTAGTCTCCGCTTTTCCAATGTAAACATGCCTAGTCTTTCAAGCCTTTCCTTGTATTCCATCGTCTCCATGCCCTTAATTAGTTTGGTCGCCCTCCTCTGTACCTTTTCAAGCTCCAGGATATCCTTTTTGTAGTACGGTGCCCAGAACTGTACACAGTATTCAAGGTGTGGCCTCACTAGTGATTTATATAACGGGAGAATAATACTCTCGTCCATAGCATCAATACCCCGTTTTATGCATGCTAATATCTTATTAGCCTTCTTTGCTGCAGTCCTACTTTGGGTACTACTGCTTAGCTTGCTATCTATGAGGACACCTAAGTCCTTTTCCAGTACAGAATCCCCTAATTTTACCCCATTTAGTAGGTAGGTGTAATTTTTGTTCTTGTTACCACAGTGCATTACCTTACACTTGTCTGTGTTGAAGCGCATTCTCCATTTGGCTGCCCATGCTTCTAATTTAACTAAGTCGTTCTGAAGAGACTCGGCATCCTCCTCTGTATTTATAGCCTTACACAATTTGGTATCATCTGCAAAAATTGACACGTTGACATGTTGTGAAAATTTTGTTTGCACAGGCGTCCGCAAGGTGATTGACAGGTAGAGGCCATTTGTGGGTGGTAACGGACCGTTTACTGGGTGTATCCGGAAAAACGCAGGCATTCGCAAGCTTTTTTAGGAAGTGTGTGACGTCAACTCCGGCCCCAATCAGCCTGATTTTTTCACACTGGAGGAGTCTTGGACTACGCACAGACTGCACAGGATGCACAGACTGGAAAAAGCATATATGGTGAGTAAGTTGCAAATGGATTTGCAGCTGTCCGCTGACTGAGGGGAATGCGATCTCACACTTGCATGGAGTGAATTTATACTCCTCCTTGGGAGGCAACAATCTGATCGCAGGACAGCAAAAATTTGCAGCACAGCGATCAGGTCTGAATTACCCCTTTAGTCACAATGCTATATGACTTGGATGCACTGTGCTGATTCATTTAATATGCAACACTTGTATTACTGCTAGAGTCTGTATACAAAGCACAGTGTAGCTTGGCATGGAAAAAAGCCACGAGTGCTGCATCATTGCACTTAGTTTGCAGATTCAGAGATTCAGTTGTAGACAAATACGTCATTGACGCAAAACGTCTGGCCCTGGCTCCGCCTAAAGGGAGGTGGGGTGGGTGAGGTTTAGGTGGCAGGTGAAATGAGTTCTACCACCTCTCCTGGCTTTACTTTAAGCCCTGTATATAAGTCCCCAGTGATTGGCGCTATCTTCAATCCGGCATTGGAGAGTGTACTGGACGTGTCCATCTCAGTACTGTGTCTGGCATGACATGGGTGTTCAGTCTGCTGTATTTGAAAGGGGTACTCTGTCTGCTGTATCAGTCCCGGGGTGCCCTGTCTGCGGTATAAGTCCTGGGGTGCCCTGTCTGCTGTATAAGTTCTGGGGTACCTGTCTGCTGTATCAGTCTAGGGGTGCTCTGTCTGCTGTATAAGTGGAGGGGTGTCCTGTCTGCTGTATCTGAAAGGTGTGATCTGTCCATCCATCCATCCATGGGCTCTGCCCCAGTGTAAAATTTAAATAATAAAATAAAAAAGCCTAAACTTCTAATTACCAATTTTTTTGTGCTGTACCACAGTGTACTTTTCACTTTATTTTCATAAGTACTGTGACACTGCCAGTCAGACCGCAGTATATTATTTCCTACTCATGAACACTGTTGGTGAGGGCAACTGCAGTGTGTAATTATTTTATATATATATATATATATACAGTATATTTCTGACTCATTTGTTGCACACTGTAAAAGCCGGTGTGTGATATAAAAAATGCTTCTACATATTTCTAACTAATTTCTATGACACTGTCCATGAAATCAACCACAGTGTGTAAATATTATATATATTTCTGACTCATTTTTGCTATGCTGTCAGTGAAGTCAACCGCAGTATGTAATTACTATATAAATATTTCTGACTCATTTGTGCTACACTGTTGCTGTACCCCACTTCGTGTTGATAGAAATGGAGGAAAAACAATTGAAAGATCAGGAACCACTTCCTACTACTACTGCTGAAGCTGCTGCGACTAGTCATGACATTGACAATGTAAGTCTATCAACGTCATCTGCTAAGGCTGATGCACTTTGGTGTGGATGGCAAGTAAAATCACAGAAGCAATATTTTATGGTGATAAATAAAAAAAGTAAAGTTAGCTTAAGAGACATGTAAAATTGGCAATATGCCATTCATTACACGAAGTGGCAAAGAAAGGCTAAGGCTTTGGCCTGTGTTTATGACTGGTGGTTCTGCATTTCATAATGATGATGTAAGCCCTCCTCCCAGTAGAAGATTTAAAAAATTTAACTTGTTAAGGCACAGTAACCAATTGTGCATTCTAATATATCACCAATCCCCAAGAGCGACCAAGTGTGTCCATGGTTGCAATGAATAAGCCTGACTTTTCAAGTACTGTACAGGAAGAGGAGGAACCTTCCACCATTTGCACGCCCTCTACAAGTTTTGGAAGGAGCAGCATCAGTCAACGTGCTGACATTGAGATTGAGGATTTCACTTTAGAAGTACACCAGGATGAGAAGGATATTAGTGTTGATGGCGCTAATAGGAATGTTGATGATGAGGATTTTGATGATGGGGATGTGGTTTGTTTAAATAAGGCTTCAGTGGAGACAGTTGTTGCTCATGGTATGAAAAAGCCCATTGTCATGCCTGGGCAAAAGACAAAGAAATCAACCTCTTCTTTGTGGTATTATTTCTACCCAAATCAAGACAAGTGTCAAGTCATCTGTAGCCTTTGTAAAGCCATAGTAAACAGGGGTATGGATGTTAGCCCCCTAGGAACATCCTCCCTTACACATCACTTGCAGTGCATTCATCAAAAGTTATTGTCAAATTCAGAAATGTTGGCTAACAACATAACCAGTCCAGAGACACCTAGCTCCCTTTTCTCTGTTGGATCCAAGCACCTGCAATCCACAACACCAACACCCCCATCCAGGGCCGGATTAACAATGGGGCGGATGGAGCTGCAGCTCCAGGCCCCCCATTGAAAATAGGCCCAGAGCTCGCCACAGTGAAGAGGTCGAGGCCCATAACCACCGGCATTACGAGTCACACTGACTCATTGTATGCTGCGGCGAGACAGTGCACCGGCCCCCAGTCTACAAATCGGAAATCCTGGCCAGAGCAGGAGGAGGGTCCGCTGACGCTCTCTTCTCCAGCCAGCGTCTCCTCCCCACAGGTTACTGAACTGCCCGGCTGGGGAGGAGGAGGAGCACCTCTCCCCTCTACTCTCAGCTCCTCCTCCAAAAAAAACGTTAGTACCGCTAATGAGGAGGACTGGCCGGCCGGAGGGTGAGAAGCCAGGAGGGGCACCGCAATGTAACGTGTGCCACACCACGCAGGTCAGCACCTTCCCCCCGCCGCCCACACTGCACTGGCCAGAACAATCCCCTGCCGCCTCCCGCACCGCACACAGCGCTAGCTGGCACCTAACCTCCAGTCCCCTCCCGCCGCCTCTTCTCCCGCACCGCACAGGTGCACAACGCGCTGGCCGGTACCTTCCCCCCTCCCGCACCGCACACCGCGCTGCTGCTACCCTACCGGCCAGCACCACCCCTAGCTGCCTACCTCTACCCACTTCCCACACTATGCTGCCCCCACCCCAACTCACTTTCGTCCTGCCTCAGGCTGGCCTTGGAGCCAGGGGGATATATGGAACAGGCGCTGTAAGTGGTGAGTGACACACACGCTCGCACTATCTCTCTCTCTCACACACATACACTCGCACTCTCTCTCTCACACACACACACTCACTCTCACACACACACATACGCACACACACACACACACACACACACACAGGGGCTACCTGGTGCAACGTATATGTGGGGCTACCTGGTGCAACGTATATGTGGGGCTATCTGGTGCAATGTATATGTGGGGCTACCTGGTGCAACGTATATGTGGGGCTACCTGGTGCAATGTATATGTGAGGCTACCTGGTGCAACATATATGTGGGGCTACCTGGTGCAACATATATGTGGGGCTACCTGGTGCAACGTATATGAGGGGCTACCTGGTGCAACATATATATGAGGGGCTACCTGGTGCAACATACTGTATATGAGGGGCTACCTGGTGCAATGTATATGAGGGACTACCTAGCGCAACGTGTGTAAGGGGCAACGTGTGTAAAGGGCTACCTGGCACAACGTGTGTAAGGGGCTACCTGGCGCAATGTGTGTATAAGGGGCTACCTGGCGCAATGTGTGTATAAGGGGCTACCTGGCGCAATGTGTGTATAAGGGGCTACCTGGCACAATGTGTGTATAAGGGGCTACCTGGCGCAGTGTGTGTAAGGGTCTACTTGGCGCAATGTGTATACAGGGCTCTGCCTGGCACAACATGCATAAGGGGCTTTTTCAATGGGGAGAGGGGGGGTGCCAAAGGAAACATTCGTCCTGGGTGCCACAAGGTCTAGAACCAGCACTGACTACATATACAGACTAGGAGGGGAGGGGAGCACACTGACGCATATACAGACTAGGATGGGGTACACTGACGCATATACAAACTAGGAGGGGAGGGGGGCACACTGACGCATATACAGACTAGGAGGGGAGGGGGGCACACTGACACATATACAGACTAGGATGGGGAACTCTGACGCATATACAGACTAGGAGGGGAGGGGGGCACACTGACGAATATACAGACTAGGATGGGGCACACTGACGCATATACAGACTAGGAGGGAAGGGGGCACACTGACTCATATACAGACTAGGATGGGGCACACTGACGCAAATACAGACTAGGAGGGGAGGGGGGCACACTGACGCATATACAGACTAGGATTGGGCACACTGACGCATATACAGACTAGGATGGGGCACACTGACGCATATACAGACTAGGAGGGAAGGGGGGCACACTGACGCATATACAGACTAGGATGGGGCACACTGACGCATATACAGACTAGGAGGGGAGGGGGGCACACTGATGCATATACAGACTAGGATGGGGCACACTGACGCATATACAGACTAGGAGGGGAGGGGGGCACACTGACGCATATACAGACTAGGATGGGTCACACTGACACATATACAGACTAGGATGGGGCACACTGACGCATATACAGACTAGGAAGAAAGGGGGGCACAGTAATGGAAAGCTATACAGACTAGGAGGTGAGGGTCACACACTAATGCATGTAGTTTGAAGGACACACTCCTTTTCTGTGGCCATGTCCCCTTTTTAGGTGCGCGCAACAGTAATCCCGTTTCATTTCCCATACCACTACTTAAAAATTCCCACTTTGACGACCACTGTATGTATGTGTGTATGGGTCTGTTGTTCTGCTCCTCTATTAAATGGTTGAAGGTAGGCACTATGACCTCCACGGAGATAGCCACACCCATGGCACAGGCAACACCCCCTATTTAGACCACCCTCACTACAACGCTTGCCAATGCACACTATAGGCCCTCCATACATTTCAGCTCCAGGCCCATGTGGACCTTAATCTGGCACTGCCCCATCATCAATTTCCTCCTCAATCCTCCTCCTCGATCGGAAGTAGGCCTGTATGCAATTTCATAGGCATGACTGACTCCTCTCCTATCCGGGATTCCTCTAGCGGATCATTGAGTGCTATGCCTACTGCTGCTGCTGTTGCTGCTGGGAGTCGATCTTCATCCCAGAAGCGGAACAGAAATATCACTTGTAATTTAACAAAACCATTGACTGTTCAACAATCCTTTGCAAGTAAGATAAAGTAAGACAGCAGTCACCCAGCTGCAAAGTGGATTACTAAGGCCATAACAACTTTGTTGGTGTTAGACGTGTGTCCAGTAGCCACCATTAGTGCAGTGGGATTTAGACAATTGATTGATGTACTGTGTCCCCGGTACCAAATTCCATCTAGATTCCACTTCACTAGACAAGCAAATCCCAGACTGTACAAGGACATTAAAAAAAATGTCATTAGTGTCCTCAGAAATGCTGTTGTACCCACTGTCCACTTGACCACGGACATGTGGACAAGTGAAACAGCTCAAACTAAAGACTACATGACTGTGACAGCCCAACGAGTAGATGTATTGCCTTCCGCTGCACCAACATCAGCAGCAGCAGCATCATAACACAAATGCCAACTCATTCCTAGGCAGGCTACGCTGTGTATCACCAGTTTCAGTAAGAGGCACACCAACGAGAACCTCTTAGAAAAACTCAGGGATATCATTGCACAGTGGCTTACTCCACTTGGACTCTCCTCGGGATTTGTCATATATGACAATGCCACCAATATTGCGAGAGCATTATATCAGGGCAAATTCTGAAATGTTCCATATGTTTCTCACACAATTTATTCGGTGGTGCAGAATTTTTTTAAATTATAAGGGCGTGCAGAAGATGCTGTCGGTGGCCTGAAAAATTTTGGGCCATTTTTGAAGACTGGAGCATGTCAAAGACTGGAGCACCAGCAAACACTCTTGAACCACCATCACCTGAAGCAAAAGATAGTAACAAGGTGGTATTCTACCCTTTATATGCTTCAGAGGATGGTGGAGCAGCAAAATGATTTCAAGCCTACACATCCACCTATGACATAGGGAAAGGAGCTGGAATGCACCAGAGTCAAGCACAGTGGAGAATAATTTCTGTGTTGTGCAAGGTTCTCAAACCCTTTAAAGTTGCCACATGTGAAGTTAGTTCAGACACTGCTAGCTTGAGTCAGGTCATTCCCTTCATCAGGCTTTAGCAAAAGCAGCTAGAGAAAGTGAAGGAGGAGCATAAACGGAGCGATTCCGCTAAGTGTGTCTGACTTGTAGATGAAGCCATTCATTCACTTTGTCAGGATTCAAGGGTCATCAATCTCTTGAAATCAGATCACTATATTTTGGCGACTGTAGTTGATCCTAGGTTTAAAGCCTGCGTTGTATCTTTGTTTCTGATGGACACAAATTTGCAGAGATGCAAAGAGCTGTTAGTGAGAAAATTGTCAGCTCAAGCGGAATGTCACATGGGAACATTTCCTCCTTTATTTTCTCCAGCAACTGCAGCTGCGAGGAAAACAATAGATTTTGTGGCGACCTGCTTGCGGTGATGCAGATCAGTCAGGAACAAGTTTTGACATCTGGTCTGGACTGTAGGAGCTGCCTAAAATTACTGCTATGTCCACTGTCACTGCATATGATGCTGTCACCACTGAAAGAATTGTTGACAATTATTTCACTGATAGCATCCAAATAGTCATGTCAGACAGTCCGTTTAAATACTAAAAGGAAAAACAGGCAATTTGGAGGCCCTTGCACAAACTGACTTTGTTTTACCTAAGTTGCCCACCCTCCAGTGTGTACTCAGAAAGAGTTTTTAGCACAGCCGGGAACCTTGTCAGTGATCGGCGTAGGAGTTTACTTCCCCAAAATGTTGAAAAGATGATGTTCATCAAAATGAATTACAAATTCCGCGAGGAAGACCTCTACCAGCAATTACCTCCAAAAAGTACAGAGTGACCTGTGATGGTGAATTCCAGCGAGGACAAATTAATACTCTGTGAAGAAGAGGATGTACACGCTGATGGGAGTGAGGAATTGGATACTGATGATGACATTGTGCCTATCTAAAGGGGATCAGTATGAAATATCTACAATCAAAATCCTGATGGTCAAAATCCCAACAACAATTGACCGACGGTCAAAATACTGACAAGGTCACAATACCGAAAATTAAAATACCATCAAGGTCAAAATACCAACATTTAAAATGTCGACAGGTCAAAAAGTAAACACAAGTTTTTAACTTTTTTGTGTATATGTCGACATAGGTTGACATGGACACTGTATAAGTGTACCACGTCCCCTCGCATGGCTCACTGTGCTCGCAATGCTTCGGGCATGGTGCCTCGCTGTGCTTGGCACACTATTATATTGCCCATACAGGTCCACTGGGATGGTAAAGTATGAACAAGTCAGTTTCAATAAAAAAAATAATGAAAAACCTATGAAAAAATCATGAAAAACAAACCAATCATTTCAGCCACAAGTGACAGTCCATGTTGCGGAAATGTTTGGTTTGTTAAGCTGTGCATGTCCTGTTTAATATACAACATAAGGGTGGATGGGAGGGCTGAAGGACAGTTCCATCTTGCATTATGTGCTCTTTGGAGCATTTTTGGCATAGTTTATAAAACTGATATCCTGCATGCCCCTGCAGTGCCACTCCTAGGTGTCAGCAAAAAAAGAGAGAAAAGGGCTGTATTATCGGTGCACAAAAAGAGAGGTGGTATGGTTATCACTTCTCCATAAAATGTAACTTTTATTATTATTCTCATAAAAATAGTATAGAATGTCTTTATTCAGACTACAAGTTAAGGTGAAACATAGAGGTTAAAATCAAAAACATTGGCCCTCATTCCGAGTTGATCGGTCGCAAGGCGAATTTAGCAGAGTTACACACGCTAAGCCTACGCCTACTGGGAGTGTATCTTAGTATCCTAAAATTGCGACCGATGTATTCGCATTATTGCGATCACAAACTACTTAGCAGTTTTAGAGTAGCTCCACACTTACTCTGCCTGTGCGATCAGTTCAGTGCTTGTCGTTCCTGGATTGACGTCAGAAACACACCCAGCGTTCGCTCAGACACTCCCCCGTTTCTCCGGCCACTCCTGCGTTTTTTCCGGAAACGGTAGCGTTTTCATCCACACGCCCCTAAAACGCTGTGTTTCCGCCCAGTAACACCCATTTCCTGTCAATCACACTACGATCGCCAGAGCGAAGAAAAAGCCGTGAGTAAAAATCCTATCTTCATAGCAAAGTTACTTGGCGCAGTCGCAGTGCGACTATTGCGCTTGCGCACTAAGCGAAATTTCACTGCGATGCGATGAAAAATAACGAGCGATCAACTCGTTGGAATGAGGGCCATAATCAAAACATATAGAAGTGCAATGAAAGTCAAATAAATGTGAATAAAGATTAAAAATGTGTGTCAGCGTTTCTAATGTCCAAAAAATATAATATTTGTCCTACGTTAAGCCAGTACTCAATTACTCTTTAGTTTGTCCACATTATATTCGTGGATATTAATCTCACTGTATACTTAATGTAAAATTTCTGTAGTATAGGGGTATGTTAAAGAGTGTTGGTCCTGTTAGTATTGTGATAACGATTCAATATTTGTCGTGGATACTAATCTTCACTGTATATTTAGTGTAAGATTTCTATAATATAGGGGTATGTTAGAGAGTGTAGGTCCTGTTAGTGTTGTAATAATGATTCAAAATTCCATAATAGATCTTAGACTGAAACAAATGAATCAATTATTGCTATTTCTAATTGCAGTATCCGACACCTTAGTCGTTATCCAGCAGGTAGTGATAACACTAATTGCACTGGTGGAATATAGGGGGTAATTCCGAGTTGTTAGCTCGTTATATTTTTCTCGCAACGGAGCGATTAGTCGCTAATGCGCATGCGCAATGTCCGCAGTGCGACTGCGCCAAGTAAATTTGCTATGCAGTTAGGAATTTTACTCACGGCATTACAAGGTTTTTTCTTCGTTCTGGTGGTCGTAATGTGATTGACAGGAAGTGGGTGTTTCTGGGCGGAAACTGGCCGTTTTATGGGTGTGTGCGGAAAAACGCTACCGTTTCTGGGAAAAACGCGGGAGTGGCTGGAGAAACAGAGGAGTGTCTGGGCGAACGCTGGGTGTGTTTGTGACATCAAACCAGGAACGAAACTGACTGAACTGATCGCAGATGCCGAGTAAGTCTGGAGCTACTCAGAAACTGCTAAGAAGTGTCTATTCGCAATTCTGCTAATCTTTCGTTCGCAATTTACTATGCTAAGATTCACTCCCAGTAGGCGGCGGCTTAGTGTGTGCAAAGCTGCTAAAAGCAGCTTGCGAGCGAACAACTCGGAATGACCCCCATTGTCCTTAGAGGAAAGGCACCCTCATTATTTAGGACTGGCGGCACCCTCTCAACTGATCACATTTAAATCAGTACATATAGAAATGATAGGTATATTTCAACTTATATATGGTAATACCTCATTATAAGGTGTATCACTAGACCAATAAATCATGCACACCTTTTAATTATCCAAGGTTTACTATTATAGGAGAGATTTTATTTCATTTATTCTGTACATTCATAGAGAACATTAATTCAGATATTAATTCTTATTGCTCACTAATCGCACACCACAGCTGGGTGCTCATTGAGTAGTTATAACTGTTAGTATTAAGACATTTATTGCGCTTGTCTGATGGATTCTATCCCTGATATCACACAGCCTGCATCAATTTCTCCTATGTATATACAGTGTCTCAGTATCAGGCTGACATTGTTGCCATCTGTTAGCAATTATGGTGTCTGTACATTCATTTAGATGGTGCTGGAGATTAAGGTTGAAACATTTGTTGCATCCTTATAAGGACAATTATACCACAGGTGTATAATCACATGCTCATCACATTAGTGTAGAATACACCTATTATTCTTGTTGCCATCTATTTGCTATTTGTTATCCTGGCACTTGACAATCTATATAGTACTAAACAGTCCTCATATTACTGTGTTCTAATTCTCTGCCTGCACTCCGCAACAATACCTAGATTCAGTTGTATTTACTAAATTGTTAACTGGCTAATCATTGATTTATGCTTAGGTTTGGACATAGAAAGACGCTGAACACACTCTGCCCACACGCGTGTTCCGCCGTTACTCTGACAGCTTCGTCAGGGCTTGAACCCGAATGCCTCTCCTGGCATGTAATTTAAGCTTTCCCCGCTATCCAATCCGCGGGGATCAGTTGGTCATGTGTGGCTGTTAGCCACTCTCAGTGCCAATACAGGAGTCACATGATTTCTTAAGCCAATGATAAGGCTTCCTTATTGTCATGGCGACAGTTGTTGTCTGTATGAGATCACGGGCGCTGCCGCTCGTCGGCGCCCCGTCAGTGGTCATATGACTTATTAAGCTAATAATAGGGCTTCCTCATTGTCATGACGACGATTCTGTCTGTATAGAATCACGGGCACTGCCGTACGTTTGCGCCCCGTCATCTGTATAAATAGAATCTTATTCATGTATTCTCCATATTACGTTATCTCCAGGGTCCTCCCGGTGGTATCAATGATTCTGTTTAATCAAACACATAAATTGGAGTGGATGTCACGCAATTCCTACTCACCAAAATATATATTTTTCCATTCATGTCATTGAAAGTATACATGTCCCATATTCCTAAAAACCCTGTACATAGGTGTGCGCAGGGGGGGTGCCTGGTGCGCACAGGCACCCCCTAATGTCTGGCACCCCGATCTCACATGCCTGATGCAGCGATCGCTGAGTAGGCTGATTACTGTCCCCTCTGCGCAGCACCCTGTCAGGACTGCATTACTGACCGGACGCATTGGGTTAATCAAGGGTGCCACTGCCACCGGCTTTCAAACTCCCGGCTCCACCTCCATGTACAAAAACAGTATGATGTGATTACGTCATGCTGCTCGCACGCCCACCCGTCACATGCCCACCTCTCTCCTACTATGCTATGCCAACGCCAGCCACTGATGAGGATCAGCATGCAGCCAGCGTTCCTCTTAGGAAGACAAATTCAATACTGGCAGGTGTCCGGCATCAGCATTGACACGTCACTCGTTTTTCCAGCAGCAGCAGCAGCAGTACTAGTCTGCGACTGTCAGTGTAAGTGAGTGACTGACTTGTAAGTAAGCTGCTGCAGCTTGCAGGGGAAAGAGAGGGGGAGCCAGACCAGGCTGAGGAGGAGCAGTGTAATTGCAGTGAGTGCCATCAGGGGTGTTTGTTTGGTGCACACCACAACATCTGACAATGTATCTGCTTTATTAGGATTGGTACAAGGGTGGATATTTTATATTGCGTTGACCGTCAATAGATGGTGCTAGACACGCCCAAAAGGCGGTGCTAGACACACCCTTCCGATGGTGCACCCCCTAATAAAATGTGCTGCGCACGCCTATGACCCTGTACCATGTATGGAATCAGGATCTCCTGCAGTTGAATGTATCACTATTATAACATCTCATATCGGAACAAAAATAAAGATATTAATGTCTGGGTCATCGAATCGATTATAATAGGTAAGTATATCGGTGTTATTATGCAATCATAAAGATACCTATTAGTACACATATCACATGCAAAACTGATCCTTATCACTATTATAATACAATTGTCATCAGTTTCATATCAGCATGGTTATTTCCTGCAAGTGACATTCACTCATTTAATAGCTGGTCATAGGTGATTTATCAATTAAGGGGATTTTGAGTAGAAAATATTAGTGAGTGTATCGTGACATGTGACAAAAAGGAAGAAAGGGGGGTATTGGTGAAATCGTGATGGATCTGTGATAACCAAGTATTATACTATGGTGTAGTGAAGGGTATATTTAACCCTCAAAAATAACAAAGATAGATGTAACAACAAAAATAAACAGCTGCAAACTAAGAAGTAGTCTAAAAAGGATATGATTTATCCCTTAGAAACAAAGTAGATAGATGTGTCAGCATAAATTACTGAGCAGTAAAGAAGTGCCCAAAGATGTGAAATAAATTTATGGTGAACGGGGATAAAGAAATACGTTAAGACCCCCTGTGTGTAAAAATGTAAAGAAAAAACATAATGCATGTGAATAAAGTGCTTATGAAAAAGGGCAAGAATTTATTAAATCTTAAATTAGTGTAATAGGCTAATCCTTACAATCTCAATGCTAACCTGGTACCTGAATAGTCTGGTTCTCAGATCATGTACCTGATATTGGTTATTATGGAGTGAATATATCTTTATGCCTATAATATATGAGGGTAAGACAATGATGGCTAGAGTAAAACAAACCTCAAGGCATAGAAAATGAATTACTACTCTTCCCCACATTTCAGGCTAAGAAGATTCATCGTAACTTATTTATTAAATCCCCAAAAAGATGTATAACTGTTAGATTCATTTAGCCCATTAGGATGCAGGCTGTCTAGCAGGAAAATCATTTTGGTCTCGAATTGAAGTAATTCTTGATGCAGGTTTCCACCTCGTATTCCCAACTGAATATGCCTCAAGCCAAAAGCTTTGAGGCCAGTTGGGTCACTATTATGATGATTAAGAAAGTGTTTCGCAACCGGTTGTAAGGTTTTAAAGTTGGATGCATCCTTTTTGGCATTACGTATGCTTCTATTTTATGCTTCTAGATATTCTCCAGCTTGCTTGGGGTTTATTAGGCAAAATTGCAGGCATTTCATATAAGGCAGAATGAACTTTGTGAGCGTTTACAAACTAGAGGTTACAGTAAAAAACTTCTGAATCGATCAATTAGAGAAGTTAGTACTTACGAACGAGACACCCTGCTAAAACCTAAACCAAAATCTCCCCAGGAAGAGCCAATACGATTCGTGGGTACATTTAATTCCCAGTGGAAGGAGATCCTTAACAGTCTGCAAAAACACTGGCCCATTCTCCAAACTGATACCGATTTGTCTGCAATTTTGCCTAATAAACCCCAAGCAAGCTGGAGAAGATCTAGAAGCATAAAAGATCGACTTGTACACAGTCATCTGGCCAAATCTCCATCAAATAAGACCCGTTCTTTATTATAGTCCTGAGAGTGCCGCTCAATTCTACGTGTGTATACAGTGGTTTATTCTGCACGAGAAGGCACCAGGCGTTACATTTATTTAATCTGGAGTGCCGACTGCTTGGACATCTACATTTTGGAAGGTAATTCTCTGCCTTACCATTGTATGGCACCCGACTTACTGCTTTTTGGACTCATGCACGAGTTCTAAGGTCGGAGGACTGTTATTTTAAATCACTTGCCACTGGTGTTTTTCACATTAGCACTTCTGTATATAGTGCATGATGGAAACTGGAAGAATTGATGCTGTGGGTTACCGCAGTAATGTGTTTCCTCAAGGAGAAACTTTGACACTTTCTGATTTGGATATTGAAAGGATCTTAATCAAAGATAAATTAACCACTTCTATTGGTATTGATAACAATGAGCAATTATTCCTACAATTATTAAAAATGAAAAAGCGTGAAATAGATTTCTATTTACATGGAGTTACCCTCTCAGATTACTACAGAGATAAGAAAATCCCGAGGGGATTCCGCATTAAGAACTCTCCAATGATTGGACGACTGAACCCCGATTTCTGTCGTAAATGGGTGGCGGTTCTTAACAAAGCATCATTTGATTTAAGCTTACTTGTAATAGAGGAAGCTACTCGTGAGCTAGATGTTGAGCGTGAAAAGATTAAGAAATTTGAGGCTGAGAGCTTGGAGTTTTTGAATAATGACACCAACAATAAATGGGTTGCTAACTTCAAACTCAAATAGACAAATATAAGACTGATTTAATAAATTTTAAATCAAAGAAATATGCAGCGGTTACTAAGGATTACGAGGAGAACAAAGTTTATTTTCTTTCGAGTAACCAGCGCTTCTTTGGCAAACATACACGTCAACGTTTTACAAGAAAACCTAAAGCTTTCCCACTGGAGACAGATGGTTCCAGTGCAACTTCCCAAAGTGACTCGGACATCGCCTCTACCAGTAAATCGGCACCTAGTGTCCCTTTAGGTATCAAGACCAGGGCAAAAAGGGACGTCCTGGTCGAAGAGCCACCAGACGAGGATGACAATGTGAAAGACAAAAGAAAAAGGAATACAAAAACAAAGAAGTAATTTTCAATCTCTCTTCTACCCCTCTTTCTGAGACGGAAATCAAGTTACTACAAAGAGGTTTGAATTTTGTCCCGACTACTGTACATAAGAGCTTTGAGAGTAAGATCGATCTGGCACGCTTCAATCGGCAGCTGAGATTGAAAGAATTCTTCAATGATAAAGCGCAAGAACAAGAGATGTCTTCCAGATGCCCGGTAAGAGCCAAATCTACTTTTGATCCACCATCAGTTAACCCTGCCATTCGGGCTTATACTAAAACTATGACTAATCATATAGACATTGTCACTAAGACTCCGCCTAAATATATGAACAGTCTTTCATCTGATGAGCGTACTGCCTTACGTAATTTGTCTGCCAGGACTGATATCACAATCCGCCCCGCGGACAAGGGAGGCGGAATTGTAATTCAGGACTTGGATGATTATTTATTGGAAGCCTATTCACAGTTGAATGACTCTAAGGTTTATATTAAATTGACACATGATCCTACAGATACATATGCTAGGGAATTGTATGAGTTACTTTTGAATGCTGTGGATAGAGGTATCATTGATATGGAACTGCTGAATTCTTTATATATGTCAACACCACTGGTACCTGTGTTCTATACCTTACCCAAATTACATAAGAATGTTCATAAACCACCTGGTCGCCCCATCGTTGCGGCCAGAGATTCACTGTTTAGTCATGTTGCTTGCTATTTAGATTTTCTGTTACAACCAGTTATACAGCATGAAAAAACTTATTTGAAGGATTCATTTTGCTTCTTAGATAAACTGATGGCTTTATCATTAACTACTATGGAGTTTTGGTTATGCACAGCAGATGTTGTGAGCTTATATACAAACATTCCCCATGAGAGAGGTATATCTGCTGTTAATGATTTGATCTGTGACAACATACACTATACTGGTCTTCCTTTAGATTTATTTTTTGATTTATTAAGATTGGTTTTGACCCGCAATTATTTTTTATTTAATAATGAATTCTTTTTGCAAATACACGGCTGTGCGATGGGATCTCCAATCGCTCCAGCCTACGCTAACGCGTTCATGTTTGACGTGGAACAAAACTTGTTTTTTGATGTACCAGAATATAGTAAGAACATTGCTTTTCTTACTAGGTACATAGATGATGTATTCACGATTTGGACTAGTACCCAAGAGGGTTTTATTACCATGATGTCTGAGATAAATTCACGTGACGAGAATATTAAGTTCACATTTAACATACAGAGGACACTTTTTAGATGTGAATTTTACCCACAATTCTGTAGGCTTTAAAACCTCTGTTTATACTAAACCCACAGATTGCAACAAATTTCTCATGGCCTCTAGTCATCATCCCTCATCCCTGATTCAGGGCTTACCATTTTCCCAGCTATTAAGAATACACCGCATTTGCAGTGATACATCTGAAGAATTATTGCAGATGGAAAAACTCATTTCTAAATTCCTTGAACGGGGTTATTCTAATAAATTACTACAGGATGCTAAGAAAAGAGCATTAGCAGTAGAGATGAGCGGGTTCGGTTCCTCGGAATTCGAACCCCCCCGAACTTCAGCCTTTTTACACGGGTCCGAGGCAGACTCGGATCTTCCCGACTTGCTCGGTTAACCCGAGCGCGCCCGAACGTCATCATCCCGCTGTCGGATTCTCGTGAGGCTCGTATTCTATCGCGAGACTCGGATTCTATATAAGGAGCCGCGCGTCGCCGCCATTTTCACACGTGCATTGAGATTGATAGGGAGAGGACGTGGCTGGCGTCCTCTCCGTTTAGATAGAGAGTGAGACACTTGATTTACTAGTAATTTAATTTTAGTAATTTTGGGGAGCATTAGGACTGGAGTACTCAGAGAGTGCAGAGTTTTGCTGATAGTTATACTAGTGACCACCAGTTTTATTTATTATTTAAAATCCGTTCTCTGCCTGAAAAAAAACGATACACAGTCACATACCATATCTGTGCTCAGCCTCAGTGTGCTGCATGATAATATCATCTATGTATATCTGACTGTGCTGAGTGCTCACTGCTCACACAGCTTAATTGTGGGGGAGACTGGGGAGCAGTTATAGCAGGAGTACATAACCGTGCACACTTTTGCTGCCAGTGTGACTGACCAGTGACCACCAGTATATTGTCTGCCTGAAAAAGTTAAACACTCGTGTGGTGTTTTTTTTTTTTTTATTCTATAAACGCATTCTGCTGACAGACAGTGTCCAGCAGGTCCGTCATTCATTATATTATAATATATACCTGCAGTAGTGATATATATATATATTTTTTATATCATTATCATCCAGTCTATACTAGCAGACGCAGTACGGTAGTCCATGGCTGTAGCTACCTCTGTGTCGGCAGTGCTCGTCCATAATTGTATACCTACCTGTGGTGGTTTTTTTTTTTTCTATCTTCTTCATACTAGTAGTTTAGGAGTCTGCTGACAGTGTCCAGCAGGTCCGTCATTATATAATATATACCTGTCCTGCAGTAGTGATATATATATATTTTTTATATCATTATCATCCAGTCTATACTAGCAGACGCAGTACGGTAGTCCACGGCTGTAGCTACCTCTGTGTCGGCAGTCGCTCGTCCATAATTGTATACCTACCTGTGGTGTTTTTTTTTTCTATCTTCTTCATACTAGTAGTTTAGGAGTCTGCTGACAGTGTCCAGCAGTTCCGTCATTATATAATATATACCTGTCCTGCAGTAGTGATATATATATATTTTTTATATCGTTATCATCTAGTCTATACTAGCAGACGCAGTACGGTAGTCCACGGCTGTAGCTACCTCTGTGTCGGCAGTCGCTTGTCCATAATTGTATACCTACCTGTGGTGGTTTTTTTTTTTCTATCTTCTTCATACTAGTAGTTTAGGAGTCTGCTGACAGTGTCAAGCAGGTCCGTCATTATATAATATATACCTGTCCTGCAGTAGTGATATATATATATTTTTTATATCATTATCATCCAGTCTATACTAGCAGACGCAGTACGGTAGTCCACGGCTGTATCTACTAGAGATGAGCGGGTTCGGTTTCTCTGAATCCGAACCCGCCCGAACTTCATGGTTTTTTTCACGGGTCCGAGCAGACTCGGATCCTCCCGCCTTGCTCGGTTAACCCGAGCGCGCCCGAACGTCATCATGACGCTGTCGGATTCTCGCGAGACTCGGATTCTATATAAGGAGCCGCGCGTCGCCGCCATTTTCACACGTGCATTGAGATTGATAGGGAGAGGACGTGGCTGGCGTCCTCTCCATTTAGATTAGAAGAGAGAGAGAGAGAGAGAGAGATTGACCTGATTTACTGGAGCTTAGGAGTACTGTAGAAGTGCAGAGAGTGCAGAGTTTACTAGTGACTGACCACAGTGACCACCAGACAGTGCAGTTTTGTTTTATTTAATATATCCGTTCTCTGCCTGAAAAAAACGATACACACAGTGACTCAGTCACATACCATATCTGTGTGCACTGCTCATCCCAGTGTGCTGCATCATCTATGTATATATATCTGACTGTGCTCAGCTCACACAGCTTATAATTGTGGGGGAGACTGGGGAGCACTGCAGTGCCAGTTATAGGTTATAGCAGGAGCCAGGAGTACATATTATATTAAAATTAAACAGTGCACACTTTTGCTGCAGGAGTGCCACTGCCAGTGTGACTGACCAGTGACCTGACCACACTGACCACCAGTATAGTTAGTAGTATACTATATTGTGATTGCCTGAAAAAGTTAAACACTCGTCGTGTGACTTCACTTGTGTGGTGTTTTTTTTTTTATTCTATAAAAAACTCATTCTGCTGACAGACAGTGTCCAGCAGGTCCGTCATTATATAATATATACCTGTCCGGCTGCAGTAGTGATATATATATATTTTTTATATCATTATTTATCATCCAGTCGCAGCAGACACAGTACGGTAGTTCACGGCTGTAGCTACCTCTGTGTCGGCACTCGGCAGTCCATCCATAATTGTATACCACCTACCCGTGGTTTTTTTTTCTTTCTTCTTTATACATACATACTACTACATCTCTTTATCAACCAGTCTATATTAGCAGCAGACACAGTACAGTACGGTAGTTCACGGCTGTAGCTACCTCTGTGTCGGCACTCGGCAGTCCGTCCATAATTGTATACCACCTACCCGAGGTTTTTTTTTCTTTCTTCTTTATACATACATACTACTACATCTCTTTATCAACCAGTCTATATTAGCAGCAGACACAGTACAGTACGGTAGTCCACGGCTGTAGCTACCTCTGTGTCGGCACTCGGCAGTCCGTCCATAATTGTATACCACCTACCCGTGGTTTTTTTTTCTTCTTCTTTATACATACATACTACTACATCTCTTTATCAACCAGTCTATATTAGCAGCAGACACAGTACAGTACGGTAGTTCACGGCTGTAGCTACCTCTGTGTCGGCACTCGGCAGTCCGTCCATAATTGTATACCACCTACCCGTGGTTTTTTTTTCTTTCTTCTTTATACATACATACTACTACATCTCTTTATCAACCAGTCTATATTAGCAGCAGACACAGTACAGTACGGTAGTCCACGGCTGTAGCTACCTCTGTGTCGGCACTCGGCAGTCCGTCCATAATTGTATACTAGTATCCATCCATCTCCATTGTTTACCTGAGGTGCCTTTTAGTTGTGCCTATTAAAATATGGAGAACAAAAATGTTGAGGTTCCAAAATTAGGGAAAGATCAAGATCCACTTCCACCTCGTGCTGAAGCTGCTGCCACTAGTCATGGCCGAGACGATGAAATGCCAGCAACGTCGTCTGCCAAGGCCGATGCCCAATGTCATAGTACAGAGCATGTCAAATCCAAAACACCAAATATCAGTAAAAAAAGGACTCCAAAACCTAAAATAAAATTGTCGGAGGAGAAGCGTAAACTTGCCAATATGCCATTTACCACACGGAGTGGCAAGGAACGGCTGAGGCCCTGGCCTATGTTCATGGCTAGTGGTTCAGCTTCACATGAGGATGGATGCACTCAGCCTCTCGCTAGAAAAATGAAAAGACTCAAGCTGGCAAAAGCAGTAGCACCGCAAAGAACTGTGCGTTCTTCGAAATCCCAAATCCACAAGGAGAGTCCAATTGTGTCGGTTGCGATGCCTGACCTTCCCAACACTGGACGTGAAGAGCATGCGCCTTCCACCATTTGCACGCCCCCTGCAAGTGCTGGAAGGAGCACCCGCAGTCCAGTTCCTGATTGTCAGATTGAAGATGTCAGTGTTGAAGTACACCAGGATGAGGAGGATATGGGTGTTGCTGGCGCTGGGGAGGAAATTGACCAGGAGGATTCTGATGGTGAGGTGGTTTGTTTAAGTCAGGCACCCGGGGAGACACCTGTTGTCCGTGGGAGGAATATGGCCGTTGACATGCCTGGTGAAAATACCAAAAAAATCAGCTCTTCGGTGTGGAACTATTTCAACAGAAATGCGGACAACAGGTGTCAAGCCGTGTGTTCCCTTTGTCAAGCTGTAATAAGTAGGGGTAAGGACGTTAACCACCTCGGAACATCCTCCCTTATACGTCACCTGCAGCGCATTCATAATAAGTCAGTGACAAGTTGAAAAACTTTGGGTGACAGCGGAAGCAGTCCACTGACCAGTAAATCCCTTCCTCTTGTAACCAAGCTCACGCAAACCACCCCACCAACTCCCTCAGTGTCAATTTCCTCCTTCCCCAGGAATGCCAATAGTCCTGCAGGCCATGTCACTGGCAATTCTGATGATTCCTCTCCTGCCTGGGATTCCTCCGATGCATCCTTGCGTGTAACGCCTACTGCTGCTGGCGCTGCTGTTGTTGCTGCTGGGAGTCGATGGTCATCCCAGAGGGGAAGTCGTAAGACCACTTTTACTACTTCCACCAAGCAATTGACTGTCCAACAGTCCTTTGCGAGGAAGATGAAATATCACAGCAGTCATCCTACTGCAAAGCGGATAACTGAGGCCTTGGCATCCTGGGTGGTGAGAAACGTGGTTCCGGTATCCATCATTACTGCAGAGCCAACTAGAGACTTGTTGGAGGTACTGTGTCCCCGGTACCAAATACCATCTAGGTTCCATTTCTCTAGGCAGGCGATACCGAAAATGTACACAGACCTCAGAAAAAGAGTCACCAGTGTCCTAAAAAATGCAGCTGTACCCAATGTCCACTTAACCACGGACATGTGGACAAGTGGAGCAGGGCAGGGTCAGGACTATATGACTGTGACAGCCCACTGGGTAGATGTATGGACTCCCGCCGCAAGAACAGCAGCGGCGGCACCAGTAGCAGCATCTCGCAAACGCCAACTCTTTCCTAGGCAGGCTACGCTTTGTATCACCGCTTTCCAGAATACGCACACAGCTGAAAACCTCTTACGGCAACTGAGGAAGATCATCGCGGAATGGCTTACCCCAATTGGACTCTCCTGTGGATTTGTGGCATCGGACAATGCCAGCAATATTGTGTGTGCATTAAATATGGGCAAATTCCAGCACGTCCCATGTTTTGCACATACCTTGAATTTGGTGGTGCAGAATTATTTAAAAAACGACAGGGGCGTGCAAGAGATGCTGTCGGTGGCCAGAAGAATTGCGGGACACTTTCGGCGTACAGGCACCACGTACAGAAGACTGGAGCACCACCAAAAACTACTGAACCTGCCCTGCCATCATCTGAAGCAAGAAGTGGTAACGAGGTGGAATTCAACCCTCTATATGCTTCAGAGGTTGGAGGAGCAGCAAAAGGCCATTCAAGCCTATACAATTGAGCACGATATAGGAGGTGGAATGCACCTGTCTCAAGCGCAGTGGAGAATGATTTCAATGTTGTGCAAGGTTCTGCTGCCCTTTGAACTTGCCACACGTGAAGTCAGTTCAGACACTGCCAGCCTGAGTCAGGTCATTCCCCTCATCAGGCTTTTGCAGAAGAAGCTGGAGACATTGAAGGAGGAGCTAAGACGGAGCGATTCCGCTAGGCATGTGGGACTTGTGGATGGAGCCCTTAATTCGCTTAACAAGGATTCACGGGTGGTCAATCTGTTGAAATCAGAGCACTACATTTTGGCCACCATGCTCGATCCTAGATTTAAAGCCTACCTTGGATCTCTCTTTCCGGCAGACACAAGTCTGCTGGGGTTGAAAGACCTGCTGGTGAGAAAATTGTCAAGTCAAGCGGAACGCGACCTGTCAACATCTCCTCCTTCACATTCTCCCGCAACTGGGGGTGCGAGGAAAAGGCTCAGAATTCCGAGCCCACCCGCTGGCGGTGATGCAGGGCAGTCTGGAGCGACTGCTGATGCTGACATCTGGTCCGGACTGAAGGACCTGACAACGATTACGGACATGTCGTCTACTGTCACTGCATATGATTCTCTCCCCATTGAAAGAATGGTGGAGGATTATATGAGTGACCGCATCCAAGTAGGCACGTCACACAGTCCATACTTATACTGGCAGGAAAAAGAGGCAATTTGGAGGCCCTTGCACAAACTGGCTTTATTCTACCTAAGTTGCCCTCCCACAAGTGTGTACTCCGAAAGAGTGTTTAGTGCCGCCGCTCACCTTGTCAGCAATCGGCGTACGAGGTTACATCCAGAAAATGTGGAGAAGATGATGTTCATTAAAATGAATTATAATCAATTCCTCCGCGGAGACATTGACCAGCAGCAATTGCCTCCACAAAGTACACAGGGAGCTGAGATGGTGGATTCCAGTGGGGACGAATTGATAATCTGTGAGGAGGGGGATGTACACGGTGATATATCGGAGGATGATGATGAGGTGAACATCTTGCCTCTGTAGAGCCAGTTTGTGCAAGGAGAGATTAATTGCTTCTTTTTTGGGGGGGTCCAAACCAACCCGTCATATCAGTCACAGTCGTGTGGCAGACCCTGTCACTGAAATGATGGGTTGGTTAAAGTGTGCATGTCCTGTTTTGTTTATACAACATAAGGGTGGGTGGGAGGGCACAAGGACAATTCCATCTTGCACCTCTTTTTTCTTTCATTTTTCTTTGCGTCATGTGCTGTTTGGGGAGGGTTTTTTGGAAGGGACATCCTGCGTGACACTGCAGTGCCACTCCTAAATGGGCCCGGTGTTTGTGTCGGCCACTAGGGTCGCTTATCTTACTCACACAGTCAGCTACCTCATTGCGCCTCTTTTTTTCTTTGCGTCATGTGCTGTTTGGGGAGGGTTTTTTGGAAGGGCCATCCTGCGTGACACTGCAGTGCCACTCCTAAATGGGCCCGGTGTTTGTGTCGGCCACTAGGGTCGCTAATCTTACTCACACAGCTACCTCATTGCGCCTCTTTTTTTCTTTGCGTCATGTGCTGTTTGGGGAGGGTTTTTTGGAAGGGACATCCTGCGTGACACTGCAGTGCCACTCCTAGATGGGCCAGGTGTTTGTGTCGGCCACTAGGGTCGCTTAGCTTAGTCATCCAGCGACCTCGGTGCAAATTTTAGGACTAAAAATAATATTGTGAGGTGTGAGGTATTCAGAATAGACTGAAAATGAGTGGAAATTATGGTTTTTGAGGTTAATAATAATATGGGATCAAAATGACCCCCAAATTCTATGATTTAAGCTGTTTTTTAGGGTTTTTTGAAAAAAAACACCCGAATCCAAAACACACCCGAATCCGACAAAAAAAATTCGGTGAGGTTTTGACAAAACGCGGTCGAACCCAAAACACGGCCGCGGAACCGAACCCAAAACCAAAACACAAAACCCGAAAAATTTCAGGCGCTCATCACTAGTATCTACCTCTGTGTCGGCAGTCGCTCGTCCATAATTGTATACCTACCTGTGGTGGTTTTTTTTTTCTATCTTCTTCATACTAGTAGTTTAGGAGTCTGCTGACAGTGTCCAGCAGGTCCGTCATTATATAATATATACCTGTCCTGCAGTAGTGATATATATATATTTTTTATATCATTATCATCCAGTCTATACTAGCAGACGCAGTACGGTAGTACACGTCTGTAGCTACCTCTGTGTCGGCAGTGCTCGTCCATAATTGTATACCTACCTGTGGTGGGTTTTTTTTTCTATCTTCTTCATACTAGTAGTTTAGGAGTCTGCTGACAGTGTCCAGCAGGTCCGTCATTATATAATATATACCTGTCCTGCAGTAGTGATATATATATATTTTTTATATCATTATCATCCAGTCTATACTAGCAGACGCAGTACGGTAGTCCATGGCTGTAGCTACCTCTGTGTCGGCAGTGCTCGTCCATAATTGTATACCTACCTGTGGTGGGTTTTTTTTTTCTATCTTCTTCATACTAGTAGTTTAGGAGTCTGCTGACAGTGTCCAGCAGGTCCGTCATTATATAATATATACCTGTCCTGCAGTAGTGATATATATATATATATTTTTTATATCATTATCATCCAGTCTATAGTAGCAGACGCAGTACGGTAGTCCATGGCTGTAGCAACCTCTGTGTCGGCAGTCACTCGTCATCCATAAGTATACTAGTATCCATCCATCTCCATTGTTTACCTGAGGTGCCTTTTAGTTGTGCCTATTAAAATATGGAGAACAAAAATGTTGAGGTTCCAAAAATAGGGAAAGATCAAGATCGACTTCCACCTCGTGCTGAAGCTGCTGCCACTAGTCATGGCCGAGACGATGAAATGCCATCAACGTCGTCTGCCAAGGCCGATGCCCAATGTCATAGTACAGAGCATGTAAAATCCAAAACACCAAATATCAGTAAAAAAAGGACTCAAAAATCTAAAATAAAATCGTCGGAGGAGAAGCGTACACTTGCCAATATGCCATTTACCACACGGAGTGGCAAGGAACGGCTGAGGCCCTGGCCTATGTTCATGGCTAGTGGTTCAGCTTCACATGAGGATGGAAGCACTCAGCCTCTCGCTAGAAAAATGAAAAGACTTAAGCTGGCAAAAGCACAGCAAAGAACTGTGCGTTCTTCGAAATCACAAATCCACAAGGAGAGTCCAATTGTGTCGGTTGCGATGCCTGACCTTCCCAACACTGGACGTGAAGAGCATGCACCTTCCACCATTTGCACGCCCCCTGCAAGTGCTGGAAGGAGCACCCGCAGTCCAGTTCCTGATAGTGACAATGCTAAATTCCTTTGTCGTATAAACAACCCTTTATGAAGCTAAGAACACTGTACGCTGTTTACTTAAGAAGTACCGTAATGGTACGCTAGTTGCGTAACGATCGCTCAGCCGTAGGCGAGACGCTCAAGCGTCACGTTCGCTCACGGCCCAGCGATCACAGGACACGTTATTGGCTATGACTAGAGTAATGATTCGCTATGGCGTAGCTTACGCTCGAGACCACGAGGAGGTCACCAGCGGTGCAGACGCTCACAATGCTATACCTTTATGTCTAAACCTTATACCAAAGAAATACACAGAATACCTTAATGTGAGTACAGGGTGTAAGTGCAACCTTGTGTAACCTGACTAACTACAAAGCTGCTTGAGCGTCACCGACGCTCAAGTGAACACTTAACACTATAGAAAATACACAGATACTGGTTTAGGTTCCAAAGCCTATTAACTGTATTATATCTAATATACTTGTAAAAAGGGGATAACAGTACAAATGATACACTACAATATAACAAAGACTTCCTAACCACAGAACTAAACAATAAATACAAAAAGACAATACTACACTGACCTAAATGCAATACAATACAATACTATCTAATACAATACAATACTAGCCTAGTCTAGGGGAGATATGAGAGAACAGAACAGAGAGAGAGAGAGAGAGAGAGAGAGAGAGAGAGATGAGAGAAATTGGCTCACAGAAAGACAATGATTACGGAGAGAAACTTACGCACAAAGGGTATGATCGCCTGCGCCTCGATATCCAGCTCCCGGCTATCAGCAGATAACCGTTGATGAGAGAGTGAGAGCTGGATGTGGTCGGCCTGCCTATTTATGCCCCACACACAATGCAATCTCATGGTCCTACAATCCCATTGTCCATTGGCCGAAGGAATTCGGCCCTGCATCATAACAAAAGGTCATAGGGTGATTCATACAGGTGGGCTGTGACGATTTCCAACAGCTCAGGTGGGTGGGAAACTGGGTTTCCCGCCGCATACCTGAGTATGTGTAAATAATAGAAATGGACATAAACTTCTTATGTCCATAACTATTCGCACGAGCGATTAATACGCTCCAAACCAACACCGGAATATTACTAATTAAATACTCTTCCGATGGGTACCAAACACTGCTGTATGATTCCTGTCAGACCCTTCGTACAATACAAAGAGGGATTGCTTTAACCAGGGACCTTCTATTTTAACCAAACTTTCAGAATCTATCAAGGGGACCATGATCTACAAACTACATTAATTGTGAACATTTGTAACGAATGAGTCGCACGCTACGACTACATAAACTCTACCGTAAATACGCATACCGCGCCTGCGAGTGCACGCTATTGCGGGTATGCGCCTTCACGGGAGAGCGTACGCATGCGCAGCGCGGACCAGTGTGCGGTGCAAATATGGCAACGTGCATAGAGACATTTTTCTGACTTTGACAGTCCACCCTTTGGCAGTCAATAATAACTGCCACAAAACATTTAAGGAGAAAAATGCAAGTCAGGGGTTAATTGATTTCCATGGTGGGGTAAGGAAGAAGAGAGGAGTAGGTGTGAAGAGGGTATGACCTAGTGAGAAAGTAGAAGCATGTGTGTATGAGTCCATGTTTGGAGGGTCATGTATCATCGTGCCGTACGTGTTGTAAATCAAGCTTCGAGGTATTGCGAAGTATACATTTGAATTCCTTCTTATCCTGTGGTACAGGTCTGTGGATGGGCTGTCAAACTTTACCGAGCTCTTTTCGGATTTTGAACAAAATGGGGAGCACATTTTAGTTGATGATACATGAATGGGGGAGGTATGTGGTTGCTGATATCTGTGCCTGTATTCCCTATCGTCTATGTGTGTCATTACCTGAGGGTTGTAGAGATGAAGATAAAGAACACTTATGGAAAATGCAATGATATTCTATGTCAGGGAAATGTACATCTGTCGTCGAAGTTGTGTTCGGTATCTGTTGAGAGTCGTCTTCTTTGCGCTGTATTGCTCCTTGGGCATGAGCAAATAGCTTTGTCTGAGCCATCAGATTTACAAAAAATGTTGGGCTAGCGTGAGTTTAAAAGTACTAGGGAAACTGGGGATCCATGGCAAAGTTCATCAAGTGTCCATTTCTCAAGTGGTCAAAACTTCATCTTTGGTGCTTGTCTGTTGTCTGTATAGCGTCTCGTCAACTTCCTCGTCCAAGGGGGTCTTTGTATCTTGGAGAAAAGCAGAAAAACAGGTGAAAGAAACGGACCGTATAATCGCATTTTCATCACATCCTGGTTTCTATCATTGGGTCATAAATCAAATCCAGGTTAATTACGGTTTCCTCACTCCTCAAGCTCATCACTCTTGTACTTTGTTTGCACCTCATTAAAGCCTGCCCGCATCTAAATATCAATCCAATCGATATAACGACACCCAAGATACATAGTAGAAACTTTCCAACATCCATTATGACTCCTTGAGCCCAGTCCCCCAAACCGGAGAACCAATTTCGCGGGTTCAACCATGACACCCAACCAGTCAGCTCATTACCTACAGCAGCAAGGGTGAGATTGTGTTTTCGACGAAATTCCCACTTCAATTGGAGAATATCGTCCATCTTTTGGTCTATGACCTCTACCGGATCCTCGGTGCTATTCGTGATATAAGTGCAACACTTTATGCCGTACTGTGTTGCCAATGTAACACAATATCCGCCTGTTACTGCTGTAAGATAATTAAGAACCATCCTATGCTGAACTAGTTCTGTTTTATAAGCTTGAAGTTCTCTTCCAGTGTATCTAAACGTGTCATCATACATTTCAGTGATATTATCTAACAAATTGGCGAGTGCGGAAATGTATCTATAATTCATCACACCTCGAGCGGTACGAGTGAAATCTAACGCTACCAGAACCTGAATCCCGGTGGATTCATGGATAAGATCAGAGGCCGGATGCTCTAACCTTTCTGACAGTTGTCTTTTAACTCGGTGCTCGTAATGAGTGTGAGTATAAGGAGCTTGGGCACCACGGTGTATGTCCTTCATTTTGTCATGTGTAACAGTCATCACTTCAGGCAATACTTTTCCAATATAACACAATCCTTCAGAGTTTGGGGCAAGCCACTTGTACGCCTTTCTCCCGCATATGAAATATGCGTCATCGGGGAGAACATAAGGGACGGAGAAGGACATGACCATGTTACAAACCTTCCAGGTGAAATCTCCTGACCCTAATTCTTCCATCTGCTTAATGCACGTATCAGTTTGTACGATATGTGCACAGTATCCTGGTGATACCTCTCCAACTCTAGTAATCCTATTTCCTAAGGTATATCGATACCGAAAAGATTTTCCTCTACTGGCTATATGGCGTACGAGCTCTGTATCTGTAGGCATTCTATCTGCTCTGTGTGAAAAGGTCATGGTGTGGTTACTCCATGACACTTCCCAGTTTCCCGGTTTTCTAGGATTGGAGATGTTAAAACATATGAGGGACCTATCCACATGGTATTGGTGGAGCTTCAAACTAGGAGGGCTGGAGATGTTAAACCTCCGGTCCACCGGTCTCCCACCACTTAGCTCAAGTACCTCCCCTAACGTTAAAGGAAATGGTACTAGCCCTGATTTGCTGTGACCCTGAGGTACTTGAGAGCATACCCAACAATCTGTTTGGTTTAACACGTTACCCACTAAGGAGTGATAGTCACTCAATGGATGCCGGTCCATATGGATATTAAAACTAGATTGGCATTTCTTTATGCATCCATCTTCAACCAGATTATCACAGAGCCTACAGATACAATTTTCTTCAGCTAACAATCCATCACAATTTCTTCTATCGGATCGTTTTCTGATACTCGCCTTTGCTTGTTGGTTTGGTTGATCTTGGAAAACTACGCCTCCATCATCATAATCGGAACCCATTCCAGAACCTCTTTCGACCTCTATGGTACTCTCGCCGGAACAGACTGCTCTGGTCAACATCATGGTTAACATCAAAATCCGGATCACAGTCTCTTGGGGCAAGTCCATCTTTGAGGAGGAAATAGAGAAGAATGAGAAGGGGGAAAAAGAAATTTTAAGGGAGAGGGGCTGGGAAGTGGAGAAAAACAATAAAAGGGAGAAGGGAGTCGACAACTGCTTTCGGTCTTCAAGGCTCAGGTGCCGCCTCAGTCCTCCTGGAACAGACACTCCAGTGATACAACCTCTACCGTCTGTTCCTTATCACGGGACTTCTCTGGATCGGCAACCTTTTTGCAGTGGGATGAATGGACCCAAGTCTCTCTCTCAGCAACCTTCAATGCTGTGGTGCTAGTCAATAAGACCTGGTATGGTCCTTCCCATCTATCAATAAGACAACCTGAGCGTAGAAAATTTCGTATCATTACATAATCCCCAGGTTCAATGTCATGACAATTACTACCTGGTAAATCAGGAATCACCAACTTCAGATTATCATTTTGACTCCTCAACTGCTTACTCATGTTAATCAAGTACTTTACAGTTACTTCATTGTTACATTTCAAATCATCCTGAGGGTTAATCATGACATGCGGTTGTCGACCAAACAAGATTTCAAAAGGAGACAGATTAAGAGGGGACCTGGGAGTGGTTCTGATGCTATACAAAACAATGGGTAAAGCTTCTGGCCACGTCAATCCTGTCTCTGCCATTACTTTACTCAATTTATTTTTAATAGTGCTGTTCACTCTTTCGACCTTCGCACTCGCCTGTGGACGGTACGGAGTGTGCAGCTTACTATCAATTCCCATCAACTTACACATTCCTTGAAAGACATCACCTGTAAAATGGGTACCCCTATCACTTTCAATGATTCTAGGGATACCATATCTACATACAAATTCCTGCACAATTTTCTTAGCTGTAAACATAGCGGTATTTGTAGCTGCTGGAAAAGCTTCGACCCAATTCGAGAAAACATCTATACAAACAAGTACATATTTCAAATTTCGACATGGGGGTAATTGAATGAAGTCAATTTGTATTACCTGGAAAGGGCCGCCGGCAGGTGGGATATGGGATGGTTCTGTAGGTATTGCTTTTCCAACATTCTTTCTCAGACAGGTAAGGCATGACATTGCTCTTTTACTCGCATGAGAGGAGAATCCTGGGGCGCACCAGTATGCTCTTACCAATTTGCACATCCCCTCCTTGCCTAGATGAGTCAGCCCGTGAGCTGCTTCAGCCAGACATGGAAGGTATGCCCTGGGGGCCACCGGTTTACCATGTCCATCCGTCCAGAGCCCTGAGGACTCCTGGCCATATCCCTTTGCCTTCCAGACTGCTCTTTCCTGTGTGGAACACAAATTCTGCATCTCACACAACTTTTGTGTGTTGATGGTATTAAATACCATCAGTTGTGTGGTGTCTGTCTGTATGGGGGTAGCAGCTGCAAGCTTTGCGGCTTCGTCTGCTCGGCTGTTACCAAGGGATACTGGGTCTTGGCTATATGTATGTGCTTTACATTTGATAACAGCCACTCTGTCGGGTTCCTGTATCGCTGTTAGAAGCCTTTTTATGTGAGCTGCATGCGCTATCGGTGTACCAGCCGCCGTCATGAAATTTCTGAGCCGCCATAGCGCTCCGAAATCATGGACTACCCCGAACGCGTATCTGGAATCGGTGTAGATATTGGCTGACTTACCCTTAGCCAATTCACATGCTCTGGTTAGGGCGACCAGTTCAGCAACCTGGGCTGAGTGAGGTGGGCCTAGCGGTTCCCCTTCTATGGTGTCTTGGTCATCTACGACTGCGTATCCAGTACACAAGTCTCCCGAGTCTGACTGTCTGTGACAACTACCGTCCGTGTAGAACGTGAGTTCTGCATCTTCCAGTGGATTGTCACTGATGTCAGGCCTTGCGGTAAAATTTTGGGTCAAATATTCCATACAATCATGTGTATCTTCCTTTGCATTAAATCCTCCTTCCCCATCACTCTCACCTTCCACCCTTTGTGTCTGACCAGGCACACCTGGGAGAAATGTTGCAGGGTTTAATGCACTGCATCTCCTTATGGTGATGTTTACTGGGGCCATTAATGCCAATTCCCATCTTGTAAACCTTGCAGATGAGACGTGTCTGGTTTGGGCAGAATTCAATAAGGCAGATACCGCATGTGGTGTATGGATTGTGAGGTTGTGGCCTAGCACGACATCTTCGCTTTTTGTCACTAGCAATGCTATCGCCGCAACGCTACGCAAGCATGTGGGGAGGGATCGCGCTACCGTGTCTAGCTGGGCGCTGTAGTATGCAATTGGCCTGCTGGCGTCACCGTGTTTTTGTGTTAGTACACCTGCTGCGCACCCAGCACTTTCTGTTCCGTATAGTTCAAAGGGTTTCCCATAGTCTGGCATACCTAGTGCTGGTGCCTGCGTTAGACACTGTTTGAGTCTCTCAAATGCTGTTTCGGATTCGTCTGTATGCGAAATCCGATCAGGTTTGTTTGAAGAGACCATTTCCTGCAGAGGTAGCGCCAATATGGAAAACCCTGGGATCCAATTACGGCAATACCCACACATTCCTAGAAACGTCCTGATCTGTTGTTGGGTTTGTGGCAGTGTCATGTCTCTAATGGCTTGGATTCTATCAGCGGTCAGGTGTCTCAGTCCTTGTGTTAGACAGTGTCCCAAATATTTTACCTTAGCTTGGCATAATTGCAACTTGTCTTTGGAAACCTTGTGACCTGTGTCTGAAAGATGAAACAGGAGCTGTTTCGTATCCCTCAGGGATGCCTCCAATGAATCAGAACACAGTAGTAGATCATCCACGTACTGTATCAACACTGATCCACTCTCCGGTTGGAAAGACTGTAAACAATCATGCAAAGCTTGAGAAAATATACTTGGACTATCTATGAAACCTTGGGGTAGCCGAGTCCACGTGTATTGGACTCCTCTGTATGTGAATGCAAACAAATATTGGCTGTCAGGGTGCAGAGGTACCGAAAAGAAAGCGGAGCAGAGGTCAATAACAGTGAAAAATTTGGCAGTGGGAGGAATTTGCATTAGGATGACAGCTGGATTAGGCACTACGGGGAACTGACTTTCAACTATTTTGTTAATCCCCCTTAGATCCTGCACTAGCCTGTAACCCCTCCCCCCACTCTTTTTAACAGGGAAGATGGGACTATTGGCTGTGCTGGACGTTCTTACCAGAATGCCCTGTTGTAGCAAGCGTTCTATTACTGGGAAAACTCCTAACTCCACCTCTGGCTTCAGAGGATACTGTGGGATTTTTGGAGCTATCCTACCATCTTTTACTTGTACAACTACTGGAGCTACGTTTGCCATTAATCCAGTGTCCTGTCCATCTTTTGTCCAAAGTGACTCTGGTATCTGAGATATCATCTCTTCTACTTGGGATGGATTCCTATTTGTCATAATGGAATGTGACATTAATTTTGATGGGGAGTCTAACATGTCTCGTACTTCCTGAGCGTGATTCTCAGGAATGTCCAAGAACACACCTTCAGGAGTACAATAAATGACGCAACCCATTTTACATAGTAAGTCTCTCCCCAGGAGATTAGTTGGTGCCGATGCAGCCAGCAAAAAGGAATGCTTGGTATGCAAAGGCCCTATTGTAATCTCGGCTGGTTTGCTAACAGGGTAGTGCTGGACTACTCCTGTTACTCCCATGGCTGGAATTGTCCTACCAGTGGTTCTCATGCCCACTGTCGAATTTATCACTGACTTGGCCGCCCCTGTGTCTACAAGAAAGTTTAAAGTTTTACCAGCTACATTGATTGCAATCTCTGGTTCGCTTCCAAGACTGGCAATCAATTTAACTGGCTGCAGATTACAGGTGTGGCCACACCCCTATTGGGTATGCTGACCTCCCTGAATCCCATTGGCAGCAACTACTTGTGGGGGAGTTAGCTGGGAACTACCAGAGGCATGCCAATCTCTGTTCGGGGGATATCTTTTTGTTTCCCCTGTATGTGGCTCAAAACTCCGCCTCTGTGGACCCTGCTCCCAATGTCGTGTGTTGTGTTGTTGTCTAGGGGGTTGAAAAGATCTTTGTACATTCTTTGTTCTACATTCTCGTGCAAAGTGTCCCGGTCTGTTACAAGAAAAACATGTTATTACACTTGCCTTACCCACAGGATTCGGTGGTACATACGCAGGCTGCCTTGTGGTCAGCGCCTGTATACTTACGGACATCAACTTATCACTTTGCGATTCCCTGTGCCTAGTGATGTTTCTGTCGTGATCAATAGCAGCCTCTCTCAATGTGGACACTGACAGACCTCGCCAACATGGCTGCGTGGTCTGTACCCTAGCTTTTAATGTTTCTTTCAAACCATCCATCAGTACAGATACTGCTACTTCTCGATGGTTTGGGTTGGTCTTAATGTCTTCTATACCAGTGTACTTTGCCATTTCTAATAGTGCCCGGTGAAAATATTCTGTTGCCGTTTCGGACTCCTTTTGCTTAATGGAAAATATTTTATTCCATTTAACAACGGCTGGGAAATACTCCTTTAGCTGTAAATTTATCCTTTTTACATTATCCTTGTTGTACACGTCTGTAAGCGGTACATCTTTATCCAATGCACAGTCAGCTAAAAATTGAGTTGCGTCAACATTGGAAGGTAAACAAGCTCTTAGCAGTATCTGCCAATCCTTGTTGTTGGGTTCTACAGTGTTACCTAGATCCCTGATGTATTTTTGGCTAGCAACTAAGTCCTTTCTGGGGTCAGGAAATTCGGACACTATTGTTCTTAATTCCATTCTGGAAAATGGAGTGTACATGGCAATGTTCCTTATGGGAGTGGCTCCAGACACATCTGTTTTTCCATTGGGAACTGCTATTACCCTTACAGGAGCAATTCTAACAGCCTCTTCCTGTGTAGATTCTACAGCTTGTTGTGGTACAATTGTTTCAGTGTAGTGCATGGTGCCGTACTTACCCGTTGACACGACCTCACCTATCCCTCCGCTAGGGGCTTTCACTAATCTCGTGGGTGTCGCTGTGCCTACTGTGGTCTCTGCTATGGTGGCTGCAAGAGAGAGAGCTGAAATTGTTGCTGAATCGTCTTCTTGATCACACTCCTGAGGAAGGTTCAAAACAGGGTACATCTTGCACGGGTTAATACTTGCATGAGTTATTTGGTTAACATCATTAACATTTACAGGGTTACTAAGAGTTTGTGTTTTACAACCCAGTGCGTTTCTCTCCGTAATCAACTTCTCTCCTGCAATGTATGGTGGAGGTGGAGCTGTGGCTATCAGCTTCCTGACTGCCCCAGATCCCGCCGCCAGAGCCAAACCTCTCTGTATCTCACCTTCCTGGTGCCATAACTGTAAATAATCATGATGCTGAATTCGTCTCTTTGCTGATTTTACGAGACATATCCTCCTCCTTAAATTTTGTAACACTTCTGGACTAAAGCTACCTATTCTTGGGAATTTGTCCCTGTCTTGTACAGTCATTCTCTCCCATTCATCACATAAAGATTCGGTGTGACTTCCATATTTTTCACACATTACATATCGTGCCGACCCAACTGGTCGGTTCACAGAATCAACCTGAACCAAGGTTGATCGCCCCCTACCTGAGCAACTGGCCCCCATAGTCTGCAGGTGTTGCTTAGTCCTCCTTGGATCTCTGTATCAAGGTTTTCAGCAAGCCTTTACAGACAACCAAATTACTCCACAGTAGGCCGGCGGTGGCGGTTTACCGAGTACCCCACTCACTCGCCCACCTCGACCAATACGACCTGATCACACCGACGTGGTGCTGGCGTACTCGATACAGGGCCCCTATGGAACCTTCAGTTTACTGGAACATATGAGGGTTACCCGCAGGACACTTACTCTTTCCAGTAAAGTTGGGGTTGTTAGATAGTTCCTGAGTGACCAGCGAACTTCCCTTCCAAAAATAAAAAATTACACAAATCACGTCAGAATGTACAAATAGCGTTTGTGACCACTTTACTCTAATGGTATTAGGTCAGATTACTAACTACTGCACACAATTACGTGCGGTCCAATCGTTCAGTACACAAGCACTACTTGTTATGTACTGAAAGATCAATGGAATCGATGTTTCCGGCCGCGATTCCTTCAGCAAGAGCTTGTATGGCCTATATGGGTTCTGCACCAACACCCCAGGCGTTGTGCCACTGGACTTTTATAGCGGACCTTTTACCTTACGACCTCCTGGTCTTGTTACCTTATGGTCCGCTATACTCTAATGCTCAAATATTATTTAACCAGGGATGCCTCCCTAGCCACCGTATATGTCACTTACACGTATGTCCCTTGACGAGTACCCGGCTTTCCTTTTGGTTCCACCTTAAAGTTGTATAAACTTATGTATACAAAACCACACTCACTCAACACATGTACACTTTGTTTCTATATCTATTTCTGCGCAGAAATTGTCTTCAGTCCAACAGTGTTACCAATTAGGAGCAGGATCTGTTAAACTAAATTTCAGATTTTTCAAAAATAGATTTGCGTTATTTACCGCTTCGCGTTATCTACCGCTGTGCGTTACTTATCGCCTTGCGCTAATTATCGCTTTGCGCTAATTCAACTTTTTCGTGACTTGAGCTACGTGAGCGTAACCGGACGCTACGTTGCGTAATGTACGCTGCGTGCGTCTGCCGTTTGGATTGCGTACGCAAGTCTTTTGTTAGGGACACGTGTACGCAAAACAAAGATCCACCGTAACACAATTTCTACCTTTATCAATGTAGGTGATCCCTGATCATCTACCGCACACCACACTGACTGTCTTATCTCCCAGACAAGCCGTGTGTTGGTCTATACTTTAACTATTACCTCTACTATGAAATAACAGCAAATCTTTTTTTGCACTTTCTAATCAACTATAAAACTTGGCAAACAGGAATAGTGATATACGAAATTTGAAAAAGAAATGCAGATAAATGTATGTGTGCGTGTATACGCAAGACAGAAGAGAAATAAAACAGTTATAAAAGACACAAGCGTTTTGTTCTTACTTCCGGTTCCCGGATTCCTTCAGCACTCTTTATCTAAGCGAAGCAGACGCTTATCCCGTCAGCACTGCGAGACAACCTCCCACCCTTTGCTGGGGGGATAATGTCTGCTGATCTACCTAGTGCAGATATGAGAAGGATAGGACGAGTCCCCAATTGACAATGCTAAATTCCTTTGTCGTATAAACAACCCTTTATGAAGCTAAGAACACTGTACGCTGTTTACTTAAGAAGTACCGTAATGGTACGCTAGTTGCGTAACGATCGCTCAGCCGTAGGCGAGACGCTCAAGCGTCACGTTCGCTCACGGCCCAGCGATCACAGGACACGTTATTGGCTATGACTAGAGTAATGATTCGCTATGGCGTAGCTTACGCTCGAGACCACGAGGAGGTCACCAGCGGTGCAGACGCTCACAATGCTATACCTTTATGTCTAAACCTTATACCAAAGAAATACACAGAATACCTTAATGTGAGTACAGGGTGTAAGTGCAACCTTGTGTAACCTGACTAACTACAAAGCTGCTTGAGCGTCACCGACGCTCAAGTGAACACTTAACACTATAGAAAATACACAGATACTGGTTTAGGTTCCAAAGCCTATTAACTGTATTATATCTAATATACTTGTAAAAAGGGGATAACAGTACAAATGATACACTACAATATAACAAAGACTTCCTAACCACAGAACTAAACAATAAATACAAAAAGACAATACTACACTGACCTAAATGCAATACAATACAATACTATCTAATACAATACAATACTAGCCTAGTCTAGGGGAGATATGAGAGAACAGAACAGAGAGAGAGAGAGAGAGAGAGAGAGAGAGAGAGATGAGAGAAATTGGCTCACAGAAAGACAATGATTACGGAGAGAAACTTACGCACAAAGGGTATGATCGCCTGCGCCTCGATATCCAGCTCCCGGCTATCAGCAGATAACCGTTGATGAGAGAGTGAGAGCTGGATGTGGTCGGCCTGCCTATTTATGCCCCACACACAATGCAATCTCATGGTCCTACAATCCCATTGTCCATTGGCCGAAGGAATTCGGCCCTGCATCATAACAAAAGGTCATAGGGTGATTCATACAGGTGGGCTGTGACGATTTCCAACAGCTCAGGTGGGTGGGAAACTGGGTTTCCCGCCGCATACCTGAGTATGTGTAAATAATAGAAATGGACATAAACTTCTTATGTCCATAACTATTCGCACGAGCGATTAATACGCTCCAAACCAACACCGGAATATTACTAATTAAATACTCTTCCGATGGGTACCAAACACTGCTGTATGATTCCTGTCAGACCCTTCGTACAATACAAAGAGGGATTCCTTTAACCAGGGACCTTCTATTTTAACCAAACTTTCAGAATCTATAAAGGGGACCATGATCTACAAACTACATTAATTGTGAACATTTGTAACGAATGAGTCGCACGCTACGACTACATAAACTCTACCGTAAATACGCATACCGCGCCTGCGAGTGCACGCTATTGCGGGTATGCGCCTTCACGGGAGAGCGTACGCATGCGCAGCGCGGACCAGTGTGCGGTGCAAATATGGCAACGTGCATAGAGACATTTTTCTGACTTTGACAATAGTCATATTGAAGATGTCAGTGTTGAAGTACACCAGGATGAGGAGGATATGGGTGTTGCTGGCGCTGGGGAGGAAATTGACCAGGAGGATTCTGATGGTGAGGTGGTTTGTTTAAGTCAGGCACCCGGGGAGACACCTGTTGTCCGTGGGAGGAATAGGGCCATTGACATGCCTGGTGAAAATACCAAAAAAATCAGCTCTTCGGTGTGGAAGTATTTCAACAGAAATGCGGACAACAGATGTCAAGCCGTGTGTTGCCTTTGTCAAGCTGTAATAAGTAGAAGTAAGGACGTTAACCACCTCGGAACATCCTCCCTTATATGTCACCTGCAGCGCATTCATCATAAGTCAGTGACAAGTTCAAAAGCTTTGGGCGACAGCGGAAGCAGTCCACTGACCAGTAAATCCCTTCCTCTTGTAACCAAGCTCACGCAAACCACCCCACCAACTCCCTCAGTGTCAATTTCCTCCTTCCCCAGGAATGCCAATAGTCCTGCAGGCCATGTCACTGGCAATTCTGACGAGTCCTCTCCTGCCTGGGATTCCTCCGATGCATCCTTGAGTGTAACGCCTACTGCTGCTGGCGCTGCTGTTGTTGCTGCTGGGAGTCGATGGTCATCCCAGAGGGGAAGTCGTAAGACCACTTTTACTACTTCCACCAAGCAATTGACTGTCCAACAGTCCTTTGCGAGGAAGATGAAATATCACAGCAGTCATCCTGCTGCAAAGCGGATAACTGAGGCCTTGGCATCCTGGGCGGTGAGAAACGTGGTTCCGGTATCCATCATTACTGCAGAGCCAACTATAGACTTGATTGAGGTACTGTGTCCCCGGTACCAAATACCATCTAGGTTCCATTTCTCTAGGCAGGCGATACCAAAAATGTACACAGACCTCAGAAAAAGACTCACCAGTGTCCTAAAAAATGCAGTTGTACCCAATGTCCACTTAACCACGGACATGTGGACAAGTGGAGCAGGGCAGACTGAGGACTATATGACTGTGACAGCCCACTGGGTAGATGTATTGACTCCCGCCGCAAGAACAGCAGCGGCTGCACCAGTAGCAGCATCTCGCAAACGCCAACTCTTTCCTAGGCAGGCTACGCTTTGTATCACCACTTTCCAGAATACGCACACAGCTAAAAACCTCTTACGGCAACTGAGGAAGATCATCGCAGAATGGCTTACCCCAATTGGACTCTCCAGAGGATTTTTGGCATCGGACAACGCCAGCAATATTGTGTGTGCATTAAATATGGGCAAATTCCAGCACGTCCCATGTTTTGCACATACCTTGAATTTGGTGGTGCAGAATTATTTAAAAAACAAGAGGGGCGTGCAAGAGATGCTGTCGGTGGCCAGAAGAATTGTGGGACACTTTCGGCGTACAGGCACCACGTACAGAAGACTGGAGCAACACCAAAAACGCCTGAACCTGCCCTGCCATCATCTGAAGCAAGAAGTAGTAACGAGGTGGAATTCAACCCTCTATATGCTTCAGAGGTTGGAGGAGCAGCAAAAGGCCATTCAAGCCTGTACAACTGACCACGATATAGGAGGTGGAATGCACCTGTCTCAAGTGCAGTGGAGAATGATTTCAACGTTGTGCAAGGTTCTGCATCCTTTTGAACTTGCCACACGTGAAGTCAGTTCAGACACTGCCAGCCTGAGTCAGGTCATTCCCCTCATCAGGCTTTTGCAGAAGAAGCTGGAGACATTGAAGGAGGAGCTAACACTGAGCGATTCCGCTAGGCATGTGGGACTTGTGGATGGAGCCCTTAATTCGCTTAACAAGCATTCACGGGTGGTCAATCTGTTGAAATCAGAGCACTACATTTTGGCCACCGTGCTCGATCCTAGATTTAAAACCTACGTTGTATCTCTCTTTCCGGCAGACACAAGTCTGCAGGGGTTCAAAGAACTGCTGGTGAGAAAATTGTCAAGTCAAGCGGAACGCGACATGTCAACATCTCCTCCTTCACATTCTCCCGCAACTGGGGGTGCGAGGAAAAGGCTCAGAATTCCGAGCCCACCCGCTGGCGGTGATGCAGGGCAGTCTGGAGCAACTGCTGATGCTGACATCTGGTCCGGACTGAAGGACCTGACAACGATTACGGACATGTCGTCTACTGTCACTGCATATGATTCTCTCACCATTGAAAGAATGGTGGAGGATTATATGAGTGACCGCATCCAAGTAGGCACGTCAGACAGTCCGTACGTATACTGGCAGGAAAAAGAGGCAATTTGGAGGCCCTTGCACAAACTGGCTTTATTCTACCTAAGTTGCCCTCCCACAAGTGTGTACTCCGAAAGAGTGTTTAGTGCCGCCGCTCACCTTGTCAGCAATCGGCGTACGAGGTTACTTCCAGAAAATGTGGAGAAGATGATGTTCATTAAAATGAATTATAATCAATTCCTCCATGGAGACATTCACCAGCAGCAATTGCCTCCACAAAGTACACAGGGAGCTGTGATGGTGGATTCCAGTGGGGACGAATTGATAATCTGTGAGGAGGGGGATGTACACGGTGATGAATCGGAGGATGATGATGAGGTGGACATCTTGCCTCTGTAGAGCCAGTTTGTGCAAGGAGAGATTAATTGCTTCTTTTTTGGTGGGGGTCCAAACCAACCCGTCATTTCAGTCACAGTCGTGTGGCAGACCCTGTCACTGAAATGATGGGTTGGTTAAAGTGTGCATGTCCTGTTTATACAACATAAGGGTGGGTGGGAGGGCCCAAGGACAATTCCATCTTGCACCTCTTTTTTCTTTCATTTTTCTTTGCGTCATGTGCTGTTTGGGGAGTGTTTTTTGGAAGGTCCATCCTGCGTGACACTGCAGTGCCACTCCTAGATGGGCCAGGTGTTTGTGTCGGCCACTAGGGTCGCTTAGCTTACTCACACAGCTACCTCATTGCGCCTCTTTTTTTTCTTCTTTGCGTCATGTGCTGTTTGGGGAGTATTTTTTGGAAGGGCCATCCTGCCTGACACTGCAGTGCCACTCCTAGATGGGCCAGGTGTTTGTGTCGGCCACTTGGGTCGCTGAGCTTAGTCACACAGCTACCTCATTGCGCCTCTTTTTTTCTTTGCGTCATGTGCTGTTTGGGGAGTGTTTTTTGGAAGGGCCATCCTGCGTGACACTGCAGTGCCACTCCTAGATGGGCCAGGTGTTTGTGTCGGCCACTAGGGTCACTTAGCTTACTCACACAGCTACCTCATTGCGCCTCTTTTTTTTCTTCTTTGCGTCATGTGCTGTTTGGGGAGTATTTTTTGGAAGGGCCATCCTGCCTGACACTGCAGTGCCACTCCTAGATGGGCCAGGTGTTTGTGTCGGCCACTTGGGTCACTGAGCTTAGTCACACAGCTACCTCATTGCGCCTCTTTTTTTCTTTGCGTCATGTGCTGTTTGGGGAGTGTTTTTTGGAAGGGCCATCCTGCGTGACACTGCAGTGCCACTCCTAGATGGGCTAGGTGTTTGTGTCGGCCACTAGGGTCGCTTAGCTTACTCACACAGCTACCTCATTGCGCCTTTTTTTTTTCTTCTTTGCGTCATGTGCTGTTTGGGGAGTGTTTTTTGGAAGGGCCATCCTGCGTGACACTGCAGTGCCACTCCTAGATGGGCCAGGTGTTTGTGTCGGCCACTTGGGTCGCTGAGCTTAGTCATCCAGCGACCTCGGTGCAAATTTTAGGACTAAATATAATATTGTGAGGTGTGAGGTGTTCAGAACAGACTGAAAATGAGTGGAAATTATGGTTATTGAGGTTAATAATACTTTGGGATCAAAATGACCCCCAAATTCTATGATTTAAGCTGTTTTTTAGGTTTTTTTTAAAAAAACACCCGAATCCAAAACACACCCGAATCCGACAAAAAAAATTCGGTGAGGTTTTGCCAAAACGCGTTCGAACCCAAAACACGGCCGCGGAACCGAACCCAAAACCAAAACACAAAACCCGAAAAATTTCCGGAGCACATCTCTAATTAGCAGCCCATAAAATTTAACAGGATGCCAGTACCACAAAAGAAGTACAGGACAAGATTATCTTTGTTAACCAATTCTCCACTGCTAGTAAACAGTTAACTAGATGTGCTAAGAGATATTGGCCCGTGTTACAGGCTGATCAAGCACTGTCCTCACTTGCTTCCAAACAATTAACTCCTTGTTATCGTAGGGGACGTAATCTACGTGATTTATTAGTACACTCTGACATCTCTGAATTTAAGCCCACTAAAGCAGCTCATTTTTTAAGCAGGAAACCAGGTAATTTTTGATGCCTTGGTTGTACTACCTGCCTGTATATGGAGACTGGGGACACTTTCTATCACCCCCAGTCTGGGAAAGCCATTAAAATTACTCACAGTTTAACATGTACTTCTAGATTTGTTGTATATTATATCAGGTGCCCTTGTGGGCTTTTTTATGTTGGCAAGACCTCCTGCTCTTTTAAAGAGCGCATGACACAACACCGCAGTGCCATCAAGCAAATTCTTGAAGGTAAAATAATAGACCAGCCAGTGGCCAAACATTTTAAACAGTTTAATCATACTTTACCCAGTCTACGTTACAAAATGATAGACCACATCCCAGCTAACAAAAGAGGTGGCGACAGAAATAAAAAGTTATTGCAATGTGAGACGCATTGGATTTATAGGCTGAATACCCTTACTTCTAACGGACTGAATGAATCGTTATCATTCAGCAGCTTTCTGTAAGAGCATGTTTTTTCTGGTATTTTTCTCATTATGGCTCTATTTTCTTGCTATGTATTCTGATTGATAACATTGTTTCATTAATTGTTTCTATTTATTGTTATATTGTTATTTTGTTTGTATAAGTTTCCCTATATGGATTCACTTATATAGTAATAGACTATGTGTCTGTTTTACTTTCTCCAGCTTTCCATTTGTCTCACGGTGGAGGGTTAAATGTTAATTGATGTTAATTGATGAGGTCAGCTCTGACGGATGTCAGAGGAAGTCCAGGGCTCTGGGCATCCTGTGGCCAGTACACGTGTTTTCTGTGTGTTATTTAAAGGTAAGATTGTCTGTTTATATGTTATTATGCCTGACGACGGTTGAAATAAAATTACCGAAACGTTGCAAACTATTGATGGGCTGAGGACCCGTTCTTTATTATAGTCCTGAGAGTGCCGCTCAATTCTACGTGTTTATACAGTGGTTTATTCTGCACGAGAAGGCACCAGGCGTTACATTTATTTAATCTGGAGTGCCGACTGCTTGGACATTTATATATATATATATATATATATATATATATATATATATATATTTACATATACATATACAGTACATATGCTCTCCTTTATTTGGACATCTGTGTCTTGAAAGTCGACATTGTTCTGTTCACCATGTTGTCAGTTAATTAAACATTTGGAACTTAAAAGAAAGAAGACTGGTGAGTGCTCTCTCTAGTTTTGGATGAATATATTTGGCCTACTATGGATGGATTCTGTGGAATTGGAATTGGAATTTGGTTTTATTGTCATTAAATATTCAACGCATGAACAATCAATGACATTTTCATGTAAGCAAAAGAACAAACACCACAATATATGTATAACACAAGAATAATGCCATAAGATACTTTAAAAGAAAGCCATAAGAACACATAGACACATAGACAGCTACAACAATCCTATCTACATTTAAAACCATTAAGCATTGTTATAGCCCTAGGGAAGAAGCTATCTTTCAGCCAGCTGGTCTTACACAATATCGATCTACAGTGAGATGGATATGCCTGAAGTGCACCCCAGCAGGATGTTAAATGTACTTTGTGAGTGCCAAAACCTTGGATTCTATATATATATATATATATATGTATATATATATATATATATATATATATGGCAGTTTCACTGGAATTATATGGCAGTACCACTGGAATCATACAGCAGGAACACTGGATTTATATGGCAGTACCGCTGTAATTATACGTCAGGATCACTGGAATTATACAGCAGTACTGCTGGACATATACAGCATTATCAATGGACATATACGGCAGTATCACTGGACTGGACTTATACCTAGTACCACTGCAATTATACGGTATGATCACTGGACTTATACACCAGTACCACTGCAATTATACGGCAGGATCACTGGACTTATACACCAGTACCACTGCAATTATACGGCAGGATCACTGTACTTATACACCAGTACCACTGGAATTATACAGCAGGATCACTGGATTTATACGGCAGTACCGCTGGACATATACGACAGTACCACTGGACACATACGGCAGGACCGCTGGACATATACGGCAGTACCGCTTAACATATACGGCAGTATCAATGGACATATATGGCAGTATCACTGGATATATACGGCAGCACGGGGATACCACCACTGGACTGATGCATGACAACACAGCACCACTGCAGAGGACTGGACTTATACAGCAGCACTGGACATATGGCAGCAGAGGACACCACCATTGTGACTTGACAGATTCAGCCCAAGACACTACCACTGAGGGCACTGATGACGGAGACACATCCTCTCTCTATACTCTCCAATGCCAGACTGAAAATGGCGGCGACGCGCGGCACCTTATATGGAATCCAAACCCCGTAAGAGTCCGACCGCGGGATGATGACTATTTGCCTCATTCTGGTTTCCGGGCTTGGAGCGTGAAGTCTGGTAGGGTTCAGTTCTCTGAGAACCGAACCCGCTCATCTCTACTCAAAAGCATGCAAATGACAACCTGCAGGGAAAGGGAAACAGAACCCGAGTGAGGGGGAAAAATGAAACAACCTCCTGTGATACAAAGTAGTCAAAACATGGCACAACTTTAGTTGCCGAATGCTAAGCATTCCATTACTGAGTGGTAAACAATGTTTTCGGGTCCATAGGGAGCAAAAAATTAAAGCACACTGCTGCGCAATCTGACAGATGACCCAAAACAGTAAACAACTCATACTCACTGGCTTCAGATGCCTACGGAACTCCGGGAAAGGTATGACACGGCGGAGGATCCATACTCCACCTGAAAGGGCCACTTCGCCAACCGCAGTAACCTCCACCACATCCAACCCAGTAGCAACAGGCGGACCTAGCATCATACCCCAGGGCTGAAACAAAAAGAGAAGAATCAGAGGACAGAGAAATAACAAGAACAGACCCGGAATCCTCCAGGGGCGTGGCTGGAAAGGGGAGTGGGTAGCGGGGGGAGGTGGCCCACCGGCAGGAGAGGGGTGGGATGGCTAGGGGACGCTGACCACAAAGGGGAATGAGAGGTGGGGAGGGGGGGCAGAGGAAAAATAGAGGAAGGAGGGTCAGAGGTATGGATGGGATACATAACAGAGGGGCCCGCAGACGGGAGGAATGTGGAGACCCAAGGCAATGGACCTGCATAAGGCATGGAATGGAAAAAAAAAACCCAGAACATATGGCGGGGCCATGGAAGCACATGGGACCACTGAGGTGGAAGGGAAAACCGTTTGCGCAAACAAAAACTAAAGGACGCCCGCTACAACGCAAGGAACGGATGCAATGTAGAAAGCAGGACAACCACCCGTCTAGGACCCAAACTTGGGATATAACAGAAAAAGGGTAACCTAGGTGAAGGGTAGAAATTACGCGACAGCACAGATGAAAATGGATTCAACTGACCGAGGGAGGGGGGGTTATGGAGGTAAAACCCCGGGAAGCTACCGGGCACAGAGGAAACTGAAAAAACAGCTCCACGGAACTGCAGTATGCCTAGGAACCTGCAAGCCAAAAAACCCTTTAGAAAAAATGCCAGTGGACATGGCAATAAACCGGAAAGGCTGCAGGGGCCCTGGGGGGGGGGGGGGGGGGGACAGAAGCAGGGAAGGTAAATGGAGCGGACAAAGCTGGTGCTGCCCCTGTTGGCTCAGCAGGGGGCAGCCTGTCCGCACCAAACACAATACCCCCTACCTGCAGGGAGCCTGGTAAGCCACTGCCAGCCCCTGCAGAAATTGTAACAGCAGGGACTAGATCCATCCCTGTGGAAGGGCCAGCCACTGTCTGGGCTACACAGAGGCCGCCTCCTCTCAGCCGCCGGAGCCCTGCTGGGTCTGTCTGCGGCCAAGGGAGGCTCACAAACCAAACAGCACTGAGCGCGGGTCCCACAATCCCCACAGAAGGGCTGGGTTATCTGCACCCACATCCCCCACGTGCAGATACAGGGATGCGGCTGGGGATGCCCAGTCCCCTCCGCATGACGTGCTCCCGGAAGTGGCCGCAGCATCCAGGTCACTCCCGCAGGATGCAGGGGATCCAGGGCCGCAAGCCGCCGCTGCTGCTGATGGGAAGGGAGACGTGGACAGAGCCGTATTCAGCGCGACTCCCTCCCACACCACAGAAGACGCCATGAACACTTGAGGACAGGGGGCGGCGGAAGCCCAATGCACATGATGGGCGAGCCACCTCCGTCTGGTGCCGGGCCCGGACACTGAGCACCAGTCGCATGCAGTGAGGTTAGTGGCTGGTGAGGCACTACAGCCATAAAGTTTGCTGAATCCTGCCGATGGCCCCTACCGCCACTGAGCCAATGCCCGCTACTGCCCCTGAGCCGCTGCCTGCTAATACCGCCAGTGGCTTACAAACTCACCAACTGACCCAGCCCTCTGCCAATAATTTGCATCTCAGTCTGATGCCGCCAATGCCCGCTGCCTGCCTGCTCATCAAAGTTGTAATATATTGTACATTTGTATAGAAAAAATAAATAAAAATTAGTGTTTGGGACTGGGAAGGGAGTGGGAGGAGGACATGAATGCAATTTTGTTGTCCAGGGCTTCCATTAACTTAATGGAAAAGGGTCTGACTGGGTTAAAAAATATAAAAAAAAATGTGTGAGGTCCCCCCTCCAAAGTATAACCAGCCTCGGGCTCTTTGATCTGGTCCTGGTTGTTTAAATACTGGGAAATAAATGACAGGGGTTCCCCGTATTTAGACAACCAGCACCGGGCTCTTAGTCCGGTCCTGGTTCCAAAAATATGGGGGACAAAAGATGTAGGGTTCCCCCGTATTTTTAAAACCAGCACCGGGCTCCACTAGCAAGGGACATAATGCCACAGCCGGGGGACACATTTATGTAGGTCCCTGCAGCCGTGGCATTACCTTCCCCCCCAACTAGTCACCTCTGGCCGGGGTTCCCTGGAGGACTGGGGACCCCTTAAATCAAGGGTATCCCCCCTCCAGTCACCCATGGGCCAGGGGTGAATCTTGAGGCTGTCCCCAGCACCCCTGGGTGGTGGGTGCTGGGCTGAAAGCCATGTGTGTAAAAAAAATATATATTGTTTTTTGTTGTGGAACTACAAGGCCCCACAAGCCTCCCCCACTTGCTGGTACTTGGAGAACAAAAAAATACCCAAATAAAAACACAACACGCACCGTGAAAGTAAAAGTTTTTTAAAAACACACTTACACACTCACACATACTTACCTACATCCCACGCCGGGCACGTCCACTTGTCCAGTAGAATCCAAAAGGGATACCTGTAAAAATGGGAGAGAGAGATTACTTACCTACATCCCACGCCGATCACGTCCACTTGTCCAGTAGAATCCATTAGGGGTACCTGTAAAAATACTTCAATCCATGGGAATGGGGAAAGGAGAGACATATGCTGTACTCACCACAGGTGCCTCAGGCTGTCCCTGCACTTGATAGAGGCCTCCGGACGGGCTCTGCAGCAGACAGACGGCTGGAGGAGGCTGAAGTTAGCTGGGAGGTTGGAGGAGGATAGCGCCGGCCGCCGCCGCTGCACTTTCAGCACTTGGCTTCCAGATGCCGGCTCCAGGCCCGCTGCTGCTGCTGCACTTGTCTCCCCTCTCCGGTGCTGGCTGCTTCATAACATGTACACAGGTCCCAGGAATGATCGCCGGCCGGGCGCCAGCAGCAGGTGACGGAGTAAGGGGGGGAATGTGGGGAGGGGAGCAACTTACTGTCTCGTCGCCTTGTATGGATGACCTCGCTGCCGCCGCTGCACTTGTTTCCCCTCACCGGTGCTGGCTGCTTCATAACATGTACACAGGTCCCAGGGATGATCGCCGGCTGGGCGCCAGCAGCAGGTGGCGAAGTAAGGGGGGGAATGAAGGGAGGGGAGCAGCTTACTCTCCCGTCACCTCGTATGGATGATTGGACCAGCGGATCCAGCACTGGATCTGCTGTCCAATCATTTCTGCCTTGCTGACAGTGATGTGGGCTGAAAGCCCATCCCTGTCAGCGAGCCACTTCTATAGGTGCCGCTTTCCCTATCTTTTTCAATGGGCTTTTACAGCCCAGTTCTTGGCCCCGCCACCCGCTCGATCCCCATTTCCATTATCTACGGGAGGCACTGCTATCAGTGCCTTTCAAACCTATTTAAAGCCCTAAAATGATTAGAATAAAATAAAGAACATACTTATGACACAGATCATGTGTCATAAGTATCTTATTTGTGTTATTTTAATAATTAATCACAGGGGAGGCACTGCCTCCCCTGCCTCCCCTGACTGCATGTCCCTGCCGAGCTCCAAGGCCATGACATAATAGGTGGGGAGGGGGGCTTGTGGGGGGTGGGATAAAATAAGCAGGAGAAAACAGAAGTGGTAACAGAAGGAAAACAAACACAAAAAATACAAGGGGAGGAAAAAGTCAAAGGTGCAGATGCAGGAAATAGAAGGGGGAATTAAAGGAAAAGCAAAGAAAGAATGGAAAATAAAACTAGAAAAGAACAGACAAAAGCAAAAACAGAGACAGAGTGCACTTAGCTTCCAACCGACTACAAAATAAATCAAAAAGAGGCTGTCCACATGACCAGCCACTCCATAAAAATACCCTAACAAGGCCATCCTTTACTTGTAACCTAATAGGCCACCCTCACTAGAGTGACAGACCCTCTAACCACTAAATTCAGCCCGGCACAAGGCTGGCACACTAACCAATAAGAAAACACCTAGGATTCTTATACTTCCTCATTTCTATTCAGAAATTTGTCTGCTTTTCTATTGTGTATCTTTTCCCCTTGTTCTCCATAGTGTTCAGGTTCACTATATCTTCACTATATTGCAGACCTAAGTTCTGTCCAAAGTAATCTTGCTGATTCACATTGGAATTGAATTTGGTTTGTCAGTTTCTGATGCATTATATTGTAATATTCAATGTTTCCACTGGTCATATATTCTCAAATTAGTAAGCCTCTATATCTGAAATGTGTCCCTCTAGTTGTGACTTTGCATTATCTTTATTTAAAACTTTAATATATTTAATAAATAAATAAATAACTGACAAACAGATGGTGCTTGTTTGTCCCTTAAGGCAAAGGTACAGGATGTACAAAAGCCTGTAGAGATATTGATGGCTTCCAAGGATGAGACTATGGTGTCAACACTAGAGATGTGCGGGTTCGGTTCTCCGAGAACCGAACCCCCCCGAACTCCACGTGGTTTACACGGGTCCGAGGCAGGCTCGGTTGTTCCCGCCTGACTCGGAAAACCCGAACGAGGAAAAACATCATCATCCCGCTGTCAGATTCTCGCAAGATTCGGATTCCATATAAAGAACCGCATGTTGCCGCCATTTTCACTCGTGCATTGTAGAGAGAGCAGAGAGGACGTGGCTATGGTCTCTCAGTGGCAAATCTCATTATCAGTCCCAGTATCAGTGCTTACTTATTGCTGCACAGTAATACTAATAGTGAGTCTCTCTTGTGCTGCATCTTGCTGCTCAGTATCAGTTCCCAGTAGTATACTCATCAGCGCTCAGTATGACTGCTCATTGGTGGTCATTCCGAGTTTATCGCAGCCAGCAAATTTTAGCTGCTGCTGCGATCAGCAGCCCACGCCTATGGGGGAGTGTATTTTAGCTTAGCAGGGCTGCGATCGCTTGTGCAGCCCTTCTAAGCTAAAAAAAAATTCAAGCAAAACAAGAGTAGGAGTGGAATTACTTATCCTGCGTGATGGATCCAGCGATGATGGGGCCGGCTTTGGCGTCACTCCTCCACCCTCCGTTGTCCTGAACATGCCTGCGTTTCACGCACCACTCCCCGAAAACGCTCTCCAACGGTCCAGAGACGCCCATCCACGCCTTCTTGCTGTCAATCTTCTAAGCGGTCGCCACTACGACCACTCCCGTCGGAAGCTGCGATGTAACATGGCTACCCCTGTTGCAGGGCAATGTCACGCACGCGCCCTGCGCCTGCCATGCCTGAACCCATTCGCACAGCAGCAAAAAACGCTTCATGCGAATGGGTCGGAATGACCCCCATTGTCTTGTGCTGCATTGTGGTGCTCAGTAATACTACAGTACATTACTAATATACTAGTCCAGTGTCTTGTGGTGCATCTTGCTGCTCAGTGTCAGTTCTCAGTAGTATCCTCATCAGTGCTCAGTATCACTGCTCATTGTCTTGTGCTGCATTGTGGTGCTCAGTATACTACAGTACATTACTAATATACTAGTTCAGTGTCTTGTGCTGCATCTTGCTGCTCAGTGTCAGTTCTCAGTATTATCATCATCAGTACTCAGTATCACTGCTCATTGTCTTGTGCTGCATTGTGGTGCTCAGTAATACTACAGTACATTACTAATATACTAGTCCAGTGTCTTGTGCTGCATCTTGCTGCTCAGTGTCAGTTCTCAGTAGTATTCTCATCAGTGCTCAGTGCCACTGCTCATTGTCTTGTGCTGCATTGTGGTGCTCAGTAATACTACAGTACATTACTAATATACTAGTCCAGACTCCAGTGTCTTGTGCTGCATCTTGCTGCTCAGTGTCAGTTCTAAGTAGTATCATCTAGAGATGAGCGCCTGAAATTTTTCGGGTTTTGTGTTTTGGTTTTGGGTTCGGTTCCGCGGCCGTGTTTTGGGTTCGAACGCGTTTTGGCAAAACCTCACCGAATTTTTTTTGTCGGATTCGGGTGTGTTTTGGATTCGGGTGTTTTTTTCCAAAAACACTAAAAAACAGCTTAAATCATAGAATTTGGGGGTCATTTTGATCCCAAAGTATTATTAACCTCAAAAAACATAATTTACACTCATTTTCAGTCTATTCTGAATACCTCACACCTCACAATATTATTTTTAGTCCTAAAATTTGCACCGAGGTCGCTGTGTGAGTAAGATAAGCGACCCTAGTGGCCGACACAAACACCGGGCCCATCTAGGAGTGGCACTGCAGTGTCACGCAGGATGTCCCTTCCAAAAAACCCTCCCCAAACAGCACATGACGCAAAGAAAAAAAGAGGCGCAATGAGGTAGCTGTGTGAGTAAGATTAGCGACCCTAGTGGCCGACACAAACACCGGGCCCATCTAGGAGTGGCACTGCAGTGTCACGCAGGATGGCCCTTCCAAAAAACCCTCCCCAAACAGCACATGACGCAAAGAAAAAAAGAGGCGCAATGAGGTAGCTGTGTGAGTAAGATTAGCGACCCTAGTGGCCGACACAAACACCGGGCCCATCTAGGAGTGGCACTGCAGTGTCACGCAGGATGGCCCTTCCAAAAAACCCTCCCCAAACAGCACATGACGCAAAGAAAAAAAGAGGCGCAATGAGGTAGCTGACTGTGTGAGTAAGATTAGCGACCCTAGTGGCCGACACAAACACCGGGCCCATCTAGGAGTGGCACTGCAGTGTCACGCAGGATGTCCCTTCCAAAAAACCCTCCCCAAACAGCACATGACGCAAAGAAAAAAAGAGGCGCAATGAGGTAGCTGTGTGAGTAAGATTAGCGACCCTAGTGGCCGACACAAACACCGGGCCCATCTAGGAGTGGCACTGCAGTGTCACGCAGGATGGCCCTTCCAAAAAACCCTCCCCAAACAGCACATGACGCAAAGAAAAAAAGAGGCGCAATGAGGTAGCTGTGTGAGTAAGATTAGCGACCCTAGTGGCCGACACAAACACCGGGCACATCTAGGAGTGGCACTGCAGTGTCACGCAGGATGTCCCTTCCAAAAAACCCTCCCCAAACAGCACATGACGCAAAGAAAAAAAGAGGCGCAATGAGGTAGCTGACTGTGTGAGTAAGATTAGCGACCCTAGTGGCCGACACAAACACCGGGCCCATCTAGGAGTGGCACTGCAGTGTCACGCAGGATGTCCCTTCCAAAAAACCCTCCCCAAACAGCACATGACGCAAAGAAAAAAAGAGGCGCAATGAGGTAGCTGACTGTGTGAGTAAGATTAGCGACCCTAGTGGCCGACACAAACACCGGGCCCATCTAGGAGTGGCACTGCAGTGTCACGCAGGATGTCCCTTCCAAAAAACCCTCCCCAAACAGCACATGACGCAAAGAAAAAAAGAGGCGCAATGAGGTAGCTGACTGTGTGAGTAAGATTAGCGACCCTAGTGGCCGACACAAACACCGGGCCCATCTAGGAGTGGCACTGCAGTGTCACGCAGGATGTCCCTTCCAAAAAACCCTCCCCAATCAGCACATGATGCAAAGAAAAAGAAAAGAAAAAAGAGGTGCAAGATGGAATTGTCCTTGGGCCCTCCCACCCACCCTTATGTTGTATAAACAAAACAGGACATGCACACTTTAACCAACCCATCATTTCAGTGACAGGGTCTGCCACACGACTGTGACTGATATGACGGGTTGGTTTGGACCCCCCCCAAAAAAGAAGCAATTAATCTCTCCTTGCACAAACTGGCTCTACAGAGGCAAGATGTCCACCTCATCTTCACCCTCCGATATATCACCGTGTACATCCCCCTCCTCACAGATTATCAATTCGTCCCCACTGGAATCCACCATCTCAGCTCCCTGTTTACTTTGTGGAGGCAATTGCTGCTGGTCAATGTCTCCGCGGAGGAATTGATTATAATTCATTTTAATGAACATCATCTTCTCCACATTTTCTGGATGTAACCTCGTACGCCGATTGCTGACAAGGTGAGCGGCGGCACTAAACACTCTTTCGGAGTACACACTTGTGGGAGGGCAACTTAGGTAGAATAAAGCCAGTTTGTGCAAGGGCCTCCAAATTGCCTCTTTTTCCTGCCAGTATAAGTACGGACTGTGTGACGTGCCTACTTGGATGCGGTCACTCATATAATCCTCCACCATTCTATCAATGTTGAGAGAATCATATGCAGTGACAGTAGACGACATGTCCGTAATCGTTGTCAGGTCCTTCAGTCCGGACCAAATGTCAGCATCAGCAGTCGCTCCAGACTGCCCTGCATCACCGCCAGCGGGTGGGCTCGGAATTCTGAGCCTTTTCCTCGCACCCCCAGTTGCGGGAGAATGTGAAGGAGGAGATGTTGACAGGTCGCGTTCCGCTTGACTTGACAATTTTGTCACCAGCAGGTCTTTCAACCCCAGCAGACCTGTGTCTGCCGGAAAGAGAGATCCAAGGTAGGCTTTAAATCTAGGATCGAGCACGGTGGCCAAAATGTAGTGCTCTGATTTCAACAGATTGACAACCCGTGAATCCTTGTTAAGCGAATTAAGGGCTGCATCCACAAGTCCCACATGCCTAGCGGAATCGCTCCGTGTTAGCTCCTTCTTCAATGCCTCCAGCTTCTTCTGCAAAAGCCTGATGAGGGGAATGACCTGACTCAGGCTGGCAGTGTCTGAACTGACTTCACGTGTGGCAAGTTCAAAGGGCATCAGAACCTTGCACAACGTTGAAATCATTCTCCACTGCACTTGAGACAGGTGCATTCCATCTCCTATATCGTGCTCAATTGTATAGGCTTGAATGGCCTTTTGCTGCTCCTCCAACCTCTGAAGCATATAGAGGGTTGAATTCCACCTCGTTACCACTTCTTGCTTCAGATGATGGCAGGGCAGGTTCAGTAGTTTTTGGTGGTGCTCCAGTCTTCTGTACGTGGTGCCTGTACGCCGAAAGTGTCCCGCAATTTTTCTGGCCACCGACAGCATCTCTTGCACGCCCCTGTCGTTTTTTAAAAATTCTGCACCACCAAATTCAAGGTATGTGCAAAACATGGGACGTGCTGGAATTTGCCCATATTTAATGCACACACAATATTGCTGGCGTTGTCCGATGCCACAAATCCACAGGAGAGTCCAATTGGGGTAAGCCATTCCGCGATGATCTTCCTCAGTTGCCGTAAGAGGTTTTCAGCTGTGTGCGTATTCTGGAAAGCGGTGATACAAAGCGTAGCCTGCCTAGGAAAGAGTTGGCGTTTGCGAGATGCTGCTACTGGTGCCGCCGCTGCTGTTCTTGCGGCGGGAGTCCATACATCTACCCAGTGGGCTGTCACAGTCATAGAGTCCTGACCCTGCCCTGCTCCACTTGTCCACATGTCCGTGGTTAAGTGGACATTGGGTACAACTGCATTTTTTAGGACACTGGTGAGTCTTTTTCTGACGTCCGTGTACATTCTCGGTATCGCCTGCCTAGAGAAGTGGAACCTAGATGGTATTTGGTAACGGGGGCACACTGCCTCAATAAATTGTCTAGTTCCCTGTGAACTAACGGCGGATACCGGACGCACGTCTAACACCAACATAGTTGTCAAGGACTCAGTTATCCGCTTTGCAGTAGGATGACTGCTGTGATATTTCATCTTCCTCGCAAAGGACTGTTGAACAGTCAATTGCTTACTGGAAGTAGTACAAGTGGGCTTACGACTTCCCCTCTGGGATGACCATCGACTCCCAGCGGCAACAACAGCAGCGCCAGCAGCAGTAGGCGTTACACGCAAGGATGCATCGGAGGAATCCCAGGCAGGAGAGGACTCGTCAGAATTGCCAGTGACATGGCCTGCAGGACTATTGGCATTCCTGGGGAAGGAGGAAATTGACACTGAGGGAGTTGGTGGGGTGGTTTGCGTGAGCTTGGTTACAAGAGGAAGGGATTTACTGGTCAGTGGACTGCTTCCGCTGTCACCCAAAGTTTTTGAACTTGTCACTGACTTATTATGAATGCGCTGCAGGTGACGTATAAGGGAGGATGTTCCGAGGTGGTTAACCTTACTTATTACAGCTTGACAAAGGGAACACACGGCTTGACACCTGTTGTCCGCATTTCTGGTGAAATACCTCCACACCGAAGAGCTGATTTTTTTGGTATTTTCACCTGGCATGTCAACGGCCATATTCCTCCCACGGACAACAGGTGTCTCCCCGGGTGCCTGACTTAAACAAACCACCTCACCATCAGAATCCTCCTGGTCAATTTCCTCCCCAGCGCCAGCAACACCCATATCCTCCTCATCCTGGTGTACTTCAACACTGACATCTTCAATCTGACTATCAGGAACTGGACTGCGGGTGCTCCTTCCAGCACTTGCAGGGGGCGTGCAAATGGTGGAAGGCGCATGCTCTTCACGTCCAGTGTTGGGAAGGTCAGGCATCGCAACCGACACAATTGGACTCTCCTTGTGGATTTGGGATTTCAAAGAACGCACAGTTCTTTGCGGTGCTTTTGCCAGCTTGAGTCTTTTCAGTTTTCTAGCGAGAGGCTGAGTGCTTCCATCCTCATGTGAAGCTGAACCACTAGCCATGAACATAGGCCAGGGCCTCAGCCGTTCCTTGCCACTCCGTGTGGTAAATGGCATATTGGCAAGTTTACGCTTCTCCTCCGACAATTTTATTTTAGGTTTTGGAGTCCTTTTTTTACTGATATTTGGTGTTTTGGTTTTGACATGCTCTGTACTATGCCATTGGGCATCGGCCTTGGCAGACGACGTTGCTGGCATTTCATCGTCTCGGCCATGACTAGTGGCAGCAGCTTCAGCACGAGGTGGAAGTGGATCTTGATCTTTCCCTAATTTTGGAACCTCAACATTTTTGTTCTCCATATTTTAATAGGCACAACTAAAAGGCACCTCAGGTAAACAATGGAGATGGATGGATTGGATACTAGTATACAATTATGGACGGGCTGCCGAGTGCCGACACAGAGGTAGCCACAGCCGTGAACTACCGCACTGTACTGTGTCTGCTGCTAATATATAGACTGGTTGATAAAGAGATAGTATACTCGTAACTAGTATGTATGTATAAAGAAAGAAAAAAAAACCACGGTTAGGTGGTATATACAATTATGGACGGGCTGCCGAGTGCCGACACAGAGGTAGCCACAGCCGTGAACTACCGCACTGTACTGTGTCTGCTGCTAATATATAGACTGGTTGATAAAGAGATAGTATACTCGTAACTAGTATGTATGTATAAAGAAAGAAAAAAAAACCACGGTTAGGTGGTATATACAATTATGGACGGGCTGCCGAGTGCCGACACAGAGGTAGCCACAGCCGTGAACTACCGCACTGTACTGTGTCTGCTGCTAATATATAGACTGGTTGATAAAGAGATAGTATACTCGTAACTAGTATGTATGTATAAAGAAAGAAAAAAAAAACCACGGTTAGGTGGTATATACAATTATGGACGGGCTGCCGAGTGCCGACACAGAGGTAGCCACAGCCGTGAACTACCGCACTGTACTGTGTCTGCTGCTAATATATAGACTGGTTGATAAAGAGATAGTATACTCGTAACTAGTATGTATGTATAAAGAAAGAAAAAAAAACCACGGTTAGGTGGTATATACAATTATGGACGGGCTGCCGAGTGCCGACACAGAGGTAGCCACAGCCGTGAACTACCGCACTGTACTGTGTCTGCTGCTAATATATAGACTGGTTGATAAAGAGATAGTATACTCGTAACTAGTATGTATGTATAAAGAAAGAAAAAAAAACCACGGTTAGGTGGTATATACAATTATGGACGGGCTGCCGAGTGCCGACACAGAGGTAGCCACAGCCGTGAACTACCGCACTGTACTGTGTCTGCTGCTAATATATAGACTGGTTGATAAAGAGATAGTATACTCGTAACTAGAGATGAGCGGGTTCGGTTTCTCTGAAACCGAACCCGCACGAACTTCATGTTTTTTTCACGGGTCCGAGCAGACTCAGATCCTCCCGCCTTGCTCGGTTAACCCGAGCGCGCCCGAACGTCATCATGACGCTGTCGGATTCTCGCGAGACTCGGATTCTATATAAGGAGCCGCGCGTCGCCGCCATTTTCACACGTGCATTGAGATTGATAGGGAGAGGACGTGGCTGGCGTCCTCTCCATTAGAAATTAGATTAGAAGAGAGAGAGAGATTGTGCAGAGTCAGACAGAGTTTACCACAGTGACCAGTGCAGTTGTTGTTAGTTAACTTTTATTTATTTTAATATAATATATCCGTTCTCTGCTATATCCGTTCTCTGCCTGAAAAAAAACGATACACAGCAGCAGCCAGTCACACAGTGTGACTCAGTCTGTGTGCACTCAGCTCAGCCCAGTGTGCTGCACATCAATGTATAAAAGGCAAAGCTTATAATAATTGTGGGGGAGACTGGGGAGCACTGCAGGTTGTTATAGCAGGAGCCCTCAGGAGTACATAATATTATATTAATTTAAAATTAAACAGTGCACACTTTTGCTGCAGGAGTGCCACTGCCAGTGTGACTAGTGGTGACCAGTGCCTGACCACCAGTATAGTAGTATATTGTTGTATGTATTGTATACTATCTCTTTATCAACCAGTCTATATTAGCAGCAGACACAGTACAGTGCGGTAGTTCACGGCTGTGGCTACCTCTGTGTCGGCAGTCGGAACTCGGCAGGCAGTCCGTCCATCCATAATTGTATTACAATATATACCACCTAACCGTGGTATTTTTTTTTCTTTCTTTATACCGTCGTCATAGTGTCATACTAGTTGTTACGAGTATACTACTATCTCTTTATCAACCAGTGTACAGTGCGGTAGTTCACGGCTGTGGCTACCTCTGTGTCGGCAGTCGGCAGGCAGTCCGTCCATCCATAATTGTATTATTATTATAATATATACCACCTAACCGTGGTTTTTTTTTCATTCTTTATACCGTCATAGTGTCATACTAGTTGTTACGAGTATACTACTATCTCTTTATCAACCAGTGTACAGTGCGGTAGTTCACGGCTGTGGCTACCTCTGTGTCGGCAGTCGGCAGGCAGTCCGTCCATCCATAATTGTATTATTATTATAATATATACCACCTAACCGTGGTTTTTTTTTCATTCTTTATACCGTCGTCATAGTGTCATACTAGTTGTTACGAGTATACTACTATCTCTTTATCAACCAGTGTACAGTGCGGTAGTTCACGGCTGTGGCTACCTCTGTGTCGGCAGTCGGCAGGCAGTCCGTCCATCCATAATTGTATTATTATTATAATATATACCACCTAACCGTGGTTTTTTTTTCATTCTTTATACCGTCGTCATAGTGTCATACTAGTTGTTACGAGTATACTACTATCTCTTTATCAACCAGTGTACAGTGCGGTAGTTCACGGCTGTGGCTACCTCTGTGTCGGCAGTCGGCAGGCAGTCCGTCCATCCATAATTGTATTATTATTATAATATATACCACCTAACCGTGGTTTTTTTTTCATTCTTTATACCGTCGTCATAGTGTCATACTAGTTGTTACGAGTATACTACTATCTCTTTATCAACCAGTGTACAGTGCGGTAGTTCACGGCTGTGGCTACCTCTGTGTCGGCAGTCGGCAGGCAGTCCGTCCATCCATAATTGTATTATTATTATAATATATACCACCTAACTGTGGTATTTTTTTTCTTTCTTTATACCGTCGTCATAGTGTCATACTAGTTGTTACGAGTATACTACTATCTCTTTATCAACCAGTGTACAGTGCGGTAGTTCACGGCTGTGGCTACCTCTGTGTCGGCAGTCGGCAGGCAGTCCGTCCATCCATAATTGTATTATTATTATAATATATACCACCTAACCGTGGTTTTTTTATACCACCTAACCGTGGCAGTCCGTCCATAATTGTATACTAGTATCCAATCCATCCATCTCCATTGTTTACCTGAGGTGCCTTTTAGTTCTGCCTATAAAATATGGAGAACAAAAAAGTTGAGGTTCCAAAATTAGGGAAAGATCAAGATCCACTTCCACCTAGTGCTGAAGCTGCTGCCACTAGTCATGGCCGAGACGATGAAATGCCAGCAACGTCGTCTGCCAAGGCCGATGCCCAATGTCATAGTACAGAGCATGTCAAATCCAAAACACCAAATATCAGAAAAAAAAGGACTCCAAAACCTAAAATAAAATTGTCGGAGGAGAAGCGTAAACTTGCCAATATGCCATTTACCACACGGAGTGGCAAGGAACGGCTGAGGCCCTGGCCTATGTTCATGGCTAGTGGTTCAGCTTCACATGAGGATGGAAGCACTCAGCCTCTCGCTAGAAAACTGAAAAGACTCAAGCTGGCAAAAGCACCGCAAAGAACTGTGCGTTCTTTGAAATCCCAAATCCACAAGGAGAGTCCAATTGTGTCGTTTGCGATGCCTGACCTTCCCAACACTGGACGTGAAGAGCATGCGCCTTCCACTATTTGCATGCCCCCTGCAAGTGCTGGAAGGAGCACCCGCAGTCCAGTTCCTGATAGTCAGATTGAAGATGTCAGTGTTGAAGTACACCAGGATGAGGAGGATATGGGTGTTGCTGGCGCTGGGGAGGAAATTGACCAGGAGGATTCTGATGGTGAGGTGGTTTGTTTAAGTCAGGCACCCGGGGAGACACCTGTTGTCCGTGGGAGGAATATGGCCGTTGACATGCCAGGTGAAAATACCAAAAAAATCAGCTCTTCGGTGTGGAGGTATTTCACCAGAAATGCGGACAACAGGTGTCAAGCCGTGTGTTCCCTTTGTCAAGCTGTAATAAGTAGGGGTAAGGACGTTAACCACCTCGGAACATCCTCCCTTATACGTCACCTGCAGCGCATTCATAATAAGTCAGTGACAAGTTCAAAAACTTTGGGTGACAGCGGAAGCAGTCCACTGACCAGTAAATCCCTTCCTCTTGTAACCAAGCTCACGCAAACCACCCCACCAACTCCCTCAGTGTCAATTTCCTCCTTCCCCAGGAATGCCAATAGTCCTGCAGGCCATGTCACTGGCAAGTCTGACGAGTCCTCTCCTGCCTGGGATTCCTCCGATGCATCCTTGCGTGTAACGCCTACTGCTGCTGGCGCTGCTGTTGTTGCCGCTGGGAGTCGATGGTCATCCCAGAGGGGAAGTCGTAAGCCCACTTGTACTACTTCCAGTAAGCAATTGACTGTTCAACAGTCCTTTGCGAGGAAGATGAAATATCACAGCAGTCATCCTACTGCAAAGCGGATAACTGAGTCCTTGACAACTATGTTGGTGTTAGACGTGCGTCCGGTATCCGCCGTTAGTTCACAGGGAACTAGACAATTTATTGAGGCAGTGTGCCCCCGTTACCAAATACCATCTAGGTTCCACTTCTCTAGGCAGGCGATACCGAGAATGTACACGGACGTCAGAAAAAGACTCACCAGTGTCCTAAAAAATGCAGTTGTACCCAATGTCCACTTAACCACGGACATGTGGACAAGTGGAGCAGGGCAGGGTCAGGACTATATGACTGTGACAGCCCACTGGGTAGATGTATGGACTCCCGCCGCAAGAACAGCAGCGGCGGCACCAGTAGCAGCATCTCGCAAACGCCAACTCTTTCCTAGGCAGGCTACGCTTTGTATCACCGCTTTCCAGAATACGCACACAGCTGAAAACCTCTTACGGCAACTGAGGAAGATCATCGCAGAATGGCTTACCCCAATTGGACTCTCCTGTGGATTTGTGGCATCGGACAACGCCAGCAATATTGTGTGTGCATTAAATATGGGCAAATTCCAGCACGTCCCATGTTTTGCACATACCTTGAATTTGGTGGTGCAGAATTTTTTAAAAAACGACAGGGGCGTGCAAGAGATGCTGTCGGTGGCCAGAAAAATTGCGGGACACTTTCGGCGTACAGGCACCACGTACAGAAGACTGGAGCACCACCAAAAACTACTGAACCTGCCCTGCCATCATCTGAAGCAAGAAGTGGTAACGAGGTGGAATTCAACCCTCTATATGCTTCAGAGGTTGGAGGAGCAGCAAAAGGCCATTCAAGCCTATACAATTGAGCACGATATAGGAGATGGAATGCACCTGTCTCAAGTGCAGTGGAGAATGATTTCAACGTTGTGCAAGGTTCTGATGCCCTTTGAACTTGCCACACGTGAAGTCAGTTCAGACACTGCCAGCCTGAGTCAGGTCATTCCCCTCATCAGGCTTTTGCAGAAGAAGCTGGAGGCATTGAAGAAGGAGCTAACACGGAGCGATTCCGCTAGGCATGTGGGACTTGTGGATGCAGCCCTTAATTCGCTTAACAAGGATTCACGGGTGGTCAATCTGTTGAAATCAGAGCACTACATTTTGGCCACCGTGCTCGATCCTAGATTTAAAGCCTACCTTGGATCTCTCTTTCCGGCAGACACAGGTCTGCTGGGGTTGAAAGACCTGCTGGTGACAAAATTGTCAAGTCAAGCGGAACGCGACCTGTCAACATCTCCTCCTTCACATTCTCCCGCAACTGGGGGTGCGAGGAAAAGGCTCAGAATTCCGAGCCCACCCGCTGGCGGTGATGCAGGGCAGTCTGGAGCGACTGCTGATGCTGACATCTGGTCCGGACTGAAGGACCTGACAACGATTACGGACATGTCGTCTACTGTCACTGCATATGATTCTCTCAACATTGATAGAATGGTGGAGGATTATATGAGTGACCGCATCCAAGTAGGCACGTCACACAGTCCGTACTTATACTGGCAGGAAAAAGAGGCAATTTGGAGGCCCTTGCACAAACTGGCTTTATTCTACCTAAGTTGCCCTCCCACAAGTGTGTACTCCGAAAGAGTGTTTAGTGCCGCCGCTCACCTTGTCAGCAATCGGCGTACGAGGTTACATCCAGAAAATGTGGAGAAGATGATGTTCATTAAAATGAATTATAATCAATTCCTCCGCGGAGACATTGACCAGCAGCAATTGCCTCCACAAAGTACACAGGGAGCTGAGATGGTGGATTCCAGTGGGGACGAATTGATAATCTGTGAGGAGGGGGATGTACACGGTGATATATCGGAGGGTGAAGATGAGGTGGACATCTTGCCTCTGTAGAGCCAGTTTGTGCAAGGAGAGATTAATTGCTTCTTTTTTGGGGGGGGTCCAAACCAACCCGTCATATCAGTCACAGTCGTGTGGCAGACCCTGTCACTGAAATGATGGGTTGGTTAAAGTGTGCATGTCCTGTTTTGTTTATACAACATAAGGGTGGGTGGGAGGGCCCAAGGATAATTCCATCTTGCACCTCTTTTTTCTTTTCTTTTTCTTTGCATCATGTGCTGATTGGGGAGGGTTTTTTGGAAGGGACATCCTGCGTGACACTGCAGTGCCACTCCTAGATGGGCCCGGTGTTTGTGTCGGCCACTAGGGTCGCTAATCTTACTCACACAGCTACCTCATTGCGCCTCTTTTTTTCTTTGCGTCATGTGCTGTTTGGGGAGGGTTTTTTGGAAGGGACATCCTGCGTGACACTGCAGTGCCACTCCTAGATGTGCCCGGTGTTTGTGTCGGCCACTAGGGTCGCTAATCTTACTCACACAGTCAGCTACCTCATTGCGCCTCTTTTTTTCTTTGCGTCATGTGCTGTTTGGGGAGGGTTTTTTGGAAGGGCCATCCTGCGTGACACTGCAGTGCCACTCCTAGATGGGCCCGGTGTTTGTGTCGGCCACTAGGGTCGCTAATCTTACTCACACAGCTACCTCATTGCGCCTCTTTTTTTCTTTGCGTCATGTGCTGTTTGGGGAGGGTTTTTTGGAAGGGACATCCTGCGTGACACTGCAGTGCCACTCCTAGATGGGCCCGGTGTTTGTGTCGGCCACTAGGGTCGCTTATTTTTCTCACACAGCTACCTCATTGCGCCTCTTTTTTTCTTTGCGTCATGTGCTGTTTGGGGAGGGTTTTTTGGAAGGGACATCCTGCGTGACACTGCAGTGCCACTCCTAGATGGGCCCGGTGTTTGTGTCGGCCACTAGGGTCGCTTATCTTTCTCACACAGTCAGCTACCTCATTGCGCCTCTTTTTTTCTTTGCGTCATGTGCTGTTTGGGGAGGGTTTTTTGGAAGGGACATCCTGCGTGACACTGCAGTGCCACTCCTAGATGGGCCCGGTGTTTGTGTCGGCCACTAGGGTCGCTTATCTTTCTCACACAGTCAGCTACCTCATTGCGCCTCTTTTTTTCTTTGCGTCATGTGCTGTTTGGGGAGGGTTTTTTGGAAGGGACATCCTGCGTGACACTGCAGTGCCACTCCTAGATGGGCCCGGTGTTTGTGTCGGCCACTAGGGTCGCTAATCTTACTCACACAGCTACCTCATTGCGCCTCTTTTTTTCTTTGCGTCATGTGCTGTTTGGGGAGGGTTTTTTGGAAGGGACATCCTGCGTGACACTGCAGTGCCACTCCTAGATGGGCCCGGTGTTTGTGTCGGCCACTAGGGTCGCTTATCTTACTCACACAGCGACCTCGGTGCAAATTTTAGGACTAAAAATAATATTGTGAGGTGTGATGTGTTCAGAATAGGCTGAAAATGAGTGTAAATTATGTTTTTTGAGGTTAATAATACTTTGGGATCAAAATTACCCCCAAATTCTATGATTTAAGCTGTTTTTTAGGGTTTTTTGAAAAAAACACCCGAATCCAAAACACACCCGAATCCGACAAAAAAAATTCGGTGAGGTTTTGCCAAAACGCGGTCGAACCCAAAACACGGCCGCGGAACCGAACCCAAAACCAAAACACAAAACCCGAAAAATTTCCGGCGCTCATCTCTACTCGTAACTAGTATGTATGTATAAAGAAAGAAAAAAAAACCACGGTTAGGTGGTATATACAATTATGGACGGGCTGCCGAGTGCCGACACAGAGGTAGCCACAGCCGTGAACTACCGCACTGTACTGTGTCTGCTGCTAATATATAGACTGGTTGATAAAGAGATAGTATACTCGTAACTAGTATGTATGTATAAAGAAAGAAAAAAAAACCACGGTTAGGTGGTATATACAATTATGGACGGGCTGCCGAGTGCCGACACAGAGGTAGCCACAGCCGTGAACTACCGCACTGTACTGTGTCTGCTGCTAATATATAGACTGGTTGATAAAGAGATAGTATACTCGTAACTAGTATGTATGTATAAAGAAAGAAAAAAAAACCACGGTTAGGTGGTATATACAATTATGGACGGGCTGCCGAGTGCCGACACAGAGGTAGCCACAGCCGTGAACTACCGCACTGTACTGTGTCTGCTGCTAATATATAGACTGGTTGATAAAGAGATAGTATACTCGTAACTAGTATGTATGTATAAAGAAAGAAAAAAAAACCACGGTTAGGTCACTGGTATATACAATTATGGACGGGCTGCCGAGTGCCGACACAGAGGTAGCCACAGCCGTGAACTACCGCACTGTACTGTGTCTGCTGCTAATATAGACTGGTTGATAAAGAGATAGTATACTACTAATATTATATACTGGTGGTCATTTCACTGGTCACTAGTCACACTGGCAGTGGCACTCCTGCAGCAAAAGTGTGCACTGTTTAATTTTAATATAATATTATGTACTCCTGGCTCCTGCTATAACCTATAACTGGCACTGCAGTAGTGCTCCCCAGTCTCCCCCACAATTATAAGCTGTGTGAGCTGAGCAGTCAGACAGATATATAATATATATAGATGATGCAGCACACTGGCCTGAGCCTGAGCAGTGCACACAGATATGGTATGTGACTGAGTCACTGTGTGCTGTGTATCGCTTTTTTCAGGCAGAGAACGGATTATAAATAAAAGTGGTGGTCACTGGTCACTATCAGCAAAACTCTGCACTGTACACTACTGAGTACTCCTAATGCTCCCCAAAATTAGTAAATCAAGTGTCTCTCTAATCTATTCTAATTCTAAACGGAGAGGACGCCAGCCACGTCCTCTCCCTATCAATCTCAATGCACGTGTGAAAATGGCGGCGACGCGCGGCTCCTTATATAGTATCCGAGTCTCGCGATAGAATCCGAGCCTCGCGAGAATCCGACAGCGTCATGATGACGTTCGGGCGCGCTCGGGTTAACCGAGCAAGGCGGGAAGATCCGAGTCGCTCGGACCCGTGAAAAAAAACATGAAGTTCTGGCGGGTTCGGATTCAGAGAAACCGAACCCGCTCATCTCTAGTATCATCATCAGTGCTCAGTGCCACTGCTCATTGTCTTGTGCAGCATTGTGGTGCTCAGTAATACTACAGTACATTACTAATATACTAGTCCAGACTCCAGTGTCTTGTGCTGCATCTTGCTGCTCAGTGTCAGTTCTAAGTAGTATCATCATCAGTGCTCAGTGCCACTGCTCATTGTCTTGTGCTGCATTGTGGTGCTCAGTAATACTACAGTACATTACTAATATACTAGTCCAGACTCCAGTGTCTTGTGCTGCATCTTGCTGCTCAGTGTCAGTTCTAAGTAGTATCATCATCAGTGCTCAGTACCACTGCTCATTGTCTTGTGCTGCATTGTGGTGCTCAGTAATACAACAGTACATTACACAATATACTAGTGTCTTGTGCTGCATCTTGCTGCTCAGTATCAGTTCTCAGTAGTATCATCATCAATGTTTAGTACCACTGCCCATTGTCTTGTGCTGCATTGTGGTGCTCAGTAATACTACAGTACATTACTAAAAGTCCAGTGTCTTGTGCTGCATCTTGCTGCTGTAGGGTGCTGTGGTAGTGTCCTGTCACTGTATATAGGTCATCATCATTCCAGTCACAGTGGTATCTGGTATCTATCTAGTGGTATCCTTTTCCAGACATTACCGCTGTCTAATTCCAGATATATTACTGGCATATAATTCCACACATTAAAAAATGGAGAACAAAAATGTGGAGGGTAAAATAGGGAAAGATCAAGATCCACTTCCTCCTAGTGCTGAAGCTGCTGCCACTAGTCATGGCAGAGATGATGAAATGCCATCAACGTTGTCTGCCAAGGCCGATGCCCAATGTTATAGTAGAGAGCATGTAAAATAAAAAATGCAAAAGTTCAGTAAAATGACCCAAAAATCTAAATTAAAATCATCTGAGGAGAAGCATAAACTTGCCAATATGCCATTTACGACACAGAGTGGCAAGGAACGGCTAAGGCCCTCTCCTATGTTCCTCATGACTAGTGGTTCATCTTCACATGATGATGGAACCACTCATCCTCCCGCTAGAAAAATGAAAAGAGTTAAGCTGGCAAAAGCACAGCAAAGAATTGTGTGTTCTAAATCACAAATCCCCAAGGAGAGTCCAACTGTGTTGGCGGGTGCAATGCCTGACCTTCCCAACACTGGACGGGAAGAGGTAGCTCCTTCCACCATTTGAATGCCCCCTGCAAGTGCTGGACGGAGCACCCACAGTCCAGTTCCTGATATTCAAATTGAAGATGTCACTGTTGAAGTACACCAGAATGAGGATAGGGGTGTTGCTGGTGCTGAGGAGGAAATTGACGAGGATAATTCTGATGGTGAGGTGGTTTGTTTAAGTCAGGCACCTGGGGAGACATCTGTTGTCCGTGGGATGATTAAGGCGATTGAGATGCCTGGTCAAAATACCCAAAAAAATCACCTCTACGGTGTGGAATTATTTCAACAGAAATGCAGACAACAGGTGTTAAGCCGTGTGTTGCCTTTGTCAACCTGTAATAAGTGGGGGTAAGCACGTTAACCACCTAGGATACTCCCTTATATGTCACCTGGAGCACATTCATCAGAAGTCATTGACAAGTTCAAAAACTTTGGGTGACAGCAGAAGCAGTCCACTGACAACTAAATCCCTTCTTACTCTTGTACCCAAGCTCCTGCAAACTACACCACCAACTCCTTCAATGTCAATTTCCTCCTTAGACAGGAACACAAATAGTCCTGCAGGCCATGTCACTGGCAAGTCTGATGAGTCCTCTCCTAACTGGGATTCCTCTTATGGATCCTTGAGTGTAACGCCTACTGCTGCTGTCGCTGCTATTGTTGCTGCTTGGAGTTGATTGTCATCCCAGAGGGGATGTCGGAAGACCACTTGTCTACTTCCAGTAAGGAATTGACTGTCCAACAGTCCTTTGCAAGGAAGATGAAATATCACAGCAGTCATCCTGTTGCAAAGCTGATAACTCAGGCCTTGACAATTATGTTGGTGTTAGACTTGCGTCCGGTATCCACCGTTAGTTCACAGAAACTTAGAGAATTGCTTGAGGTTGTGTGTCGCCGGTACCAAATCCCATCTAGGTTCCACTTTATTAGGCAGGCGATACCGAGAATGAACACAGACGTCAGAAAAAGAGTCACCAGATTCCTAAAAAATGCAGTTGTACCCACTGTCCACTTAAACACGGACATGTGGACAAGTGGAGAAGGGCAGACTAAGGACTATATGACTGCGACAGCCCACTGGGTATATGTATTGCCTCCCGCAGCACCAGTAGCAGCATCTTGCAAACGCCAACTCTTTCCTAGGCAGGCTACGCTTTGTATTACCACTTTCCATAAGAGGCACACAGCTGACAACCTCTTATGGAAACTGAGGAACATCATCGCAGATTGGCAAACCCCAATTGGACTCTCCTGGAAATTTGTGATATCGGACAATGCCACCAATATTGTACGTGCATTACATGTGGGCAAATTGCAGCACGTCCCATGTTTTCCACATACAATTAATTTAGTGGTGCAGAACTTTTTTAAAAATAACAGGGACATGCAGGAGATGCTGTCGGTGGCCCGAAGAATTGCGGGCCACTTTCGGCATTCAGCCACCGCGTGCCGAAGACTGGAGCACCAGCAAACACTCTTGAACATGCTCTGCCATCAGCTGAAGCAAGAGGTGGTAACGAGGTGAAATTCAACCCTCTATACGCTTCAGAGGATGGAGGAGCAGCAAAAGGCCATTCAAGCCTATACATCTGCCTACGATATAGGCAAAGGAGGGAGAATGCATCTGACTCAAGCGCAGTGGAGAATGATTTCCATGTTGTGCAAAGTTCTCCAACCCTTTGAACTTGCCACACGTGAAGTCAGTTCAGACACTGCCAGCCTAAGTCAGGTCATTCCCCTCATCAGTCTTGTGCAGAAGCAGCTGGAGAGACTGAAGGAGGAGCTAAAATGGAGCGATTCCGCTAGGCATGTGGGACTTGTGGATGGAGCCCTTCATTCGCTTAACCAGGATTCATGGGTGGTCAATCTGTTGAAATCAGAGCACTACATTTTGGCCACCGTGCTCGATCCTAGGTTTAAAGCCTATGTTGTATCTCTATTTCCGGCAGACACAATTCAAAGACCTGCTGGTGAGACAATTGTCAAGTCAAGCGGAATGTGACCCGCCAACAGCTCCTCCTTCATTTTCTACCGCCACTGGAGCTGCCAGGAAAAGGATAAAATATCCAAAACCACCCGCTGGCGGTGATGCAGGGCAGTCAGGAGCAAGTGCTGACATATGGTCTGTCCTGAAGGACCTGCCAACGATTACTGACATGTCGTCTACTGTCACTGCATATGATTCTGTCACCATTGAAAGAATGGTGGAGGATTATATGAGTGACAGCATCACTGTAGGCATGTCAGACAGTCCGTACAAATACTGGCAGGAAAAAGAGGCAATTTGGAGGCCCTTGCACAAACTGGCTTTATTTTACCTAAGTTGCCCCCCCTCCAGTGTGTACTCTGAAAAAGTGTTTAGTGCAGCCGGTCACCTTGTCAGCGATTGGCGTAGGAGGTTACTGCCAGAAAATGTGGACTAGATTATGTTTATCAAAATGAATTATAATAATTTCCTCCGTGGAGACGTTTACCAGCAATTGCCTCCAGAAAGTACACAGGGACCTGTGATGGTGGATTCCAGTGGGGACGAATTAATACTCTATGAGGAGGAGGATGTACACAGTGAAAGGGGTGAGAAATCGGACGATGAGGATGAGGTGGACATCTTGTCTCTGTAAAGCCAGTTTGTGCAAGGAGAGATTGATTGCTTCTTTTTTGGTGAGGGCCCAAACCAACCAGTCATTTCAGCCACAGTCGTGTGGCAGACCCTGTCGCTGAAATGATGGGTTTGTTAAAGTGTGCATGTCCTGTTTATACAACATAATGGTGGGTGGGAGGGCCCAAGGACAATTCCATCTTGCACCTCTTTTTTTATTTATCTTTGCATCATGTGCTGTTTGGGGACTATTTTTTAAGTGCCATCCTGTCTGACACTACAGTGCCACTCCTAGATGGGCCAGGTGTTTGTGCCACCCACTTGGGTCGCTTAGCTTAGTCATCCAGCGACTTTGATGCAAATTTTAGGACTAAAAATAATATTGTGAGGTGTGAGGTGTTCTGAATAGACTGGAAATGAGTGGAAATTTTGGTTATTGTGGTTAGTAATACTATAGGATCAAAATTACCCTCAAATTCTATGATTTAAGCTGTTTTTAAAGGTTTAAAAAAAAAAAAAAAAACACCCGAATCCAAAACGCATCCGAATCCGACAAAAATTCGAAAGGGAGGTTTTGCCAAAATGTGTCCGAATCCAAAACACGACCACGGAACCGAATCCAAAACCAAAACACGAAAAGTGTCCGATGCACATCTCTAGTCATCATGTGATCAGAGTTATGTGAACAGGTCACAGAATTTGACAGTGGAAAGCAGAACATTACAGAAAGTTATTATTGACAGACTTGTGAGGAGTGATCGTCCTGTACATGAAACAATGCCTTTATGTAAACAGGATGGAACTTGCAATGCAGCTGAATTTGTGAGAAAGTGAAGTTGTCTGACATTACAAAGCTTGAAGCAAGTAAAAAGCTAAAGAGAATTTCAAAAATAGAGACCTCTGTGGAGAGTGAATTCAGTCTATGCTGATGGAACATATTGAAGTTGTTCATCATACAGTATTTTCAATGCCCACCTAACAGATGCCCAAAGAGATCTGAGAAATAGGTGCATTATTGTAGTGGCAGACAGCCATCAAAGCTGTAAAACAAAGTGTGTGGATCAATGGAATAGAAATTAGAGTATGTTATGTGAACAAGGGAATTCAGTATCTGAGAGTGGCAGTGCCAGTATGCCCTCTGATTACAGAAAGTCTAGGTCTGAAGATTATGGTGATCGTGGATTTTGGATGAAGATGATTTACCAGGGAAGTATGCCCAAAGCCAATACAGGGGTAGATGTTATTAGTCAGTATGGGGGAGTAGTGGAATCAGTAAACATTATGTGCACTGGTACCGCTTCTCCCCCATGTAAGATAGCAGGGGCACTATGCAACATAACTGAATCATCTGCTCCTTTACCCAAGGTGGCTGCATAAGTCTGTGAATTCTTGGCACCATCTTGCCAATGTGTCTAAGTACCACAGTGCTACACAGATGTATAGTACTGAGCCCTATGGTGAAGTCTACAGTTTTCTGCCCTATACACTGCACATACATGACCGGTGGGTCCACTGTATGCTCTGCTTCATCTCTGCTACCTGTGTGTATAACTGTGAGTGCCGCTGTATGAATATATTACTGTGCACTACTATGCATCCAAACGCCGGTTTAAGTCTGTCTGGCAGGTGTGTCTACAAGGCTTCTTTCCATTGGTGTCTACTATGAACGAACAGTGTACAGCAGAAAATAGTACACACATATCAACAAGGCCGCCATCTTGCAGGTAAATCATGGATCTAGAGGAAGTCAGGGACAGATTAACAATGGGGCAAATTAGACTATGGGCCCAATTCAGACCTGATCGCTTTTGTGCGATTTCGCACAGCGGGCAATCAATGAATAACTGCGCATGCGTATGCACCGCAGTGCGCACGTGCATCGACAAACAATAACAGGCATCGTCGGTCAGCGACAGACTGGTGCAAAAATTCTAATCGCACAGCCATTCGCATGCTGATAGACAGGAAGAGACCATTTGTGGTTGGTAACTGACCGTTTTCTGGGAGTGTCAGGGAAAACGCAGGCATTCCCAAGCATTTTCAGGGAGGGTGTGTGACGTCAGCTCCAGCCCCAATCATCCCGTTTTGATCCCACTGTAGGAGTAAGTCCTGAGCTGTGCAGAGACTGCACACACAGGGCTGACTGAGGGTGTTTTTAGCAGCTCGGCGTACACATGTGATCGCACACTTGCACGGCGAATATACACTCCCTTTGGGTGGCGATTATCTGATTGCAGGACAACAATTTTAGCAGCCCAGCGATCAGGTCTGAATCACCCCCTACAGTATATCTCCAGACCTTAAGTTAAAAATAGGCCTATCATCATGACTGAATAATGATGGCCAGCCGCCCATCTGCATTGCAACATTTTGTTCATGACACATTTTTTTTTATTTTTCTGCTTTATTTCCAACTCAGAATCATTAGCAAAGTGGTAACTGGATCACAGACACGTTTGAAGAAGTAAAAAGATACTTACTATGAATTTTCTGCTTTTAATGTGCGGATAGTGCCCCTGTACACATCCAGTCTTTATATATAGGTTTTCATTATAACCGCTCTTCATTTCTAATGGCATCATTATGAACTGGTTACAATAGCTGTCTCTGCTAATGGCACTGTAATTAGAAATGTACACTATTAATGACTTGCTTTGAACCTTTTGTTAGACACAGCTGCTAACATGTTACAGTAGCTTCCAGATATAGCATAGGGCCTAATTCAGACCTGATCCCAGCAGCAAAATCTTTCTCTAATGGGCAAAACCCACGTGCACTGCAGGAGCGGCAGATATAACATGTGCAGAGAGAGTTAGATTTGGGTGGGTTATATTGTTTCTGTGCAGGGTAAATACTGGCTGCTTTATTTTTACACTGCAATATATTATTATTATTATTTTCTCTAACGTCCTAAGTGGATGCTGGGGACTCCGTAAGGACCATGGGGAATAGTGGCTCCGCAGGAGACTGGGCACATCTAAAGAAAGCTTTAGGACTATCTGGTGTGCACTGGCTCCTCCCCCTATGACCCTCCTCCAAGCCTCAGTTAGATCTCTGTGCCCGAACGAGAAGGGTGCACACTAGGGGCTCTCCTGAGCTTCTTAGTGAAAGTTTTAGTTTAGGTTTTTTATTTTCAGTGAGACCTGCTGGCAACAGGCTCACTGCATCGAGGGACTAAGGGGAGAAGAAGCGAACTCACCTGCGTGCAGAGTGGATTGGGCTTCTTAGGCTACTGGACACCATTAGCTCCAAAGGGATCGAACACAGGCCCAGCCATGGAGTCCGGTCCCAGAGCCGCGCCGCCGGCCCCCTTACAGAGCCAGAAGCAAGAAGAGGTCCGGAAAATCGGCGGCAGAAGACATCCTGTCTTCACCAAGGTAGCGCACAGCACTGCAGCTGTGCGCCATTGCTCCTCAGCACACTTCACACTTTGGTCACTGAGGGTGCAGGGCGCTAGGGGGGGGACGCCCTGAGCAGCAATAAAAACACCTTGGCTGGCGAAAATACATCACATATAGCCCCCAGGGCTATATGGATGAATTTTAACCCCTGCCAGAATCCATAAAAAAGCAGGAGAAAAGTCCGCGGAAAAGGGGCGGAGCCTATCTCCTCAGCACACTGGCGCCATTTTCCCTCACAGCTCCGTTGGAGGGAAGCTCCCTGGCTCTCCCCTGCAGTCACTACACTACAGAAAGGGTTAAAAAAGAGAGGGGGGCACTAATTAGGCGCAGTATTAACTATACAGCAGCTATAAGGGGAAAAACACTTATATAAGGTTATCCCTGTATATATATAGCGCTCTGGTGTGTGCTGGCAAACTCTCCCTCTGTCTCCCCAAAGGGCTAGTGGGGTCCTGTCCTCTATCAGAGCATTCCCTGTGTGTGTGCTGTATGTCGGTACTTTTGTGTCGACATGTATGAGGAGAAAAATAATGTGGAGACGGAGCAGATTGCCTGTAATAGTGATGTCACCCCCTAGGGGGTCGACACCTGAGTGGATGAACTGTTGGAAGAAATTACGTGACAGTGTCAGCTCTGTATAAAAGACAGTGGTTGACATGAGACAGCCGGCTACTCAGCTTGTGCCTGTCCAGACGTCTCATAGGCCGTCAGGGGCTCTAAAGCGCCCGTTACCTCAGATGGCAGATATAGACGCCGACACGGATACTGACTCCAGTGTCGACGGTGAAGAGACAAATGTGACTTCCAGTAGGGCCACAAGTTACATGATTGAGGCAATGAAAAATGTTTTACACATTTCTGATAATACGAGTACCACCAAAAAGGGGTATTATGTTCGGTGAGGAAAAACTACCTGTAGTTTTCCTGAATCTGAGAAATCAAATGAGGTGTGTGATGATGCGTGGGTTTCCCCCGATAACAACTGATAATTTCTAAAATGTTATTGGCATTATATCCTTTCCCGCCAGAGGTTAGGGTGCGTTTGGAAACACCCCCTAGGGTGGATAAAGCGCTCACACGCTTGTAAGGGCTCTACCCTCGCCTGGGATGGCCGCCCTTAAGGATCCTGCTGATAGAAAGCAGGAGGGTATCCTAAAAGGTATTTACACACATACTGGTGTTATACTGCGACCAGCAATCGCCTCAGCCTGGATGTGCAGTGCTGGGTTGGCGTGGTCGGATTCCCTGACTGAAAATATTGATACCCTAGATAGGGACAGTATATTTTTGCCTATAGAGCATTTAAAAGATGCATTTCTATATATGCGTGATGCACAGCGGAATATTTGCCGACTGGCATCAAGTCTAAGTGCGTTGTCCATTTCTACCAGTAGAGGGTTATGGACACGTCAGTGGTCAGGTGATGCGTATTCCAAACGGCATTTGGAAGTATTGCTTTATTAAGGGGAGGAGTTATTTGGGGTCGGTCTTTCAGACCTGGTGGCCACGGCAACAGCTGGGAAATCCACGTTTGTACCCCAGGTCGCCTCTCAACATGAGAAGACGCCGTATTATCAGGCGCAGTCTTTTCGTGGACAAGCGGGCAAAAGGTTCCTCATTTCTGCCCCATGACAGAGGGAGAGGAAAAAGGCTGCAGAAATCAGCCAGTTCCCAGGAACAGAAACCCTCTCCCGCCTCTGCCAAGCCCTCAGTATACGCGGGGGCTTTACAAGCAGAATCAGGCACGGTGGGGGGCCCGTCTCAATGAATTTTAGCGTGCAGTGGGCTCACTCGCAAGTAGACCCCTGGATCCTTCAGGTGATATCTCAGGGGTACAAATGAGAATTCGAGACGTCTCCCCCTCGCCGTTTCCTAAAGTCGGCTTTACCGATGTCTCCTTCTGACAGGGAGACAGTTTTGGAAGCCATTCACAAGCTGTATTCCCAGCAGGTGATAATCAAGATACCCCTCCTGCAACAGGGAACGGGGTATTATTCCACACTGTTGTGGTACCGAAGCCGGACGGCTCGGTGAGACCGATTATAAATCTAAAATCTTTGAACACTTACATACAGAGGTTCAAATTCAAGATTGAGTCACTCAGAGCAGTGATTGCGAACCTGGAAGAAGGGGACTACATGATGTCTCGGGACATCAAGGATGCTTACCTTCATGTCAAAATTTACCCTTCTCACCAAGGGTACCTCAGGTTTATGGTACAGAACTGTCACTATCAGTTCAGACGCTGCCGTATGGAAGGTCCACGGCACCCCGGGTCTTTACCAAGGTAATGGCCGAAATGATATTCCTTCGAAGGAAGGGAATTTTAGTTATCCCTTACTTGGACGGTTCCCTGATAAGGGTAAGATCCAGGGAATAGTTGCAGGTCGGTGTAGCACTATCTCAGGTAGTGTTGCGGCAGCACGATTGGATTTTCAATATTCCAAAATCGCAGCTGGTTCCGACGACGTGTCTTCTGTTCCTAGGGATGATCCTGGACACAGTCCAGAAAAAGGTGTTTCTCCCGGAGGAGAGTTATCCGAGCTAGTCAGGAACCTCCTAAAACCGAGCCAAGTCTCAGTGCATCAATGCACAAGGGTTCTGGGTAAAATGGTGGCTTCCTACGAAGCAATCCCATTCGGCAGATTCCACGCAAGAACTTTCCAGTGGGACCTGCTGGACAAATGGTCCGGGTCGCATCTTCAGATGCATCAGCGGATAACCCTGTCACCAAGGACAAGGGTGTCCCTCCTGTGGTGGTTGCAGAGTGCTCATCTTCTAGAGGGCCGCAGATTAGGCATTCAGGACTGGATCCTGGTGACCACGGATGCCAGCCTGCGAGGCTGGAGAGCAGTCACACAGGGAAGGAATATCCAGGGCTTATGGTCAAGCCTGGAGACATCACTTCACATAAATATCCTGAAGCTAAGGGACATATACAATGCTCTAAGCTTAGCAAGACCTCTGCTTCAAGGTCAGCCAGTGTTGATCCAGTCGGACAACATCACGGCAGTCACCCACGTAAACAGACAGGGTGACACAAGAAGCAGGAGGGCAATGGCAGAAGCTGCAAGGATTCTTCGCTGGGCGGAAAATCATGTGATAGCACTGTCAGCAGTATTCATTCCGGGAGTGGACAACTGGGAAGCAGACTTCCTCAGCACGACCTCCACCCGGGAGAGTGGGGACTTCACACAGAAGTCTTCCACATGATTAAAAACTCGACAGGTATTGCGCCAGGGACCCTCAGGCAATAAGCTGTAGACGCTCTGGTAACACCGTGGGTGTACCAGTCAGGGTATGTGTTCCCTCCTCAGCCTCTCATACCCAAGGTACTGAGATTGATAAGATGGAGAGGAGTAAGCACTATATTCGTGGTTCCGGTTTGGCCAAGAAGGACTTGGTAACCGGAACTTCAAGAGATGCTCACGGAGGATCCGTGGCCTCTACCTCTAAGAAGGGACCTGCTCCAGCAAGGACCCTGTCTGTTCCAAGACTTACCGCGGCTACGTTTGACGGCATGGCGGTTGAACGCCGGATCCTGAAGGAAAAAAGGCATTCCGGATGAAGTCATCCCTATCCTGATCAAAGCCAGGAAGGATGTAACCGCAAAAACATTATCACCGCAATTGGCGGGAAAAAAAAAAAAATGTTGCGTGGTGCGAGGCCAGTAAGGCCCGACGGAGGAAATTCAACTGGGTCGATTCCTACATTTCCTACAAACAGGAGTGTCTATGGGCCTGAAATTGGGGTCCATTAAGGTTCAAATTTCGGCCCTGTCAATTTTCTTCCAAAAAGAACTAGCTTCAGTCCCTGAAGTTCAGACGTTTGTAAAAGGGGTACTGCATATACAGCCTCCTTTTGTGCCTCCAGTGGCACTTTGGGATCTCAATGTAGTTTTGGGTTCCAAAAATCACATTGGTTTGAACCACTTAAATCTGTGGAGTTAAAATATCTCACATGGAAAGTGGTCATGCTGTTGGCCCTGGCCTGGGCCAGGCGCGTGTCAGAATTGGCGGCTTTATCCTGAAAAAGCCCTTATCTGATTTTCCATTCGGACAGGGTGGAATTGAGGACTCGTCCTCAGTTTCTCCCTAAGGTGGTTTCAGCGTTTCACCTGAACCAACCTATTTGTGGTGCCTGCGGCTACTAGGGACTTGGAGGACTCCAAGTTGCTAGACGTTGTCAGGGCCCTGAAAATATATGTTTCCAGGACGGCTGGAGTCAGGAAATCTGACTCGCTGTTTATCCTGTATGCACCCAACAAGCTGGGTGCTCCTGCTTCTAAGCAGACTATTGCTCGTTGGATTTGTAGTACAATTCAGCTTGCACATTCTGTGGCAGGCCTGCCACAGCCAAAAATCTGTAAATGCCCACTCCACAAGGGAGGTGGGCTCATCTTGGGCGGCTGCCCGAGGGGTCTCGGCTTTACAACTTTGCCGAGCAGCTACTTGGTCAGGAGCAAATACGTTTGTAAAATTCTACAAATTTGATACCCTGGCTGAGGAGGACCTGGAGTTCTCTCATTTGGTGCTGCAGAGTCATCCGCACTCTCCCGCCCGTTTGGGAGCTTTGGTATAATCCCCATGGTCCTTACGGAGTCCCCAGCATCCACTTAGGACGTTAGAGAAAATAAGAATTTACTTACCGATAATTCTATTTCTCATAGTCCGTAGTGGATGCTGGGCGCCCATCCCAAGTGCGGATTGTCTGCAATACTTGTACATAGTTATTGTTACAAAAATCGGGTTATTATTGTTGTGAGCCATCTTTCAGAGGCTCCTCTGTTATCATGCTGTTAACTGGGTTCAGATCACAGGTTATACGGTGTGATTGGTGTGGCTGGTATGAGTCTTACCCGGGATTCAAAATCCTTCCTTATTGTGTATGCTCGTCCGGGCACAGTATCCTAACTGAGGCTTGGAGGAGGGTCATAGGGGGAGGAGCCAGTGCACACCAGATAGTCCTAAAGCTTTCTTTAGATGTGCCCAGTCTCCTGCGGAGCCGCTATTCCCCATGGTCCTTACGGAGTCCCCAGCATCCACTACGGACTATGAGAAATAGAATTATCGGTAAGTAAATTCTTATTATTATTATTACTATTATTATTATTATTATTATTATCCTTTATTTATATGGCGCCACAAGGGATCAACAGCGCCCATTACAAAGTACGTAATCAAATGAGCAAACAAGAAAACAGTACTTACAGTACAAGACAATATAGGACAGGTATAGAAAACCCGGGCTTAGGTGCCATCAAAGGGAGTATGGATTATAAGATAGTGTAAGTAAGAAAAGGAAAGGCACATGAGGTAAGAAGTCCCTGGATTTCAGTTTGAACACACTCCACCCAAATCTCTCTGCACGTTATATCTGCCCCACCTGCAGTGCACATGGTTTTGACCATTAGAGAAAAATGTTGCTGCTGCAGTCAGGTCTGAATTAGGCGCTTAGTTTGATGCAATGTTTTGCAAGAACCTGTCATGATGTCATATTTGCTCATTTTATTTATGCCTGTTTTTACATTATAAATGTTCTTTAATAAATATCATCTAAGATAAAGCATAACATTAGAATATAGGATAAGACTTTCACCAAACAGATATTTAAGAAAGAGTTTTCCATATTCTATGAATTAGAAAATAGCAACATTTAGCATCTTAGGTCATATCATAGCAAAGCCAGATTCAACTTTAGCCACCTTAAGCCTGTGCCCAAGGATGCCATGAGCTGAGTGTCAGAGGTATCTGGATGGTAGACTAACACAAATTAGGTCAACCACTATTGGTCAACATGGAGATGGTCGACATCAAAAAATGGTTGACACATTAAAATGGTCAACACAGGATGCTATTCAGCGCTGGTATTATGCCTGAAGTATCATAAGATGGGCAGTCCAGCGCTGGTCACAGCAGATCTGAGAAATGAAGATAATGCAGCAGAAGACCAACGTTGACTTCTTTGATCGGCTGATTGTGTCTGGTGAAAACTTGGATGTTTCAGGAAGTGTTTTAGATGGGATGATTAACAGCGGTTAAGATGGTTTTACTACCAAAATTACTTTTTTTGTTCTGGACCATTCGTAGACATCTTCCAAAAACACTGTGCAATAAATTCAGTAAAATAATCACAAATTATGTTTGGAAAGAAAGCAAACCCAGAATTGCAAGAAGTATTGTACCCTGTCCCCTCCTAAATTGGAGGGTGGAGTGGCTTTTCCAGACTTTGAGAAATACCAAGTAGCAGGTTTATTAAATCAAGCTAGAGATTGGTTTACTATTGTCTCACCTAAACCATGGGTTATAGCAAAAAGAGAGTTACTGCAGCCTTTTGACCTCCATGATCTTTTACGGCTGCCTAGTAATATTAACCTTCCACAACTTGGTTCCTCTAGAGCAGTTTAATGTACTTTGTTAGCCTGGAGGAGGTTTGTGCTTCAATCTGATGACATTTCATTACCTTCTCCTGCTCTCTCTTTTGCAGGTATCACCAAAGAACGTGTTTGCCTGTTACATAAAATATCTTATTCAATTCTAAAGTTTCCATATACAGTAATTAATTCTACTAATGGGCTCTGTGCACTCCAGTCTAACACTGACAGTCTGTAAAGGTTTTTTTTTTTTTCATTTTTTCATTTTTACTTTGCATGGTCCAAAACCATATACGCATTGATCTGGTTTACAGAAACACAATATTGTTGTACAGAGTTGAGGAATGTCAGCGGACATCAAAATTTTAGCTAATATAGTCACTGCTGTACTGTATATCTGCCATTTTGTAGCCTGAACCAATTTTCACAAGGACGGTAGCTGATGGTGCCAGTGAATTGACAAACTGCACTCTTGGTGCTGTCACCAATCTTTGCTGCAGAGTGAGGAGCATTACAGAAAACAAAATGGCAACTGGTGCACTTTAAGTTAATCATCATCACATGGACTATTAATTATAGATTACAGACTAAAGGTGCCCAAACTGGTTCTCAATAAACACAGTAGTGAGGAGAGAAATGTGTTTGTGAAGCTGTCCAGTGTTTCAAACAACATATTAAAAGCATAACGGAGCCTTAACTAGCAAATACTTTAAAAACCTACAGTCCAAGTGGAAGATGTGTATTATCAAACACATTCAATAAAAAATGTTAGATCAAAGCTGATTGGTTGGTATTGGAATCTTCTCCCCCTGTTTCCTTTAAGAGATTGGATACATCTGCCACCCCAAAATTTCAAGTATTGTATGAGATTTGTCAGGAGACCTCCCATTTATGGATTAGTGCAATAAAACTGTTTTTACGCTGATGACACTGGTTCATAGTGAATTGTTAGGTTGTATTCCTGTGAGCTCACATACAAGATTTAAGCTAAGTGGGCAGTAACATGATCTCAGCTGGTGAAGGGCTTTTTGACATCAGTAGATAAAGTCAACCTTTCTGTCAAACTTGACAGTTGTTAACGCCCCCTTGCCCTAGGACCCGCCCCCTTTTAATATTAAATGATAGTGTTTTATATCGCTTAATATAAAATTAATATAAAATTTATAGTGTTCGATATTAAACCGTATTAAAAATTGTCGCGTAACACCAGTCGCAGAGTGTCGCGCAACACCCCGTCGCAGTATGTCACGCAACGCGGCGCGTCAAATCAGGCGGATGAAAGATGCATATTACACAGTGTTAAAACCAGGTAGTTTTAGCGGTATTGATAAATATTATGGGTCGGTTAAAAATAAATTTAAAAGATCCGACGTAAGAAAGTGGTTACAAGAACAAGACGCCTACACGCTGCACAAGCCAGCAAGAAAAAACTATAAAAGGAACATGATTTGTGTATCGGGTATAAACCAACAGTGGCAATGCGATTTGGTCTCGCTGATAGATTTGTCAAAATACAACGATGGCGTTAAATACATATTAACAATCATCGATATATTCAGTAAGAGGGTGTGGGGTGAAAGTCTGGCCGCTAAGAATGCAGCAACAGTCGCTAATGCTTTTGAAAAAATATTCCAGCGCGGTGATGTGCCGATGAAGCTACAAACCGATAATGGTAAAGAGTTTCTAAACAGAAGCCTAAAAAAGGTGTTAGAAAAATACGGTATAAAACATTTCATGACCAATAACGATGTGAAAGCGGCTGTTATAGAGCGCTTCAATAGGACTTTAAAAACACGCATGTGGCGCTATTTCACGGCAAAGAATACCTACAGATATATAGACGTTTTACAAGACTTCATACGCAGCTATAATAACACATACCATAGAACGATTAAGTGCGCTCCAAACGATGTGAATGACTCTAACGCGTTGAGTGTCTTCAAAACGACCTACGGTGATTACTTTAGAAGTAAGAAAGCCCCAGTTTGTTTAGGAATCGGTGACCACGTCCGTATTTCTAAATATAAGGACATATTTCAGAAAGGTTACGAACAGAGCTTTTCTGAGGAGATTTTTGTTGTACATAGTGTGAACACTAAAGGGATTAAACCGCTTTATAAGTTGGCAGATCTGTACGGTGAAGTTATAACAGGTAGTTTTTACCCCGAAGAGCTTCAAAGCATACCAAAAAACTATAACAGAGTTTACAAAGTGGAAAAGATTTTAAAAAATAAGACGGTCAGAGGCCGTAAATACGCTTTAGTCAAGTGGCGCGGTTACCCCGCAAAATTTAACAGTTGGGTCGCAGCATCGGTGATAAAAGACATATAAAGATCATCAGTATCTAACAAGACGAGCGATGGATGACAAGTCGTTCTACATAACCTTACCCAGCAACGCATCGGCTGTTACCTTCCCGCAAAATAAGATTTCTAACTATACGACAAAGTTGGCTAAACCGATAGACTTAAATGGCGAATGGGAAGTGGCACTTACTGAGATACAATACCCGCATACGTGGAATACATTGGATTTACAAGATTGTAGACTGCAATTATCATGGGATGGAACGGCGGAACAGCCGGTGGCGAGAGTCGCGAGTTTGTGCATTAAACCCGGTTTTTATGAGACAATCGAAGCGTTACTGAACGTAATCAACGCTGAAATTGTACAACTGAAACTGGACGTTGGATTAAGACTAACGTATGATCCATTTGCACGCGTTGTAACATGTGACAGTAAACTGTTGTATCAAATCCACGCCGGTTCTAAGCTGACATGGATACTGGGTTTACAACCTAAAACTAATATTTCTAAACCATGCGCCGACATCAAAGGCGGCCAATATACGATGTACGTGTACACAGACATTATCGAACACCAACGGGTCGGGGATAGTTATGTACCGCTACTTCGCACTGTTGAAATGAAGGGTTATAACAATGAGGTTGTCACAATACGATACGAGAAACCCGATTACGTACCATTGGGCAAAACACATTTTTGTACATAAAACGCTTCACGCACAGCGTTGGTTACAAGTTACACAATTCTGTATATATCTATATTCATAATGACTCAGACAATGGCTTCTTGGGAGTCGTCTTACAAAATTTGAAACAAAACAATCATTACGTTTTGTGTCATCACTAAAACGGGCCAGTACATCCACATATTTGTATTTTTTACACATGTAAAATATAAAGTATATGCAATATTGACCGCAAACGGTGCTGTTAAAATTTTGCAACTGCTTATTTTGGTGATAAACACTTTTTGAATTCAAGTTTAAAAAATTTATTATCGCTTTTGGGAATAGGGGGCTGTCAGGGGCTAACCCGTAAGAATCAAAAAAGTAACATTCACGCTGTTCGTTAAAATAAGCGGCCAGCCAGTGCTCACCCGGCTGCCCGCTGCTATGCGTATTGATTACAAACGCGCAGGGGTATTGCGACAGTTTACTGACCGGCAACATATCGCACGGATACGTTCCTTTAAAAATATGCCTTGTGCTTTGCACGGCGTACAGAATACAGTTTATCTGTAATGTGTTCATTTTTTCAGCAGCATAGTGTTAGTTTATTTCATTTATAGATAATCGTACAGCACATCGCGCCTTTGATTAATCTCGATGATGTTATCAAATAGAGCATATATTATCACATTGACTGTCCGGTCCAACGCTTCTGCAAAGCGGAATTCGGCACGTAGATTGCCTGTTCTTATCAGGGAAAGGTGTTCTCCACACTCCTGTTCTGGTGAAAGGTCAAAAGCAAATAGCGTGTAGCCCCTGATGTACTCTTCGCGGTCAATCAGTATACCATTGTCAGATTTCTGCTTATTTGTGATCTGTATGAGTGACATATACTCTCTTACAGCATTACCGCTTTCAAAGTCGGGTTGAAATGGCTTGGCGGGGTGCGGCGTTCCATCCAGATAAAGGGACGCAAAACTTACATTTTTGTGTTCAAAGCACAGGGGGTTCCTGTTATGTATTCCTGAAAATGATTCGTTATCCACGAAACCGGCTATAACTGTTTTCGGCACTTGTCCTAAAAATAAATTTTCTAGATTAAATACTCTACTGCCTGCTGGTACGCTGTAGATTTTCATCCCAACGCGGTCAATCGCGTATTTCGCGTTACCGTTTAACAGAGCCTGCGCGTGCCCAATCCGCACGGCCGGTGAGACCTGAACTCTTTTCACGAACAGGGATGCAGCTGTGATCTGTATTTTAAAGGCATCCGCCTCAGATGACATTAAGCAGAATGCGTCTTTGTTTCTGGTTAGTTTAATCTTCAGATCAACGGCGTTTAAAATTAGTTTATGTTGATGGAAAAGGTCGCAGTGAAGCGGGCCTAGCAGTTCAACAGTGCGACTCTGCGTTGTTGCGCCTGCTCGTTTTTTGAATCCCGTATTCGGGCCGTCCAGCGCCGTGTTGTTAAATTCACCATCCACATCTTTGTAAAATAGTCCTGTTGTGTGTTTTGTTGACAACGCGTCCGAGCTGTAATTTAATATAGTCTCAATGTACGCGCGGTATGCGTAAAGATTGTTGGATTGTGATATGAGCCTGTCGCCCAGAGTTACATCCACTTGGTTGAATAAGGTCGCTATTGGGTAATTAATAAGCGCGACCCGCGCACCTTGCGGTATCGGCGTGTTATCGGTTCGTACGATCTTGCATGTCACGTACAACAGCGTATTGTTCAGATCATAGTAGTGTTCACCGCTGGCTGCTATATAAAATTCAAGCGGTGCTGTGTCGGATAACGCCGCTAAAGGTTGAACTTCGACGTATAGACTTTTTTCTATGCTAGTTTGTGTCGGGGGCACGTCAAAAAGATCCAGCTCTGTTTTTGCACATTCAACGGATTCGTGGTGTATGAAAGACATGTTTAAAAAATATCACCAACGGCACTCTTCGGCTTTCTCTTCTTCTTTGAGTTGCGTCGTCTCTGTTTTTTATTTAAAAAGGGTATGTCCCAAGGCGGAAGCGTTATCATACGCTTCCGTTTTCTTTTAGACACGCCTTTTCTTGTATATATTAGTCCTGAACCGTCTTGCTTTGCCTGGTTCGCCTCGTGTATCTTATTCACAACGGCCGTTGTGGCTTGCCCGATAACATCTTTCGCTATATTACGAACCGCTGTCTTCATATGCGGTTTAGCCAACTCTAAACCTCTCCGGAAAAGAGGAACAGCTTTTCTGAAAAGACTTCGAAAAATACCGCCTAAACCGCAGCCGTACATGTATGCGCTGCCGTGAAAACCTGGTAATCCATTACCGGCTTGAGTTTTATAATATTGCGCATAGAGTCCCGGATCGCCATAATTTTTTACAGCGACCATTCTGCTTAGTTAATAAAATTCAGTTTTGCGGCGCCTGAAGTGTAGCTTCACGATCGCTTTCCCAAACTTAAATGCCATGTTCTCGTTTTGGTCGTTCTTTATCTCTATGGCTATCGTGTCAAAATGTGTTTTGCACAATGGTACGTAATCGGGTTTCTCGTATCGTATTGTGACAACCTCATTGTTATAACCCTTCATTTCAACAGTGCGAAGTAGCGGTACATAACTATCCCCGACCCGTTGGTGTTCGATAATGTCTGTGTACACGTACATCGTATATTGGCCGCCTTTGATGTCGGCGCATGGTTTAGAAATATTAGTTTTAGGTTGTAAACCCAGTATCCATGTCAGCTTAGAACCGGCGTGGATTTGATACAACAGTTTACTGTCACATGTTACAACGCGTGCAAATGGATCATACGTTAGTCTTAATCCAACGTCCAGTTTCAGTTGTACAATTTCAGCGTTGATTACGTTCAGTAACGCTTCGATTGTCTCATAAAAACCGGGTTTAATGCACAAACTCGCGACTCTCGCCACCGGCTGTTCCGCCGTTCCATCCCATGATAATTGCAGTCTACAATCTTGTAAATCCAATGTATTCCACGTATGCGGGTATTGTATCTCAGTAAGTGCCACTTCCCATTCGCCATTTAAGTCTATCGGTTTAGCCAACTTTGTCGTATAGTTAGAAATCTTATTTTGCGGGAAGGTAACAGCCGATGCGTTGCTGGGTAAGGTTATGTAGAACGACTTGTCATCCATCGCTCGTCTTGTTAGATACTGATGATCTTTATATGTCTTTTATCACCGATGCTGCGACCCAACTGTTAAATTTTGCGGGGTAACCGCGCCACTTGACTAAAGCGTATTTACGGCCTCTGACCGTCTTATTTTTTAAAATCTTTTCCACTTTGTAAACTCTGTTATAGTTTTTTGGTATGCTTTGAAGCTCTTCGGGGTAAAAACTACCTGTTATAACTTCACCGTACAGATCTGCCAACTTATAAAGCGGTTTAATCCCTTTAGTGTTCACACTATGTACAACAAAAATCTCCTCAGAAAAGCTCTGTTCGTAACCTTTCTGAAATATGTCCTTATATTTAGAAATACGGACGTGGTCACCGATTCCTAAACAAACTGGGGCTTTCTTACTTCTAAAGTAATCACCGTAGGTCGTTTTGAAGACACTCAACGCGTTAGAGTCATTCACATCGTTTGGAGCGCACTTAATCGTTCTATGGTATGTGTTATTATAGCTGCGTATGAAGTCTTGTAAAACGTCTATATATCTGTAGGTATTCTTTGCCGTGAAATAGCGCCACATGCGTGTTTTTAAAGTCCTATTGAAGCGCTCTATAACAGCCGCTTTCACATCGTTATTGGTCGTGAAATGTTTTATACCGTATTTTTCTAACACCTTTTTTAGGCTTCTGTTTAGAAACTCTTTACCATTATCGGTTTGTAGCTTCATCGGCACATCACCGCGCTGGAATATTTTTTCAAAAGCATTAGCGACTGTTGCTGCATTCTTAGCGGCCAGACTTTCACCCCACACCCTCTTACTGAATATATCGATGATTGTTAATATGTATTTAACGCCATCGTTGTATTTTGACAAATCTATCAGCGAGACCAAATCGCATTGCCACTGTTGGTTTATACCCGATACACAAATCATGTTCCTTTTATAGTTTTTTCTTGCTGGCTTGTGCAGCGTGTAGGCGTCTTGTTCTTGTAACCACTTTCTTACGTCGGATCTTTTAAATTTATTTTTAACCGACCCATAATATTTATCAATACCGCTAAAACTACCTGGTTTTAACACTGTGTAATATGCATCTTTCATCCGCCTGATTTGACGCGCCGCGTTGCGTGACATACTGCGACGGGGTGTTGCGCGACACTCTGCGACTGGTGTTACGCGACAATTTTTAATACGGTTTAATATCGAACACTATAAATTTTATATTAATTTTATATTAAGCGATATAAAACACTATCATTTAATATTAAAAGGGGGCGGGTCCTAGGGCAAGGGGGCGTTAACAACTGTCAAGTTTGACAGAAAGGTTGACTTTATCTAGTAGATAAAGTCAACCTTTCTGTCAAACTTGACAGTTGTTAACGCCCCCTTGCCCTAGGACCCGCCCCCTTTTAATATTAAATGATAGTGTTTTATATCGCTTAATATAAAATTAATATAAAATTTATAGTGTTCGATATTAAACCGTATTAAAAATTGTCGCGTAACACCAGTCGCAGAGTGTCGCGCAACACCCCGTCGCAGTATGTCACATATGACACACACTTTAAAATACATCTTTTTTTTTTTTTTTTTTGTAACACAAAATGTTCTTACATTCCAGCAGCTGAAACTTCATGAGTCACACATGTTACAGTTTTAAAAAGGATAATCACTAATGACCATGACCATTCTTAGAAGCAAGGGTTCATCACACATGGCACTAATTTAAAAGGTCATTTTAAAATGTCACAAAGGTCATTTTAAATGTCACAGAAACCCCTCAGAAGCCACGATGTACAATTTAACCATGACAATTCTTAGAAGCAAGGGTTCATCACTTTCAGAGCCATATTTGTAAAATAAATAAAAAAAAAAAAAAAAAAAATGCAATATGTATAAATATAATAATAATAATAATAATAATTATGATAATAATAATAATAATAATAATAACAACAACACTTACCATTATAACTTCAAGTGTGTATAGCTGTGCGGCTTCAGTTGAAATTTCTTCTCAGTGCACTTCAGTGATGTGGTCTGTTCTTATAACACTGGCTGTGAGCCATATGGCCCCCACCAACCTGTGGTACGCCGTCCCACATTTCCAAGATGCTTGGGCGGGACTTTTAAATATATAAATTCTAGTCTATAATTTAGTAAATGTGATAAATATTTTCAGTTACAATAAAGATATAATCTTTTAGCTGTTTCTTAAATGTCATACACAGTGCATCAAACGCATACCAAATACATTTATATTATATATACAGAAGAAAATAAATAAATAAATAAAATAAAAAAATAAAAATCCTGAGTGGTCTAAACTACTTGTATAGATTGAATGGAAGTCATTCCAAATGGGTATATCTTATACTGTAGAATATGAGGCTCATAAAAAGCGCATAAATTATTTAATAATAAAATGAATTTATAAAAAGCATTATACAGAAGTTCTTATGAACTAATGTGCATGAATACAAAATTATTTTATGATTCCATAAATATACACTGGCTTACTGATTTGTAGCTAAAATTACAAAAAATATTGTCTTTGTACATGAATACAAAATTATTTTATGATTCCATAAATATACACGGGCTTACTGATTTGATTAGGACCCATCACCATGATATCTCATTATGGTATGTAATGAATCCAAAAGTTGGAAAAATCCGATTTGAGTTAACACATAAACCTGTAGGTGGTGCTAATGTTCCTCTACAGAGATAACAATCGAAAATGGTCATGGTCAAATTATAAGCAATGGTCATGGTCAAATTTGCACATCGTGCTTCTGAGGGGTTTCTGTGACATTTAAAATGACCTTTGTGACATTTTAAAATGATCTTTTAATTAGTGCCATGTGTGATGAACCCTTGCTTCTAAGAATGGTCATGGTTAAATTGTACATCGTGGCTTCTGAGGGGTTTCTGTGACATTTAAAATGACCTTTGTGACATTTTAAAATGATCTTTTAAATTAGTGCCATGTGTGATGAACCCTTGCTTCTAAGAATTGTCATGGTTAAATTGTACATCGTGGCTTCTGAGGGGTTTCTGTGACATTTAAAATGACCTTTGTGACATTTTAAAATGACCTTTTAAATTAGTGCCATGTGTGATGAACCCTTGCTTCTAAGAATGGTCATGGTCATTAGTGATTATCCTTTTTAAAACTGTAACATGTGTGACTCATGAAGTTTCAGCTGCTGGAATGTAAGAACATTTTGTGTTACAAAAAAAAAAAAAAAAAAGATGTATTTTAAAGTGTGTGTCATATGTGACATACTGCGACGGGGTGTTGCGCGACACTCTGCGACTGGTGTTACGCGACAATTTTTAATACGGTTTAATATCGAACACTATAAATTTTATATTAATTTTATATTAAGCGATATAAAACACTATCATTTAATATTAAAAGGGGGCGGGTCCTAGGGCAAGGGGGCGTTAACAACTGTCAAGTTTGACAGAAAGGTTGACTTTATCTACTGACATCTTTTATTCTACCACAAAGTGGTCACTTTACATCTAAGTGTCATGGGCCAATATTTACTAATATTCGTGTTTGTGTCGGTTTGTGTAGTGTTTAAACTCGTCTTGCATCGGGTGCATTTTCATGCAACTTTTTGAAACTATATACGCCAAGTTACGAACCAGTCGACTTTATGGTTTTCGTGTTTTCAGATGTCGATGCCAGTCGGGGGTTTTTGGCACATTTACGGCCGTAATTGTCGTTTGCGTACGTGTTTTTTTTTTTTTTTTGGTGTTTTTTTTTCTAAGTTAAACGCGGCAGGGTTTTTTTCCCCCCGCGGCCGCATTTTCACTTTTAGTTTCGTTTTTCATCCCCATTCGTGATTGGTTGTGTTTCAGATGGTAGGAGTTTCTGTGCGCAACCATATAAATACGCCCCAAACCATCCGCACCTCGTGGGTTTAGTTAGTGGTGAGGAGGGAGGTTGTGCTGTGGAGGTTGGAGAGTAGTTGGTTTGGTGAGGAGTTTTGTGGGCGATTTCTGAGTGTAGTATTGTGTTTGAAAGTAGTCTTGTCATTCTTGTAGTCTTGTTTTTTGTGGTTTTGTCTCATTTTTGGTCCAAGTTTTTTTTATTTATAGTCCCTTGTCACTGTTTGTGTGTGTGTGTGTGTGTGTGTGTGTGTGTGTGTGTGTGTGTGTGTGTGTGATTTGTGCAGTGGTAGTGGAGGAGTGTGTTGTTTGTCTTTTGATTTTTCAGTGTTAAGTGTTTAGACACACAATTATGTGTGACTCACAGGTGGGTGAGGTGGAGGGTGTGAGTGAGGGGGAGGAGGTCGGTCAGGTGGAGGAGGTGAGTGTGAGTGAGGTTAGTGAGGTGGAGGAGGTGGGTGAGGTTGCTGCAGCAGCCTCAACTGACAGTGATAGTGACAGTCAGAGTGCTCCGCAGCCACGCACCACTACTAAGACTGGGCGGAATGTCAAGTTTAGTTATGCTGAAAATGTGGCATTGGTGCGGGAGCTGATGAAGTATCAGCGGCAGCTATTTAGGCCTGAGTCCACCAAGGTGCCAACACGGAAGAAGACGGTGTTGTGGGCGAAAGTCGTTGCTGCTGTCAATAGTGAGGGGGTGGTCAAGCGGATGGAGGACATGTGCCGCAAACGGTACTATGACATAAAGCGACGTGTCAAGTCCAAAATGGCCAAGGAGGCGAAGTCGGCTCGTAAAACCGGTGGTGGACAGCCCTATATTGCCAGATATCTGGAGTATGAGGAGCCCATGAGGAGTGTAATACCTCCTGAAGTAGTCTCTGCAACCCATGTCCGAGATTCAGATAGGCCCAGGAAGAATGGTGAGCATGTGTATGTGCATTATCATTCTAGGACATTTTTTTTTTGTTCAAATGTGTGTCATGTGACGTTGCATATTACTCCCATCTTCAAGTGTGTGTCAGCAAATACCTTGTTTTTGGTAATGTTTTTTACAAAAGCCAATGTAACATCTTACTTTATTGTATGTCATGTTTTTCCCCCAGTATATTTTCCATGTGTAGTTTGGACTTGGTGTGTCATTGAATTGTCCAGCAATAATGTTTTCCTTTTGGACATTTTTCATTATTGAATTTGGACTATGTTTTATATTTAGTTTATCCATGTGCAATGTTTCAAAAACAGTGGTTGTCATGGTAGAGGCTGGAGTAGTGGAAAGTGGTTTGGGAACCACTTACATGTGTAATGTCATTATTACTGAATGTAATATATTGTTTGATAAATCCACTATTTGTTTGTTCATTTTGAGTTTGTATTTGTACCCTGACACAACACTGCAGTGTAATTGTTACATTTGTGTTTTGTTTTTGTTTGGCTCATATAGTGGTAATGTGTGTTTGGAGTGCCACATCACAGAGCAATTTATATATTGCATCTGTAATATTTTTTATTTCATTACAAAAGGTAGATGTGTGTGTTTTTGGTTGTTAATGTATGTATTTTTACTTGTGTCCTATGTCAGAGTCCTGTACATGTTTTCCTGTGTTGCACTTTCCATAGTGCATATGGCTATTGGACAATGTTTCTTGTTTTATGTAGTTGTTTTTTGGTTTCTGGTCCTTATGTTTTTGTTAAAATAAAGCAAGCATTTATTTAAGAATAAATGTTTATAAACATAATGGGTGGATGTATCAACAATAGCATAAATCCATGTTTTTTATTATATTTTTACAGTGTTAGAAAAAAACTGTACTACTCGTCCTACAGTAACTCCCATCACATCTGATGATGATGACGCTGCGGAAGCAGGTAAAGTGTCCATTGTAGTATAGGGTATGTTTGTAAAGGAATGGCCATAACAAAATTTCACTTTCAATAATAGGTCCATCAAAAGAAGTCTGGAGCAGCAGAAGTGGGACTTCTGTAAGACACCACCACAAAAAACCTGTGGCAGCAAAGAAAGCAAGGTCTGATGTCCAGGGCCAACCACAGCAGGCTACCCCGCCACGAAGAATATCCACAGTATGTTCGGTCCCCCCACTCCAAATTTTGGGCACACCTCCAAGACGTCAACCACACTCCCCTCATCTTGATTGTGAGTATCAAACTGAAATAAATGTAAACAATTTCAGACCGTAATCAAACTTTTTCTTAACCGCATTAAGTCAAAGCACATCAAAATCTTATATACTTACCAAAGTAAGTAAAACATGAAATGGAATCCAAGCAAAATGGCCTTGTCCACATCCAGTAAAGATATGTATGTCCACTTGAGCCATACAGTAGCACATTGTGTGTAAGAAGCTGCAACAGAAACTCATGTTTATTTTTTGAGAATAGTTTGGTGGTTTAACAAATTTGCGCATGTGTGTTTGATCTCACATTGCCAAATACATATAAAAACATTACTATGTTAGTTTTAGAAAAGCTATAAGGTAACACATTATGGATTACAATGTGTTTTTATGGTGGAGTATGTCTGATCTACAATAAAACTAAAGTGTTTGCTTTCACAATGAAGTAACCAGACACATTTGCCACAAACAGGCATATGTATGTATTTCAGTTCACAGTGATGATGTTGCTAGGCAGAATATCTGAAAGCAACAGTGAATGACATGTGTTCCATGTGTAGTGATTTGTTTTCATTTATCAAACATATAGATAGCTAACAGATATTTTTACAACATTTCAGCTTCTAGTCCTGGAAACAGCATCCCTCTGCAACAACAGCAACACAGTGACATGGATGAGACAATAATCTTAGAAATGCAGCCATTAATCCAAGGAATCAGCCCCCCAGCACCTGTGAGTACACCACCACAGCAAAGCACACCACCACCACAACACAGCCCAACAACACCAGTAACACAAGGCCCTGATCAGGTATTTTGGACCATTTGGGCTAGACAGCAGGCCACTAATGAAGATTGCCTGCATAGGCAGACACAAATGTTTGCAAGCCTACCATGTCACCTCAGAAGATAACCAGAAATATGAGTAGACAAAATGAACAAACCTCGAGAATTGGCAATACCATGGAACTCATGCGTACAGACATTACACAGGCCATGGCCAACTTACAGCGCATTATTGAAGAACAGCACAGACTAATGGAAGAACAGCACAGACAATAGCAAAGTTATATGAACATTTTTCAAAACAATCAAAAGATAAATGAAAGTTTATTCCGAATTGTAGACAATCAAAATGCTGCTATACTTGAACTCAATGCCACCCTCACTAACCTGAATAAAACACTCAGATCCATGCACCAACAGCAAATAAGCAGTAGTTCTGGTACGACTACTCCAAATGTCACGCCAGTCTCATCACCAACAAGACGCTCCACCAGAGCACAACAACATGACATTGCTAAAGGCAAAGGGCAGGACAAGCAGGCACCCCCAAAAAAATAACAACCAAAAAATTATTTATACATTTCTGATAAGTTAATCAAAATAGTTAGTAATTGTGTTTGCCAAAATATATATAACACTTAGCTCCTTGACAATTTATACAACATCATTAATTATAAGTGGTACAAACAACAACATGAAATGTGTACGCACATTTATTTTTTAACATCTTTGATTTTTTTTGGAGGAGGGTAATGTTGTTAGAGCTGCACATACATGTTAGCAGGAAGTAACCAGACCACTTGATTTTTTTTAATCATACTCTTTCTAGATTCCAATCATTCTCCTATCCTGCACACAATCATTGCCAGGCGCAGCCACCATATGTTTAGCAGGAAGTAACCAGACCACTTGATTTTTTTCTAATCATTACTCTTTCTAGATTCCAATCATTCTCCTATCCTGCACACACAATCATTGCCAGACAGCCACCATGTGTTTAGCAGGAAGTAACCAGACCACTTGATTTTTTTCTAATTATTACTCTTTCTAGATTCCAATCATTCTCCTATCCTGCACACACAATCATTGCCAGGCAGCCACCATATGTTTAGCAGGAAGTAACCAGACCACTTGATTATTTTTCTAATCATTACTCTTTCTAGATTTCAATCATTCTCCTATCCTGCACACACAATCATTGCCAGGCAGCCACCATATGTTTAGCAGGAAGTAACCAGACCACTTGATTTTTTTTCTAATCATTACTCTTTCTAGATTCCAATCATTCTCTTATCCTGCAGCTAATACAAATTACAATGTGATTGTTAACTCTTTAACATTTCTTCTCTTTACAACATTACAAGATTAACACAATTTAGTTGCCTAAAAAGCTTTTAATATGTTGTCAATGAATTCAGATATTTCAGTGCCAAATTGAATGTCATTATTGTTGGGCCATGTTTGTGTGTGTTAAAAATGAGTAATAATGTTGTTACACATGATGCAAAAACCAAAAAATATGTAATTTTTAACCAACAAACTAATAATGTGTATAATAATGTATATATGTGGCAAACTGTGTATTTACTGACAAATCAGCAAGTTTACTGCAGCAAACATTACAAAATAAATATTTTTTTAAGATAGTAAGTTTGTTGCCCTTAAATACGATGGAGCATCACACATAGGGACACATGTATTCCTCAAGGCTAACATATTATATGTTGAGGAGTGTTTATTTAGAAGACAGGTTCTCAAACTCGGCCCTCAGTAACCCACACAGTGCATGTTTTGCAGGTCTAATCACAGATTCACAAGTGACATAATTAGCTCCACCTGTGAACCTTTTAAATAGTGTCTGTGAGTAATTCATACACCTGTGCTTCTACTGGGTTACGTGCAAAACATGCACTGTGTGGGGTCCTGAGGGCCGAGTTTGAAAACCTGTGCATTAGGACGTAACACACAATCATAAAGTAAAAGACTAAATGGATTATGTGTGCTTGTAATAAATTAGCAGTGCAAGTTTACGAACACTTATCCAGACTTAATGCATGCCACTCATAATCTGTTGTTTTGAGTTTTAAAATAAACACAATACACATGCAACATTTGTTTTGCATAAAGCGAGGGTATGTTTGTATGTCTCAAGGAGACAGACACATTCTGAGTAATGGTGTTTAAATTAAAAATGGGCCAACATCTATTTATGATTACACAACAAATGAAATAAGCAAACCAAACTTACCTTAGAAATAGCGAGTGATGAGCTCTTGCCTAACCTTCCTCCCTGCATCTGTACTCCAAGTATCACCAGATGTCTCTAATTCCTCTGCTTGCTGGCTGCTTTCTTCATCCTCCTCCTCAACATGTGGCAGATGTTGTTGCAAACACATGTTATGAAGAAAGCAGCAGGAGAACACAATTTGAGCCACCTTTCGATGGACTATGCAACAAAAGGCCACCAGACTTATCCAGACACCGAAACCTAGATTTCAGCACACCAAAACATCTTTCTATCACATTCCGTGTGGACTTATGTGCATAATCGTAATTGTGTTCAGCAGGGGTATCAGATCGGGACAATGGAGTTAGAAGCCAAGAGAAACAGCCATATCCTCCATCACCTAAAAGACAGATATAGTAACGTCATTCATGTTAAGACACAGAAACACATAAGTAACACACTGTGGGGCAGAAGATTTAACCTGTAGAAGGCATAAGGAAGTGTTAAACCAGTGATATGTGCAAGGTAATAAAGGCAGCGGACAATCTGATCCTAAATGTTCATTTACATATAGGAGCTGATTGGCTGGTGCCTTTATCACCTTGCACATATCACTGGTTTCACACTTCCTTATGCCTTCTACAGGTTAATACATATGCCCCTGTATTTGGACAAAGTATACGCAGCCCTACACATATCAAATTACATACCCAGCAGCCATCCATCTGGCATTTGTCTGTCCTCAAACTTATCAAAGAGGGATGACTGAGGATGAAGGAATCATGGCAGCCCCCAGGGTAACCAGCAACAACACTCATTATTTTGAGATTTGCATCACAAACCACCTGCACATTTGTGGAGTGCTCTAGATGTCGATTAGTATAGATGTGCTGCCTGCCCCTAGGTGGTCTCAGCTGAATGTGTGTGCAATCTATGGCTCCAAGCACAATTGGCATGCCAGCCAGCTCATAGAAATCTACCCTGACGACACACCACTGAGACTCCTGGGTAGGGAAGCAGATTGAGGAATCGATGTGGGACTGCAAAACAGCCAACACCTGTGTGTATATTTGAAAGAACAATAAACATGAGATTTTAGGACAGAACTGGCCACCGAGGAAAAAAAAGAAAGAAAAAAAAGAGGTAGTTAGTAGAGATGAGCGGATTCGGTTTTACTCGGATTTACTCGGTTCTCAAAATGGCATTTTATTGGCTCACGGATGTCACGTGTTTTGAATAGCCAATAAGATGCCGTTTTGAGAACCGAGTAAATCCGAGTAAAACCGAATCCGCTCATCTCTAGTAGTTAGGTATACATCACCTATGTTAATATTCTCGAAAATGAGGGCTGTGAGATTCCTATGACATCCCCAGACACAGCCTGAAAGCTGCCAGTAGCCATAAAGTGCAACACAGCCAGGAGTTTGTGCAGGCCTGAGACAGAGCGAGAGCGTGCTGTCTCAGGGTCTAGGCCCAGTTTGACAAGGTCATACAGATGGAAAATGTTATTACGATTTAGACGGAACATCTGTATGACCGTATCATCGGACAATGCGTTCAAGTTTAAATGCCCCCTAAAAAAATGAGGCCTGCGCAGCCTCCGCAGAACTTGTACAACCTGCTGACCATGTTCAGTTTGTTGGCCCTGGTTACTTACAGGCTGATGTCTGAGTCTGAGGAATCCCACAGCACAGAAAATATCACTGGTCCACAGTCCTGATGCCATTTCTGAGTGGAGGTGGATTGAATTGGGCCTAACATCCTTTTATAGGCATCGTATTCAGGTGTGATTGATTTTTGAGTTGCAACACAGGTAAACACGGCTGAAAAAAGAAGGTCTATTTTTTGCCGCTTCTTTTAACGAATCGCAAAAAAATACGACCGCAATTGAGCACTCAGAGACTAACACCAAAATACTAATGAATAGTGAATACCCGTGTTGTATGAAATAACAGCCGCGTTTGACCGATGGTCTATTCATTCGTATTTCTGAACTTTGAAAATCAAACCATTGCGAATAGTCCAAACACTGCCGAGATTGGTGCTTAGTGAATTCCCGGTTGGGACTTAAAAAAAAAAACACAAATCGGACAAACTCCCGTGGTGTGGGGCAGTTGGGAGTCTTAAGTCACTAACTGTAGCAGCGGTGAATAGATACTATGTGCATGCACACAGCGTCTATTCACGGGAGACAGCAGTACTGGGGGCATGCAATCAGCTCATAGAGCGCTGGCCATGCACCACTGTGATGGAAAACAGGGGTGTGCATACGCGCACGCAGGGGGGTTTCCGAGTACCTGGAAACCCCCGCCCGCCCGCCCGCCAATACCTCAGCGCAGCTGACCTTTTTTTAAAAAACATTTTCCTAGCCGGAGGAACTGAGGCTGCAAGCAGTATCTGCGACGCTGCTGCAGCCTCCTTATATTTATACTTTGATGAGCTGATTAACTGTAGGGGGAGCCGCAGCGCACGGTAACCACGGCAGCTCCCAATGGGGCTTTCGTGCGGCACTGACTCTGACAGCAGGTCAGGAGGACAGTGTGGTCCAGAATTGCCGGGGGTGCCGGTGAGCGCGTGGACGGGAGCCGGGCGCACGTGTGGGGAGAGAGCCTGGCGAGAAGAACTCACTTTTCCCCTTCTGTGATGTCCCGATAGCCACAGCAACTGTGAGTGATGAGTGTATGCGGGTGCGGCTACAGGGGGAGGGGGGGTTCAGAGAGGGTGGCATGTTTAATAAATAGGCTACATATACCCACACAGTGTAAATATAAAGTATATATATATATATATATATATATATATATATTATACATATATACAGTGTGTGTGTATATATATAAATATATATATAAATATATATATATATATATATATGTATATATATATATATTATATATATAAATATATTTATTATAGAGAGGCTCTATATGTATATACATTGTTTACATATACTGTGCATGTATTTATAACCCATTTATTAAATTTTCCCCCCTCTGAACCCCCCCACACAGCCACTTAAGTCTTCCAGGACTGCTGAGAGCCCGCTACACCAGCTGCTGCACATTATAGAGAGCCTGGCCGGAGACATGATGCGGCCTCCTCCAGAGACCTCCAGCCTCCAAGTAACTGCTCTCCAATGCACCTCTCTGAGTGCAAGCTCTTCTGCCCAGTCTCATTCTGCTGCTGACATCTCTCTCTCTCTCGCTCCCCATGCCTGTATATCTCTCTCCCCCATGCCTCTTTCTCCACCTCTCTCTCTCCCAGCCCCTCCCTATCCCCATTACATCTCACTTTCTCTCTCTCTCCCCATGCCCCTCTCACTCCCCATGCCTCTCGCACTCTCCCCATGCCCCTTATCTCTCTATCAAAAAATAATAATAATATATATATATATATATATTTACAGTGGGTTGGGAGTTTCCATACATATGAAATCTTATATATATATATATATATATATATATATTCAATAGGAAACCACCCCTTGAAAATCCTGCGTTTGCCCCTGGTGTGACTCATGAAAGTGGCAGTCCTGTGGAGCCACACCCCTTTTCCCATAGGCCATGCCCCCTATTCAAGAGCGCGCGGCTACACCGAGCGAGGGAGTCCCGCATCTGAGGGGGAGAATGTTGGGAGGCGTAACTAAGCTTTGGAGATGATAAAGCTGAGAGAGATAATGGGGTCTATTCATAAAGCAGAGAAAAGTCCTGTTTTATGGAATACAGGACTTTTCTCTGCTTTGGGCTGTTCACAAAGCAGGTTCCTGACTTCTCCAGTGGCACCTTCGCTCTACGCCTGATTCGCATTACCATGCTTTAGAATGGTGAGTGCAATTCCTGAAGGAAAGGAGGGCTCAGCTTTCCTGCTTTTCCAGGGATCTGAACTTCAGTGCGGAATCAGCAGGTACTGTAAACTCAATGCTTTCCTGCTCTCTGTCCAGAACCCAGTGCTATCTCTGCCCCCTAAACTCCCAGCACTCTTTGCAGCTTCCCGTGACCTCAGCTGCCAGTGCATGCACAGAAGAGACCTACTTGGTGACTCAATGCTTCACAGAAGAGACTGCAGAAGAAGACACCACCGCTGGAGCAATGGATATTGGATTGCATCATTGGTAGGTTGTCACGATCCGGGTAATTCATCACCATGTCTTACCTTCCAAGTGTCTCCTGAGACTGGCCCAGTGCTCCAAGCCTGGATTCCACCTGTGCTGTCTGCGTGCAGCACGCTGTGTAACATGGCCTCAGTCTCTCACATGCTAAAGTTCAAACAGACTTTCCCTCCAGATTCAAACATGGGCGCATCCATGTTTGGATTCATCACATGTTGCTTTAAATCCTATCAGCTGCACTCTGGACTCTGCCTAATTATCCAGCCAATCACTGCTCACCAGCTGGGATAAATATCCTGCTCCAGGGCTGGATAATTGTCAGTGCTTTGGTTGTCAAACCTTGTACACATGTCTCTCCTGTCTGAGGACTCTACAGTTCGAGTCTCCAGGTATTCCAGCTCCTGTGTTCAACTCCTGTGATTCAGCTCCACTTAGAAACCCGCACCTGTTACCAGCTTGCAGTGTAGCCTGACTTCTATTGTTCCAGCTCTGCTCCTTGGTTATATGCTGTGATACCTACATCAGCTTTCAGCTTCCAGCGTTGGACTCTGTTCTGCTTCCAGCTTCCAGTTGGTTTGGTATCTCTCCACTCCCGTTGTTTGCAGCTCTACAGCTATATCGGTGTTCCGCCATCAATCTCCAGCTACATTGGTGTTCCGCCATCCATCTCAAGCTACATTGGTGTTCAACCATCAATCTCCAGCTCCATCGGTGTTCCGCCATCGATCTCCAGCTCCATTGGTGTTCTGCCATCAATCTCCAGCTCCATCGGTGTTACGCCATCGATCTCCAGCTCCATCGGTGTTCCGCCATCGATATCCAGCTTCATTGATATTCATCACCATCGATACTCATCACCATCGGTACTCACTATCGGACTCTAACATAATCTGTGAGCTCTGCTCCACCTTCCCATCTGGTCCGGTTCCATCCGGCATCCCCGGCAGTTCTCCTGTGTCCGTCTCAACCTCTGTGCATCTATCTCAACTCCAGCTCTCAGAGTATAACCTGCTGGTCAGTACCTGCTTGTTTTCCTCTACAGTGGTTAGTTGCGGACAATAGAAATTACATCTCTGGGTCTTGCAGTGACTTTATTACCAACTCATTCTACATTGCCACAATATCCTTCTACCACTGTGCTAAAGGAACTGTACTTTTGTTTTCATTGCACAATCTACCGTTGAATTACCTGAACTGCCTAGGTGTACCAGAACTGTGTGTTTAATAAACAGACTTTATTTTACCACGTTGTCTTCGTCACGCCTTTGGGCTTCAGTGCCTAACCCTCTGCATGTCTAAGAACTCTATCCAACCATCCCAGTTCACTTACACTCCAGCCCTACAACTGAGGCCTTCCCAGGTCAGCCTCAGCCCTCAGTTGTGACAGTAAGCACTGACCATATGGATCCAGCCGGAGACCAGGCCCAAGCGACCAGCCCAATGCAAGAACTTGCAGTCCGCCTTGAACATCAGGAGGCTGCACAGGGCCATGTGATTCGCTGTCTCCAGGACCTCTCCTCCCGGCTGGATAGGATACAAACAACCCTCCATGGTTCAATGGCATCCAGCATGCCGACTGCAGTACCTTTGGTGGTAACCCCACCCACCATTCCTGTTTCTGCTCCTCGTCTCCATTTGCTGACACCTGCCAAGTTCGATGGTTCCCCAAAAGCCTGTCCGGGGTTTCCTTAATCAGGTACACTTTGAGTTACAGCCTGGCAATTTCCCAACCGACTGCACCAAGGTTGCTTACATCATCTCCCTTCTCAGTAGCTCAACCCTAGATTGGGCATCACCTCTATGGGAGAAGTCTGATGCCCTGCTCTCTTCTTATGCAGACTTTGTGGCAACCTTCAGGTGCATCTTCGATGAACCAGGACATGTGACATCTGCCTACACTGATCTTCTCCGGCTTCGTCAGGGGACACGGACAGTCGGTCAATATCTGGTTCAATTCCAGATCCTAGCATCTGAATTTTCTTGGAACGACGACGCTCTCTATGCAGCCTTCGGGCACGGGTTATACGAACGGATTAAGAATGAGCTAGCTACCAGAGACTAACCTCCAAAGTTAGATGAGCTCATATCCCTCTACACCAAATTTGATCTTCGATTCCGCGAAAGGGCGGTTGAGGGAGGAAGGTCTACGCTTCCTAAAACCTCTGCCGTTAATCCTCCACGTCAACCATCTCTGCCAAAAGATGAGCCCATGCAGATCAGCCGCTCTCGTCTGTCGCCTGCAGAGCGTAGAAGACGTCTGTCTGAGCACCTGTGTCTCTATTGTGCTGCTCCATCTCATGTCATCAGCGCTTGTTCAAAGCATCAGGGAAACTCCAAATCCTAGCCCATCAAGGAGAGGGTCAGCTATGTGTAATTAATTCCTCTCCATCTTCCAGTGATTGCAATCTCCCTGTATCTCTTCAAGTATCTCAGTGCTTCAGGAATCTCATTGCTCTTCTGTATTCTGGAGCATCTGGGATTTTCATGACTGCAGAAATTGTTAAACGGTGGTCCCTACCCACCGAGAGACTTTCATCTTCCATGTGTCTGACTGCTATGGATGGCAGCAGGATCTCAGATGCAGTCGATAACTTCAAGACTCTGCCTATCCATCTGAAGGTAGGAGCTCTTCATTCTGAACTGATATCATTCCTAGTCATTCCAAATACTATGCATCCTGTGGTATTAGGCCTCCCATGGCTTCGTCTCCATAATCCACAGATTGATTGGATGACTACGCACATTCTGGCATGGAGTCCTTTTTGTTCCGGGACCTGTCTTCAAAAGGTACTTCCACCCGCACTCCTTCTTCCAAGTCTTCAGATGTTCCACCTCCACCGTACCAAGATTTCAGTGATGTCTGTAGCAAGTCCTCCGCTGATATTCCTTCTCCACATAGGGAGTGGGATTGTCCTATTGATCTCATTCCAGGGAAGACTCTACCTCGGGGATGCCCTTATCCACTGTTGCTTCCAGAGACCCACTCCATGGAGGAGTATATTAAAGAGAACCTTGCCAAAGGGTTCATCCGACCTTCGTCTTCTCCAGCTGACGCAGGATTCTTCTTTATGAAAAAAAAGATGGATGACTACCGTGGGCTTAACGACATCACAGTGAAAAATCGGTATTGTTTACATCTCATCACCGAGCTATTTGACCATGTCAGTGGAGCCACCATCTTCTCAAAATTAGACCTGAGGGGTGCATACAACCTCATCCGTATCTGGAAGGGTGACGAGTTATAGACCGCATTTAACACCCGTGACAGACATTATGAGTACTCAGCAATGCTCCAGCGGTATTTCAGAATTTCATGAATGAAATTTTCTGAGATATCCTTTACCGTCATGTCATGGTTTACCTCGATGATATTCTCATATTTGCCAATGATCTGAAGGAACATTGTTACTGGGTCAAGGAACTCCTGTCCCGTCTCCATGCCAACCATCTCTATTGTAAGTTGGAAAAGTGTGTCTTTGAGGTCAAATCGATTCCGTTTCTAGGTTACATTGTGTCCGGTTCCGGATTAGAGATGGATCCTGAGAAACTTCAAGCTATTCGGGATTGGCCGATACCCACGTCACTTAAAGGTGTTCAACGGTTCCTGGGATTTGCCAATTATTACAGAAGGTTCATTTGGGGCTTTTCTACTGTGGTAGCACCAATCACTGCTCTAACAAAAAAAGGTGCCAATCCCTCCAAGTGGCCCGAAGAAGCTACCCAAGCCTTCCATCTCCTTAAACAGAAATTTGTCTCTGCTCTAGTTCTGAAACAGCCTGATACCAGCTCACTCTTCATCCTGGAGGTGGATGCCTCTTTAGTTGGAGTCGGCGCAGTTCTGTCTCAAAGAGCCAATGATGGCCACGTACATCCCTGTGGCTTCTTTTCACGGAAGTTCTCTCTGGGTGAGCGCAACTACGCCATTGGTGACCAAGAACTTCTAGCCATCAAGCTCTCTTGAAGAAGAATGGCAATATTTATTGGAGGGAGCTTCTCATACCATCACTATTCTGACAGATCACAAGAACCTTCGGTATTTGAAAGCTGCACAATGCCTCAATCCTCGTCAAGCCAGATGGGCACTCTTCTTTTCCAGGTTTGACTTCAAACTCTCATTTTGTCCAGGGTCACAGAATCGCAAGGCTGATGCTCTTTCCCGCTCCTGGGAGCAAGAATATGAGTCTGAAACCACTGGTAATCATCCTATTATCAATCCTGTGGCATTCTCCACCGTGGGAGTAAACTCTATGCCTCTACTAGGGAAAAGCCTCGTAAAACCGGCACTCAGAAGGAAGCTCCTGCAATGGGCACAATCCTCTCGCTTTGCCGGACACACGGGTATTCAGAAGACCTTCAATTTTTTTTCCAGATCATTCTGGTGGCCGACCCTAAAGAAGGACATTACAGAATTTATTACATCCTGCCCCAAGTGTGCCCAGCACAAGGTACCACTCCAGTCGCCCGCTGGACAACTGGTACCCTTGTCTATTCCTCATCATCTATGGACCCATTTATCAATGGACTTTATTACAGATCTTCCTGAGTGTAACAAATATAATATCATCTGGGTGGTAGTTGACCAGTTCACCAAGATGGCTCACTTCGTCCCTCTCCCCGGTCTTCCGTCAGCTTCCAAGATGGCTCAAGTTTTCATGCAAGAGATTTTCAGATTACATGGTCTCCCTGAAGAGATTATTTCCGACAGAGGTGTCCAGTTTGTAGCCAAATTCTGGCGAAGTTTGTGTTTGGCACTCCAAGTCAAGTTAAAGTTTTCTACTGCCTATCACCCCCAAACCAATGGGCAAACCGAGAGGGTGAATCAGGACTTGGAGTCCTTCCTCCGCATCTACATCTCTTCTTCTCAAGACAACTGGGTTCATCTTCTTCTGTGGGCTGAATTTTGCCAAAACAATCAATACCATTCTTCATCTTCTTCCACGCCATTCGTTACCAACTACGGGTTCCATCCCAAGGTCCCTGAGTTTCAACCGCTTCTAGCAACATCAGTACCTGCAGCTGATATCACCCTTCGTCAGTTTTCCTAAAACTGGAAGAATGTTCTAGCAGCTCTGCTAAAAGCTTCATCAAGGTACAAGAGGTTTGCGGACAAGAAGCGTAGGGCTATCACTGCCCTCAAACCAGGAGATCGTGTTTGGCTGTCCACCAAAAATCTGAGATTGAAGGTTCCTAGTATGAAATTTGCGCATCAGTATATCGGGCCCTTCCAGATTGAACAAGTTGTTAATCCTGTCGTTTATAAGCTCAAATTGCCTCCGTTTCTGAAAATCCCGAGAACTTTTCATATTTCTCTCCTCAAGCCAGTGATTCTGAATCGTTTCCACTCAGTGCTCCCTACTGCACCCAAGGTCAAGACTCAACGAGGCATTGAGTATGACGTCGCTAAGATTCTGGACTCATGTTTCCGGTATGGTCACCTCCAATACTTGATTGATTGGAAGGGCTATGGCCCTGAGGAACGCTCTTGGACAGATGCATTAGATGTCCATGCTCCCATGTTGGTCAAGGCTTTCCACGATAGATTTCCTTGCAAGCGTAAGTTGTGTCCTGGGGCCACCCCTAAAGGTGGGGTGCTGTCACAATCCGGGTAATTCATCACCATTTCTTACCTTCCAAGTGTCTTCTGAGACTGGCCCAGTGCTCCAAGCCTGGATTCAACCTGCGCTGTCTGCGTGCAGCACGCTGTGTAACATAGCCTCAGTCTCTCACATGTTAAGTTCAAACAGACTTTCCCTCCAGATTCAAACATGGGCGCAGCCATGTTTGGATTCATCTCATGTTGCTTTACAGCCCATCAGCTGCACTCTGGACTTTGCCTGATTACCCAGCAGCTGCACTCTGGACTCTGCCTAATTATCCAGCCAATCTCTGCTCACCAGCTGGGATAAATATCCTGCTCCAGACTGGATAATTGTCAGGGCTTTGGTTGTTAAACCTTGTACACATGTCTCTACTGTCTGTGGAATCTACAGTTCGAGTCTCCAGGTATTCCAGCTCCTGTGTTCAACTCCTGTGATTCAGCTCCACTTAGCGACCCGCACCAGTTACCAGCTCGTGGTGCAGCCTGACTTCCTTTGTTCCAGCTCTGCTCCTTTGTTATCTGCTGTGATACCTACATTGGCTTTCAGCTTCCAGCATTAAACTCTGTTCCGCTTCCAGCTTCCAGCAGTGTTTGGTATCTCTCCACTCCCGTTGTTTGCAGCTCTCCAGCTATATTGGTGTTCCGCCATCGATCTCCAGCTATATCAGTGTTCTGCCATCGATCTCCAGCTCCATCGGTGTTCCGCCATCGATCTGCAGCTCCATTGGTGTTCCGCCATCGATCTCCAGCTCCATTGGTATTCCGCCATCGATCTCCCTCTACATCTGTGTTCCACCATCAATCTCCAGCTCCATCTGTGTTCCGCCATCGATCTCCAGCTGCATCGGTGTTCTGTCATCGATCTCCAGCTCCATCGGTGTTCCGCCATCGATCTCCAGCTTCATTGATATTCATCACCATCGATACTCATCACCATCTGTACTCACCATCGGACTCTAACATCATCTGTGAGCTCTGCTCCACCTTCCCGTCTGGTCCGGTTCCATCCGGCATCCCTGGCAGTTCTCCTGTGTTCTTCTCAACCTCTGCATCTATCTCAACTCCAGCTCTCAGAGTATAACCTGCTGGTCAGTACCTGCTCGTTTCCCTCTACCGTGGTTAGTTGTGGCCAACTGACAGTACATCTCCGGGTCTTGCAGAGACATTTTTACCAACTCATTCTATATTGCCACAATATCCTTCTACCACTGTGCTAAACGAACTGTACTTTTGTTTTCATTGCACAATCTACCGTTGAATTACCTGAACTGCCTAGATGTATCAGAACTGTGTGTTTAATAAACAGACTTTATTTTACCACATTGTCTTCGTCACACCTTCGGGCTTTGGTGCCTAATCCTCTGCATGTCTACGAACCCCATCTAACCATCTCGGTTCACTTACACTCCAACCCTACAACTGAGGCCTCCCCAGGTCAGCCCCAGCCCTCAGTTGTGACATAGGGTAAGTATACATGAATTGATACTTATTAAAGCTATATATTGCATACCCTCCAACTGTACTTTTTTGGCAGGTAGAGTACCATTTTTTTATTGTCTGTACCAGCCAAAAAGGGCTTTGTACCGATTTTTTGACTCTCCAAATTAACATTGAAAGTATAGGAAAGGGGGCATGGACACACCCATTTTACCCGTGGCCACGTCCCCTTTCCTAATTTATACAGGTTTTCATGTGTAAAATGTTGGAGGGTATGATATTACATTAAACTGATGTGATGTCTAGTGATAAGTAATAATTCACTATTTGTTTTCTACATAAATAGACCCCAAAGTACCAGCTAATCAGCCCTAATTGCCATTATTCAAACACAACCTGTAACATTGCAGTTAGGAGCTGATTGGTTGGTAATTTATCTCTCTCTGCTCTTTACCACTCTCCAAGGCTTAGTATATCTCCCCAACATTATATGTTTGTCATAGTCAAAGTCTTTTCACAATAACGGTTCTGTTTATTGCATTACAGCTATATCGTTTGTGTACTGTTCTTGTGTATGTTACAAAGAACACACCATGTAGCTGCTTATGTATTTGCCTTACAGTATGTTGCTGTGTTTTCTGGCTGGACAGACAGTTAAAACAATATGGGGGAGATGTATCAATCCTTGAAGATAGAGAAGTGGAGAGACAAAGTACCAGCCAATCCGTTTCTGTAATTTGATAAGCTCTGTTTGAAAAATGACAATTAGAAGCTGATTGGTTGGTACTTTGTCTCTCTTCACTTTATCTCTATCCAATGTTTGATACATTTCCCCTTATATATAGTAAAACTTGCAGTCAGGCATATATAAACCAGTGAATCAAAGTCAGTAGAAGAGGGACTACTTTACCTTCAAGAAACAAAAAACACCAAACAGAAAATCCTAGGACCCAAAATTTGTAAAGTACGATATGTATCCATCCTATTCATACTGTATTTATTTGTCATTGTTGAAGTCTTTGCTTGCTTACTGTTCTCGTGTGTAGTCAGTTGTATGTCAGTTGTAATCTTAGGGGTTCATTGCGAGTTGATCGCTTGCTGCCGTTTTTCGCAGCGCAGCGAAAAGGTTGCTTTATTTTTACACTGCAATTTAGATTTCAGTTTGAACACACCACACCTAAATCTAACTCTCTCTGCACGTTATATCTGCCCTACCTGCACTGCACATGGGGGGTCATTCTGACCTAATTGCACGCTAGGTTTTTTAGATGCGGTGCGATCAGGTCAAAACTATGCATGCATATGCACCGCAATGCACACACGCATCGTACGGGTACAAAGCGGATCATTGCAGGGTGATGGATTTAATGAAGAATCCATTCGCACAGCCGATCGCAAGGAGATTGACAGGAAGAGGACGTTTGTGGGTGTCAACTGACCATTTTCAGGGAGTGTTTGGAAAAAGGCAGGCGTGTCAAAGCGTTTGCAGGGAAGGTGTCTGACGTCAACTCCGGGACCAAAAAGACTCAAGTGATCGCAAGGGCTGAGTAAGTCCAGAGCTACTCAGAAACTGTAAAAAACGTTTTCGGCTGCACACGCTTTCGCATACTTGCAAAGCGAAAATACACTTCCCTGGGGGCGGCGACTATGTGTTTGCACGGCTGTAAAAAGTAGCTAGGAGGCGATCAACTCAGAATGACCCCCTTTGATAGATACATACTGTAAATTGTGATAATGATGAGTTGGTAGAAAAGTTGTCCTGAATGATGGCATTTTATTAAACACCCCCCTGCACCCACTGAAACAATCCCTCACAACCAATAATTAGCAGTTTTGCAATTCATTTTGCATTTGTCTAGTGAAAGTTACATGGTGATAGGTTGTTTCTGATTGGCTGCAAATTGCACACTGAAATACTGTGATATCAGATGAAAATTGCAGCGTCTTAGCTCATTTCATACTAAGGGGTTTATTTGCTAAGCCTTAGATGGAGATGAAGTGGGCAAAGTGGGCAAAAACCAGCTCCTAACTGTAATTTATCAAACACAGCCTGTGACATGGTAGGAGCTGATTGGCTGGTACTTTATCTCCATGTACTTGGGCCCTCATTCTGAGTTGTTCGCTCTCTAGCTGCTTTTAGCAGCATTGCACACGCTAGGCCGCCGCCCTCTGGGAGTGTATCTTATTTTAGCAGATTAGCGAATGAAAGATTAGCAAAACTGCTGCTAAATAATTCTTAGCAGTTTCTGGGGTTCACTACGATCTGCCGGCGGCCGGGCTCCCGGCGACCAGCATACCGGCGCCGGTAGCCCGGCCGCCGGCTTGCCGACAGTGTGGCGAGCGCAAATGAGCCCCTTGCGGTCTCACCACGTTACGGGCACGGTGGCGCACTACGTGCGCCACACTATTTTATTCTCCCTCCAGGGGGGTCATGGACCCCCACGAGGGAGAATAAGTGTCGGTATGCTGGCTGTCGGGATCCCGGCGCCGGTATACTGTGCGCCGGGATTTCGTCAGTCGGCATACTGAAGACCACCCCAGTTTCTGAGTAGCTCCGGACCTACTCACAGATTGCGATCAGCTCAGTCCGTTTAGCTCCTGGTTTGACGTCACAAACACGCCCTGCGTTCGGCCAGCCACTCCCCCGTTTCTCCAGACACTCCTGCGTTTTTCCCTGACATGCCTGCGTTTTTTAGGAAAAACGCCGGGAAAACGCTGAGTTGCCGCCCAGAAACGCCCCTTTCCTGTCAATCACTTACCGAAAGCAGTGCGACTGAAAAGCGCCGCAGAAGCCACAGCAAAACTGCTAAGTTTTGTGTTAAATAACCAAGCGCATGCGCCCTGTGTGCCTTGCGCATGCGCAATTTGCAACAAATCGCAGCATAGCAAAAATTGGCAATGGGCGAACAACTCGGAATTACCCCCTTTATCTCCATCTAAGACTGAGCAAATAGACCCCTAAATTCCATATATTGATGTGTGACTTACGGCCATGATCTGCCTCCAGTAATGAGACACAGGAGGGAAACACTGAGAATTCTCATCCACAGCATCCTGGCAGATAGTGATGAGAGGTACTGGAGGATGCACTTTTATAGACCACAGCATAGAGGTAGAAAGCGCTCACTCCCCAGTAGGCTTCTACAGTCACCTCATCAGGCGCCAGATTTGCTTGAGGCAGGAACAAAGTCTTCTCTACAAAGAGGAATCTTTGCCAAGTATGATGCATGGCCAATAAATTATCAGGTGTTTGGGATGCAGAAGGAAGCCATGGGGTGGCCAGGTATTTTTATTCAACATCTAAAATGTTTTGATTTCTTCTTCATCTTCTGTGATGTAGGAGGATACAGCAAGCCTCGGTGCTGAGGTAATGCCTCTCTAGGCAATGTTCAATGTGTCTTGCATGCCTAGATGCATAAAGCATACCTAGATACATACAGCCAGTGGTCGAAGTGGAAATTTTGAAGTGGGATTATGGAAAAGAGAAGGCTGTATATGCACTCTGGAAAAGAGGGTGTGGCCACTCAACAGGGGCATGTCCATAAGTGTACATACCCCTTATACACATTATGCACCACAATAGTAGTACCCCTTATACTATCTAGTACTGGTGCAACTTTCACATTATGCCACATGGAATGAGCCAAAATTCACAATATGCCACAAAGTATGAGCCACAAGTCACATTATGGCACACAGAATTAGCCACAATTCACACTGAATGAGACAAAATTCTGGGACAGGGAGAGTGACAGCAGGAACATAGAGACAGGCAAAATGACAGCAAGGACAGGGAGAGTGACAGCAGGGTCAGGGAAAGTGACAGCAGAGACATAGGGACAGGGAAAGTGACAGAGAAGAACAGCAAGGACATACAGTTGGGACTCGGGAGTGAGAAAGGCAGCAGGGTAAGAGATTACCTATTGAACAGCGGCTGTGCAGAGGATGAGGAGGCGGTGGAGAGGAGGTGGCTGTGGGTATAGATGGCGCGGAGGAGGCTGTGGGCATCTGCAGCATTGAGAAGGTGGGTGGCGGCCTTTGGTGCGTCTCCTATGACCACCACTATTTTCAAGTCTGATGCGGCCTGGCAGCCAAGGGAGCAGTCGTGTGGCCGCTCCTGATTGGCTGGCGGTTCGAGAGCTTCAATTGGTACGTGAAAAGTGCCGAATTGGAAAAGATGTAGCGGCACTGGTCTTCAATGTCAGGGCTCTAAGTGCCATACCGGTGTATACCAGCCCACTTTGAGCACAGCATACAGTATAATGGCAGTTTTCCCTATTGTGTCTGTAGGGTTCAGAGGCAGCAGTGAGTACTGCTGGAGTTCTGGATTAGTGCTGCGCAGAACCTTTAGCTTAGTTATGTATGCGAATGTTCTGTAATATTGTTGCAGCAGCAGGGACGTGCAGTCAGGGGAGGCAGGGGAGGCAGTGCCTCCCCTGTCATTAATGATTAAGTTAATACAAAGAAGATGCATATGACACATATTCTGTGTCATATGTATCTTCTTAATATTATTCTTTACATTGCTCCCCTCTGTATGTGTTTGGGAGGCACCGATCGTGGTGCCTCCCGTTGTCACTGGGGAAAGTATGGGGAGCAGGGGGCGGGCACGGGCGGGGACTAACCATGGGCTGTAAAAGCCCATTGAAAATATATGGGAAAGCGGCACCATTAGAGGTGCCGCTTTCCTACAGGGACGTGCTTTCAACCTATGAAAGCACGTCCCTGTCAGTGAGGCCACAGTGATTGGCCAGCGGATCCGTCACTGGATCCGCTGTCAATCACTGTGTCGGCGACGCTGGCAGAGGAGGTGAGGGCGGCTGGATGCGGCGATGGTGCGGGCGGCGGGATGCGGTGGTGGTGCGGGCGGCGGCGGTGCAGGTGGCGGGTTGCGGCGGCGGAAATGTACCTTTATCTGCAGAGTTTGGCAGCGGAGCGGTTCCAGTTTCAAAAATGGCGCCTCTGCGTCATTTTTGAAATTCAAGATGGCCGCCGCGAGCCAATCACGGCTCGCCGCGTCATCGCCCCGCCCCCTCCGGCTGACTTATATAAGTCAGCGCGAGGCGGAGGAGAGTCAGTCCGACGGCGGAGGAGGAGCAGTGAAGAGCTCCTGAAGAAAGAAGACGTCGGAAGTCCTGGCTGGGCGGCGGCTATGCAAAAGAGCTTAGCAGCCGCCGCCCACCAGGTGAAGACGCTGGAAGCCCTGGGGGGGTGGCGCCCCCCAGGTGAAGACGCCGAAAGCCCTGGGAAGGCGGCGGCCACGCAAAAGAGCTTAAAGGCCGCCGCCCCCAGGTGAAGACCCAGTTTAATAAAGCTTATTTTTGTGTGGTGTTTTATTTTAATATTTTCTTTACAGGTGGACTACAGGTGCCAGCGGGCCCTTTATGTCCGGGCATGCTGGCACTTGTGGTTCTCCAAGTGCCAGCATGCTGGGGCAGGCTTGCTGGGACCTGTAGGCTACCTGTAAAGAACAATATTACTATTCTTTGCAGGTGGACTACAGGTGCCAGCAGGCCCTTTATGTCCGGGCATGCTGGCACTTGTGGTTCTCCAAGTGCCAGCATGCTGGGGCAGGCTTGCTGGGACCTGTAGGCCACCTGTAAAGAACAATATTAACACACAATGAACCCCGCACCCACCGCCACCAGGGGTGCGGGGCATAGCACTGGGCTATCAGCCTAGTGCTTGTTATTGCTCGGGAGGGGGGACCCCATTTTTATTTTTTGGGGTTCCCACTTTCCGAGGAATTCCAACCCTGGGCTGACTGGCTGGGGGGGCAGATTAATGTTATGGGAGGGGGACACCACACTGAGTGTCTCCCCTGCTATGGCATTACTCCCCCTGGCTGGTTCTGCCTAGTGCTGGTTTTACTGATGTGTTGGGGGGACCACACTTTTTTTTTTTTCCGGGGGGGGGGGGGGGGGGGGGAGGGCTTGTTAGCTGCCAGTGCCTCCCCAACCAGTGACCTCACCGCACGTCACTGTGCAGCAGAGTAAGTTTTGCAACTTGCTGGAACACATATGGATTACCACACTATGGGGGTAATTCCAAGTTGATCGCAGCAGGATTTTTAATAGCAATTGGGCAAAACCATGCTGCACTGCAGGGGGGGCAGATATAACATGTGCAGAAAGAGTTAGATTTGGGTGGGTTATATTGTTTCTGTGCAGGGTAAATACTGGCTGCTTTATTTTTACACTGCAAATTAGATTTCAGATTGAACACACCACACCCAAATCTATCTCTCTCTGCACATGTTATATCTGCCTCCCCTGCAGTGCACATGGTTTTGCCCAGTTGCTATCAAAAATCCTGCTGCGATCAACTTGGAATTACCCCCTATGATACACCTGGAAGCTACTGAACAACAATTGGTACTTTACAGCTATATCAATTGGTACTTAACAACTATGGGGTATATTCAATTCATGTGAGTATTCAATAATCGTCCAAACTCGACAGGTTTGGCCCATTCCCGACAATGCCAATCCGACTTTTATTAAAGTCGGATTGACATTGTCGGAAATGGGGCTAAAACCTGTGAGGTTTGGCCGTGCTTCCGACAGTACATGTGGATTCTGACAAGAGTAATTGAATATGTCGGAACCCATTCCGACCTAAAAATGACAGAAATTGCCGTAATTCCGACAAGATGGCAGTTTCTGACAAGAATTGAATACCCCCTATATCAAACAATAGTGCAACATGAATATAATTCAAATAATACTATACTTAATACACATGGGTCCTCCGTTTTCTTGACTGTTTCTGCTCCTAGATGGAGGTTTAGTCATGCCTAGGCGATAGCTTAGGTTGCTGAGTTTAATCATGGACAGGAGTGTTGAGGCACGACTAGATACTCAGCATGCCATACACATCTCCACCACTGGGTGGCTAATGAGTCACTAACCCAGTACTTTAGTTTGAATAGCGGTGGATTGATCTATAGTACAAGCTCTGGCAAATGGTCAGTGATGATTGTAATGTTAAAATACAGTCCTGTACTGCATAGTGTACACACAGATGGGGAACAATGGTCAGACGGACAGAGTAAAAAAAAAAAGTTTATTCAGATGCAAACGAACGTGTTAAAACACTTGTGTATGCAGACGCAACTAATGTATGAACACTTGTGTATGCAGATGCAACTAATGTGTTAAAGGAATAATGTAGCTCATTGACTTTACAGTATGTACAGTTTACTAAATGAGCGTCCGAGTCCCCTAAGAGCATAAACGAACACCAATGGGAAGGAATCGCTCTTTGCAGTACTTTTACACATGAACTTGAGAATCTTCCATGTAGTGTTGTGGGCTAGTGATGAAGGCTCCCGTCTGCCATGCTGAGAGTCCCAGGTTTGATTCCCAAAGTGACAATCTTTTTTTTTTTGTGTGTTCCCATGACATTCACTTTATTATTATTATTTTTTTCTGTGTAATCCATTGTAAAACATTCAAAGGAATGGTGCACACAGTTTTCACACAAATCGGGGTAAATCTGCAGGAATGACTCATTAGCTATCTAATATACACACCGGTAATGAGTAGAGATGAGCGCCTGAAATTTTTCGGGTTTTGTGTTTTGGTTTTGGGTTCGGTTCCGCGGCCGTGTTTTGGGTTCGACCGCGTTTTGGCAAAACCTCACCGAATTTTTTTTGTCGGATTCGGGTGTGTTTTGGATTCGGGTGGTTTTTTCAAAAAACCCTAAAAAACATCTTAAAACATTGAATTTGGGGGTCATTTTGATCCCATAGTATTATTAACCTCAATAACCATAATTAACACTCATTTTCAGTCTATTCTGAACACCTTACACCTCACAATATTATTTTTAGTCCTAAAATTTGCACCGAGGTCGCTGGATGACTAAGCTCAGCGACCCTAGTGGCCGACACAAACACCGGGCCCATCTAGGAGTGGCACTGCAGTGTCACGCAGGATGTCCCTTCCAAAAAACCCTCCCCAAACAGCACATGACGCAAAGAAAAAAAGAGGCGCAATGAGGTAGCTGTGTGAGTAAGATTAGCGACCCTAGTGGCCGACACAAACACCGGGCCCATCTAGGAGTGGCACTGCAGTGTCACGCAGGATGTCCCTTCCAAAAAACCCTCCCCAAACAGCACATGACGCAAAGAAAAAAAGAGGCGCAATGAGGTAGCTGACTGTGTGAGAAAGATAAGCGACCCTAGTGGCCGACACAAACACCGGGCCCATCTAGGAGTGGCACTGCAGTGTCACGCAGGATGTCCCTTCCAAAAAACCCTCCCCAAACAGCACATGACGCAAAGAAAAAAAGAGGCGCAATGAGGTAGCTGTGTGAGTAAGATTAGCGACCCTAGTGGCCGACACAAACACCTGGCCCATCTAGGAGTGGCACTGCAGTGTCACGCAGGATGTCCCTTCCAAAAAACCCTCCCCAAACAGCACATGACGCAAAGAAAAAAAGAGGCGCAATGAGGTAGCTGACTGTGTGAGAAAGATAAGCGACCCTAGTGGCCGACACAAACACCGGGCCCATCTAGGAGTGGCACTGCAGTGTCACGCAGGATGTCCCTTCCAAAAAACCCTCCCCAAACAGCACATGACGCAAAGAAAAAAAGAGGCGCAATGAGGTAGCTGACTGTGTGAGAAAGATAAGCGACCCTAGTGGCCGACACAAACACCGGGCCCATCTAGGAGTGGCACTGCAGTGTCACGCAGGATGTCCCTTCCAAAAAACCCTCCCCAAACAGCACATGATGCAAAGAAAAATAAAAGAAAAAAGAGGTGCAAGATGGAATTGTCCTTGGGCCCTTCCCACCCACCCTTATGTTGTATAAACAAAACAGGACATGCACACTTTAACCAACCCATCATTTCAGTGACAGGGTCTGCCACACGACTGTGACTGAAATGACGGGTTGGTTTGGACCCCCACCAAAAAAGAAGCAATTAATCTCTCCTTGCACAAACTGGCTCTACAGAGGCAAGATGTCCACCTCATCATCATCCTCCGATATATCACCGTGTACATCCCCCTCCTCACAGATTATCAATTCGTCCCCACTGGAATCCACCATGTCAGCTCCCTGTGTACTTTGTGGAGGCAATTGCTGCTGGTCAATGTCTCCGCGGAGGAATTGATTATAATTCATTTTAATGAACATCATCTTCTCCACATTTTCTGGATGTAACCTCGTACGCCGATTGCTGACAAGGTGAGCGGCGGCACTAAACACTCTTTCGGAGTACACACTTGTGGGAGGGCAATTTAGGTAGAATAAAGCCAGTTTGTGCAAGGGCCTCCAAATTGCCTCTTTTTCCTGCCAGTATAAGTACGGACTGTGTGACGTGCCTACTTGGATGCGGTCACTCATATAATCCTCCACCATTCTATCAATGGTGAGAGAATCATATGCAGTGACAGTAGACGACATGTCCGTAATGGTTGTCAGGTCCTTCAGTCCGGACCAGATGTCAGCATCAGCAGTCGCTCCAGACTGCCCTGCATCACCGCCAGCGGGTGGGCTCGGAATTCGGATTTGGGATTTCGAAGAATGCACAGTTCTTTGCTGTGCTGCTTTTGCCAGCTTGAGTCTTTTCATTTTTCTAGCGAGAGGCTGAGTGCTTCCATCCTCATGTGAAGCTGAACCACTAGCCATGAACATAGGCCAGGGCCTCAGCCGTTCCTTGCCACTCCGTGTGGTAAATGGCATATTGGCAAGTTTACGCTTCTCCTCCGACAATTTTATTTTAGGTTTTGGAGTCCTTTTTTTTCTGATATTTGGTGTTTTGGATTTGACATGCTCTGTACTATGACATTGGGCATCGGCCTTGGCAGACGACGTTGCTGGCATTTCATCGTCACGGCCATGACTAGTGGCAGCAGCTTCAGCACGAGGTGGAAGTGGATCTTGATCTTTCCCTAATTTTGGAACCTCAACTTTTTTGTTCTCCATATTTTATAGGCAGAACTAAAAGGCACCTCAGGTAAACAATGGAGATGGATGGATTGGATACTAGTATACAATTATGGACGGACTGCCACGGTTAGGTGGTATAAAAAAAACACGGTTAGGTGGTATATAATACAATTATGGATGGACGGACTGCCTGCCGAGTTCCGACACAGAGGTAGCCACAGCCGTGAACTACCGCACTGTACACTGGTTGATAAAGAGATAGTAGTATACTCGTAACAACTAGTATGACACTATGACGACGGTATAAAGAATGAAAAAAAAACCACGGTTAGGTGGTATATATTATAATAATAATACAATTATGGATGGACGGACTGCCTGCCGACTGCCGACACAGAGGTAGCCACAGCCGTGAACTACCGCACTGTACACTGGTTGATAAAGAGATAGTAGTATACTCGTAACAACTAGTATGACACTATGACGACGGTATAAAGAATGAAAAAAAAACCACGGTTAGGTGGTATATATTATAATAATAATACAATTATGGATGGACGGACTGCCTGCCGACTGCCGACACAGAGGTAGCCACAGCCGTGAACTACCGCACTGTACACTGGTTGATAAAGAGATAGTAGTATACTCGTAACAACTAGTATGACACTATGACGACGGTATAAAGAATGAAAAAAAAACCACGGTTAGGTGGTATATATTATAATAATAATACAATTATGGATGGACGGACTGCCTGCCGACTGCCGACACAGAGGTAGCCACAGCCGTGAACTACCGCACTGTACACTGGTTGATAAAGAGATAGTAGTATACTCGTAACAACTAGTATGACACTATGACGACGGTATAAAGAATGAAAAAAAAACCACGGTTAGGTGGTATATATTATAATAATAATACAATTATGGATGGACGGACTGCCTGCCGAGTTCCGACACAGAGGTAGCCACAGCCGTGAACTACCGCACTGTACACTGGTTGATAAAGAGATAGTAGTATACTCGTAACAACTAGTATGACACTATGACGACGGTATAAAGAATGAAAAAAAAACCACGGTTAGGTGGTATATATTATAATAATAATACAATTATGGATGGACGGACTGCCTGCCGACTGCCGACACAGAGGTAGCCACAGCCGTGAACTACCGCACTGTACACTGGTTGATAAAGAGATAGTAGTATACTCGTAACAACTAGTATGACACTATGACGACGGTATAAAGAAAGAAAAAAAAATACCACAGTTAGGTGGTATATATTATAATAATAATACAATTATGGATGGACGGACTGCCTGCCGACTGCCGACACAGAGGTAGCCACAGCCGTGAACTACCGCACTGTACACTGGTTGATAAAGAGATAGTAGTATACTCGTAACAACTAGTATGACACTATGACGGTATAAAGAATGAAAAAAAAACCACGGTTAGGTGGTATATATTATAATAATAATACAATTATGGATGGACGGACTGCCTGCCGACTGCCGACACAGAGGTAGCCACAGCCGTGAACTACCGCACTGTACACTGGTTGATAAAGAGATAGTAGTATACTCGTAACAACTAGTATGACACTATGACGACGGTATAAAGAAAGAAAAAAAAATACCACGGTTAGGTGGTATATATTGTAATACAATTATGGATGGACGGACTGCCTGCCGAGTTCCGACTGCCGACACAGAGGTAGCCACAGCCGTGAACTACCGCACTGTACTGTGTCTGCTGCTAATATAGACTGGTTGATAAAGAGATAGTATACAATACATACAACAATATACTACTATACTGGTGGTCAGGCACTGGTCACCACTAGTCACACTGGCAGTGGCACTCCTGCAGCAAAAGTGTGCACTGTTTAATTTTAAATTAATATAATATTATGTACTCCTGGGGGCTCCTGCTATAACAACCTGCAGTGCTCCCCAGTCTCCCCCACAATTATTATAAGCTTTGCCTTTTATACATTGATGTGCAGCACACTGGGCTGAGCTGAGTGCACACAGACTGAGTCACACTGTGTGACTGGCTGCTGCTGTGTATCGTTTTTTTTCAGGCAGAGAACGGATATAGCAGAGAACGGATATATTATATTAAAATAAATAAAAGTTAACTAACAACAACTGCACTGGTCACTGTGGTAAACTCTGTCTGACTCTGCACAATCTCTCTCTCTCTTCTAATCTAATTTCTAATGGAGAGGACGCCAGCCACGTCCTCTCCCTATCAATCTCAATGCACGTGTGAAAATGGCGGCGACGCGCGGCTCCTTATATAGAATCCGAGTCTCGCGAGAATCCGACAGCGTCATGATGACGTTCGGGCGCGCTCGGGTTAACCGAGCAAGGCGGGAGGATCCGAGTCTGCTCGGACCCGTGAAAAAAACATGAAGTTCGTGCGGGTTCGGTTTCAGAGAAACCGAACCCGCTCATCTCTAGTAATGAGCACGTATAGACATACCAGTAAATATAAATTAGTGTATTCTGATGCAACTGTTTGAGCAACACAGTAGTGTAGATCATCGGCATTAGAGAATCTGTGTTGTACTTAATGAGAAGGGATCACTGCTACTGTACCATTTAAATATCTACAGTATCAACGTGACTGCAGTTCTCTATGTGATTTTCATAGTACTCTAATAGAAAATAGAGAGATAAAAGCGCCTCCCTAACTTCCTGGATGCCAAATCACCATCCTTAGTATCTCTGTACAGTATGTTCTACTAGTGTACTAATTAGCATGAACAGCTTGTAACGTAGAGTGGCAAGTTTATACTTTCTATGTATAATGGAGAGAGATAAAAGCTCCTCCCTAAGTTCCTGTATGCCAAATCACTGTCCTTATTGTCTCTGGATAGTATTTTCTATTAGAGTACTAATTAGCATGAACAGCTAATTAGTACACTAGTAGAACATACTGTACAGAGATACTAAGTACTGTGATTTGGCATCCAGGAACTTAGGGAGGAGCTTTTATCTCTCTCCATTATACATAGAAAGATTAAACTTGCCACTCTATGTTACAAGCTGTTCGTGCTAATTAGTACACTAGTAGAACATACTGTACAGAGATACTAAGTACTGTGATTTGGCATCCAGGAACTTAGGGAGGAGCTTTAATCTCTCTCCATTATACATAGAAAGATTAAACTTGCCACTCTATGTTACAAGCTGTTCGTGCTAATTAGTATACTAGTAGAACATACTGTACAGAGATACTAAGGATGGTGATTTGGCATACATGAACTTAGGAAAGAGCTTTTATCTCTCTCCATTGTAATCTTTCTAATCTGTCTAAGTATAATGGAGAGAGAAAAAAGCTCCTACCCAAGTTCCTGGATGCCAAATTACCGTGCTAATCATTTCTGTACAGTATTTCCTATCTAGCCAGAAACCCGTGCAAGCTGGAGGGGACCTAACACACGGTTGCTTGCCGCTTCTCTTTGCAGTATCACATAAGCTAGTGGTTGGTCTGACCTGAAAGCCAAGAGTCTACTTTTTTGTATGATACCAGTCCTGAGTCTCTGGGACACTCAGAATCAGAGATATCAGTACACAAAATGGACCCATTTTCCCATAGACTATAATGGGCCCGTAAATTCAGACCCACCATGGGTTCTGACGCTTGCCATGAGCCTTGTGGGGGTTACAGAAGCTTAGGGTTGGTATCATCCAGTAGCCGGTTGGACCCTCAGAACCGGAGACATTAAGCATTAAGTCCATTTTATTTGAATATAATTTAATAGCTAACAGAACGTCAATGGACCATTGCTTTAACACATTTGTTTGTATCTGTCCACACTAATTCTATTTATTGATTTATTGGTTTCTTTTTTTGGGTCCTGACAGACAATTAATATTTTCGACAGCGTCTCTGACCTCCGCTGGTTAATCCCCACCTCTACCTGCTCCTTCCCCCTCCCCTTTATGCTGTTAGGGGACTCGGACGCTCATATTGGAAAACACTGTATTTTCCACAGCCTCCCCCTACCCCCATCTCCTTTCCCACTGCCTCCCCCTAACCCCATCCCACATCATTGTGTTATGTCAGAAATAACACAATGAAGCCCGGCCATATCAGTGAGATCCATGGAGGGCTATATTGTGTACAGTATTAAAAGACGTAAAAGAGTTGAAAGTGTTAAAAAAAATTCCCTGTGTGTCCTTTCTATTCTGTATTGCGGGCGTCCCCGCTAGCTCGGCTGTTATTATCGGATCTGCTATAGACTCCTGCATTCGCAGGAGACTGTTTCCGCCATTATCTTAATAAAGACCACGGAGATACAACAGTACACACAGGATTTATCAACATACATTTATATAATTAGAGATGTATTATTTCATTATATATGCATTTAGGATATGACACACTGTCCACCTATGCGCATTTCTCTCCGTTATAGGGCTTCCTCAGGGCTATAGTCATTGGTGTTGGTTTATGCCTTAGGGGACTCGGATGCACATACTGTATTTCAAAAGCACAGTATTTTCACCTGCCTCCCCCTAACCCCATCGCCCTTTCCCCCTGGGAGCCTGCACAGTTCATGCAGTAGACAGGTCAGATTACAAGACATGTGCAACAATATACTGTGTACGAAAATCACATAGAGAACTGCAGTCACATTGATACTGTAGATATGTAAATGGTACAGTAGCAGTGATCCCTTCTCATTAAGTACAACACAGATTCTCATAACACAGATTCTCTAATGCCGACGATCTACAGTACTGTGTTGCTCAAACAGTTAGTTGCGTCAGAATACACTAATTTATATTTACTGGTATGTCTATAGGTGCTCATTACCGCTGTGTAATTTAGATAGCAAATGATTCACTCCTGCAGATTTACCCCGATTTGTGTGAAACCTGTGTACACCATTCCTTTGAATGTTATACAATGGATTACACAGAAAAAAATAATAATAATAAAGTGAATGTCATGGGAACAAAAAAAAAAGATTGGCACTTTGGGAATCAAACCCGGGACTCTCAGCGTGGCAGATGGGAGCCTTCAACACTAGCCCGCAACACTGCATGTAAAATTCACCAGTTCATGTGTAAAAGTACTGCAAAGAGCGACTCCTTCCCTTTGGTGTTCGTTTATGCTCTTAGGGGACTCGGACGCTCATTTCGTGCACTATGCATACTTTAAAGTCAATGAGCTACATTATTCCTTTCAAACATTAATTAAGTCTGCATACACAAGTGTTTTAACATGTTCATTTGCATCTGTATAAACTATACGCACAGTGATTTGGCATCCAGGAACTTAGGGAAGAGTTTTTATCTCTCTCCATTATACATAAAAAGATTAAACTGCTACTATTTGTTACAAACTGTTCATGCTAATTAGTACACTAATTGAACATGCTGTGCAGAGATACTGAGGACGGTGATTTGGCATCTAGGAACTTAGGGGGAGCTTTTATCTCTCTCCGTTACACTTAGAAAGATTACAGTTGAGAGAGAAAAACGCTCCTCCCTAAGTTTCTGGATGCCAAATCACCGTCCTTACTATCTCTGTACAGTATATTCTATTAGTGTACTAATAAGCACGAACAGCTTGTAATGTAAAGCGGCAAGAGTAATCTTTCTATGTATATGAGAGAGATAAAAAATCCCCCTAAGTTCCTGGATGCCAAATCACTGTCCTTAGTATCTCTGTACAGTATGTTCTATTAGGGTACTAATTAACTGTTCGTGCTAATTAGTACTCTAATAGAAAATACTGCACAGAGTTACTAAGGACGGTGAGTTAGCATCCATGAACTTAGGGAGGAGTTTTTATCTCTCTCCATTATACATAGAAAGATTAAACTTGCCACTGTACGTTAGAAGCTGTTCATGCTAATTAGTACACTAGTAGAACATACTGTACAGAGATACTAAGGATGGTGATTTGGTATCCATGAACTTAGGGAGGAGCTCTGCTGCATGAGTGGTACGGTTGCTACATGACCAGTCTTGGCCATAAAAACAGCCACCATCTGCTTGGCCACACTGTGCTCATGTCAGAACTTCTCTGTTGGTGCACCCATTCCTACATCCTCCTGATGCCTCCAGACTGTTTCTGCTTCTGATCCTCCACTCCTGTCCACAGTCTTCTGGAACTCTTCCTGATGGTAGCCTCCATCCACACGACTGGACCAGCTTGCTCCCTTACTACTACAAATATCTTTTGCTCCATGAAATGTGTGAAATCTAATTCTAATACTTTTATATTGACCTCACAACTGCTATAATTCCACATTTTATGCCACTGCTTTACTCATTTCCCACACTGTAACCTTTTTAGTGCACCTAACATGGCTGTCTCACTCAGTACCCTCGAGGATGGGATGAAAAATACATGGACCCAACGGTTATGTTGGGACACTAATCCTAGCTTGAAGATGTTGCAATCACCCATTTTGTGTCATTTCTTTTAGGAATGACCTATCCCACCCAGAGTAATCCTTTGTAGTGCGCACAAGATAGCTTCCTCAGCTGATACCTTTCGTGGGTTGACTATATATTAGCAAGAAAAAGGTGATATTGGACCCCTGGCGCACTGTAATCGTGGATGCTGTTTCTTACTCCTATTATTGAATGATGGAGTCAACATGTGCTGATTGTCACACAACACTAGCAATATTTATTAAAACACAATCCCCAGCTGGGAATGAACAATGATATTTAAAACAAACAGATATTAAAACAAATATGCAGAAATGCGGTGAATGGAAAGGGATACCAGTGCTTTTATAAAGTGCTTTTCATGCTTAAAGTCCTTCTTAAATTGAGAAAAAATCTCTCACCATGTTGCATAGCCGCGGTGGGCTAGCTTTAAAGAGATAGCTGGGGTCCTAGGCTGAATGGCCCAGCACCACCGCAGCAGGCGTATCAGCTTACAGTCACCGGTTCCCAAACCTCCACCAAGTCTGTCCTTATCCAAGTCTGTCCTGATTTGGATAAGGACAGACTTGGTGGAGGTTTGGGAACCGGTGACTGTAAGCTGATACGCCTGCTGCGGTGGTGCTGGGCCATTCAGCCTAGGACCCCAGCTATCTCTTTAAAGCTAGCCCACCGCGGCTATGCAACATGGTGAGAGATTTTTTCTCAATTTAAGAAGGACTTTAAGCATGAAAAGCACTTTATAAAAGCACTGGTATCCCTTTCCATTCACCGCATTTCTGCATATTTGTTTTAATATCTGTTTGTTTTAAATATCATTGTTCATTCCCAGCTGGGGATTGTGTTTTAATAAATATTGCTAGTGTTGTGTGACAATCAGCACATGTTGACTCCATCATTCAATAATAGGAGTAAGAAACAGCATCCACGATTACAGTGCGCCAGGGGTCCAATATCACCTTTTTCTTGTATCTATTGCTGAAGATTTGTGTTTGTCTCCTTTGTTTTTGGACCTGGGCAGCACTCTATTCCTTACTGCGCTCATTTGAAAGTACTACCATTTTGTCATATATTTTGACTATATATTAGGGAAAGAGGGCCTGGACTGCACACCCTAACTACTTAGAATGGGATGTGCCAACTAACTGAGACTTAATACTACAGCATAGAAAAAGAAAGCAGATGCACCATACAACCATTGGAATTATTATAAATGTACAAATTACACATCTGAGGTTTTTGGCATAAAAGTGGCCAATGTTATGAGCCTGCCCACCAATCATCAAGTTAACCTCATCGGGCAGGTCCCTACTATTGTAAGGCTTTGCCTCTGGGGCAGTAAGGAACTGTGGGAGGCAATGGATTTGGCTGCTGCTGCGCTCCTGGCCTGCAGGGGGCATTTCTCCTCCATTGCCTCCCACTTCCCGACAATCCATCGCTGCATCTGACTGGATGGAGGAACTGTGTCAGAATTGCAACTGCTTCCTCGTCTCCTCAGAGATGAGCTGGCAGCTGGCTGCAGCTAGGGGGAGCTCCAGCACACAGCTGCTTACAGGAACTTCCAATAGAGCTGGCCAGCTGAAGGACTCTCTTCCTCTGTCCTGCTGATAGCAACAGGTAGGCACTGGCACCACCTGCCTCAAGTTGCTGCACTGTGTGTGTGGTGTATGTGTGTGTGTGTGTGTGTGTGTGTGTGTGTGTGTGTGTGTGTGTGTGATTACCGGGGCTGTCTTTATTAAATGTTATCAGCACTGTGTTTATATGTGTGAATGTTTTTAAGTGAGGTGTGTGTGTCTATGTTTTTTAATGGAAAGTTGTGTGTTTAAGCGAAAGAGGCATGTGTTTTTGTGTAATTGTCTGTGTGTAATCGAAATAGGCATGTGTGTGTGTAATTGTGTGTAAGTGAAAGAGGCATGTCTGTGTAATTGTGTGTGTAAGTGAAAGAGACATGTGTGAGTATATGTAAAAGGCATGTGAGTGTGAAAGAGGCGTGTGTGTGTGGGTGTAAGTGAAAGGAATTTAACTGAAAGGCATGTGTGTGTTTTTGGAAGTGAGAGGCACGTGTGTGTAAGTGAAAGAGCCTTGTGTGTGTAAGTGAAAGAGGCACGTGTGTTTGTGTCTGTGTGTGTGTGTGTGTGTGTGTGTGCGTGTGTGTAAGTGAAAGGCATGTGAGCGTGTAAGTGAAAGAGGCGTGTGTGTGTGTGTGTGTGTGAGAGAGAGAGGCCTGTGTGTTTGTAATTGAAAAAGGCATGTGTGTCTGAAAGTGAAAGAGGTGTGTGTGTGTTTTAAGTGAGTCATGTTTGTATGCAAAGAAAAAAGACGAGTGTGTAAGTGAAAGAAGTGTGTGTGTGTATCTATACTACTATTGTGAAAGGCACCTGAGTACATTGCAACTGTTCATCCTGAGTACCAGATATCTACTGTACATATGGTGTATATATATATATATATATATATATATATATATATACAATCCATGTATTCCGACTCTCCATTGAGGGAATTACTGCACCGGGTGCCTTGGTAAAAGATTCCATACACAGCCAACAAACGTAGCACTCCTGGTGTCTTGTTAAATGAATCTCTCAGATGGGCAGTTTAGTAAAACAACGTTTCAATGCCATTTTATTATTAAGGCATTTTCCTCAGGTTACAAATACATACAAAACAATCTTACCTTTAAAGGCTACTAATCACCCTGTGAACCTGCCGCGTGTGGCCGGCGGGACGCCGCCCGCTCCGTCTGGCGCAGCTATAGTGACTTCAACCTTCGTCACTTCCCCCATGAGTGCTCCCCATCACCATAACAACGTATACAGGACAGACGGATTGCTATGGAAACAAGCAGGAAAAATGCTACAGACAAATCTGAAAAGCGTAACTGGATACTATCAACATGCATCCATAACTGCAGTATATAGCCATGGATGGTAGATAGTGTACTAAAATCCAAGGCAGTGTCTATGTATAAAACATGATATTTGCAATACAAGGTTCTCGTACAAAGAGATCACAATAGTATCTGACACCCATAAACACTTGGGACATATCATAGCAATATGCTTACTCAGCATAAAAATAAACAGTAGTGACGCATAGGGCTCAGAGGATGTAAATTTGGGCACTCAATCTAGTGGCCCTACACTGTCCTCCTGTATGCCCCCAGAGTAATATAGGTTGATCTAATCTGCAATAGCAAATGGTCAGAAACACTAGTGGGTTTGTCAGCGGTGGCAGTTGCAGACGCAGAGGAACAAATGCAGCTACCGATAAAGTCAAGCTACATAAATGAGTAAGGAAGCTAGGATAACTGTATTAGTTATAAAAAACAGTTAAATCCCAGGGACTCATTGAGTCCCCTTGGGTGGATAGTACCTAAACGATAGATCTATTGTGCTTCCAACCTAAGGAGTTTGCCTCCCCGATCACCACCTCGAATAGAGGCTGGTACATGGTCGATCATACGGTATTTGAGCGTGGTCAATGGGTGTCTACTGTGGGCAAAGTGCCTTGCTACAGGCTGTTCACTTGTACCCTTGGCAATAGCTAATTTAATTGCAGACCTATGGGCTGCCATACGTTCTTTGAACATTCGTTCTGTTTTGCCGATATATGACAGCCCACAGGGGCATATAAGTTGGTATATGACAAATTTGGAGGAACATGTAAGCGTATGAAGAATATACATAGTCTTGCCAGATTGGGGGTGTTGAAACGTGTCGCCCGGTATTAGAAACTGGCACGTAGTGCAAGTACACCGGATGCATCCCTTTTTATTAAACATAAGTTGAGGAGATACATGTTGGGAGACATCTGTTTTGACTAGGATATCTCAAAGATTTTAATTACGTTTGTAACAGGACATCAATTTGGTATTTTGTAGTCCCAATTGAGGGTCGCTGTGGATGATAGGCCACAATTTTTTAGAGATCTGGTAGATCCCTGTACTTGCAGCATGGTATTGCACCACCCAAGGGATCATTGGGCTTTCTGCATTGTGAGTTTTGGGCCAATTAGTGTCTCCCGCTCTACCCTCAATGCCTTATCCTTAGCGGCTGTAAGAAGGTGCATGGGATAGCCCCATTTGGCGAACTGCTTTATCATCTCATCCATCTGAGCATTCGCTATGACAGGGTCAGAGGTAATGCGTCTAACTCTAAGGAGCTGGGAGAATGGCAGCCCCCTCTTAAGTGACTGAGGGTGAAAGCTCTTATAATGCAACATATTGTTCTTATCGGTGGCTTTAGAATAGAGGGAAGTTGTTATTCCCTGTTCAAGAGAGATGTGTACATCTAGATAATTGATGGCATGATCGCTGATAGTATACGTGAGTTTAATAGGGTGCTGCAACATATTGTGCGCTTGAATGACCTCCTCAAGTCTGCTATTGGGACCCTGCCAGATTAACCGCAGATCGTCGATGTAGCGGCAGTAAAACAATATACTGCTCGCCACATTGGGATCTGTGAAAAATATTTCCTGTTCTACTTGAAACATGAAAATTTTGGAGTACGCCGGGGCCACAGAAGACCCCATGGCACACCCCTTCAGTTGCAGATAGATCTGCCCATCAAACAAGAAAAACATTTTTTGTAAAGTCATTTGTAATAATTGAATGCACAGTTTCAAACAGGTGCCATGAAATTCAACATGATTACTCAAGTATTGCTCCATAACCGCAAGGCCCATATCATGGGGGATCACTGTATATAGGTGTTGAACATCAATACTACAGAGTAAAACATTATCATCAAACCTAGGTAGTTGCTGTAATTTGTGAAGTAACGAAGTGGTATCTAACAGGAACCGCGGATGCGTTTGTATGCAAGGTTGGAGCAAAGAATCTAAATATAAAGCAACAGGTTGAAATAGGGATGATCGAGCGGAAATAATGGGGCGCCCTGGTGGTTTACTAAGGGACTTATGAATTTTGGGTGTTGTATATAGTAATGGCATGACAGGATGAGCTGGAATTAGAGCATTGCGTATAGCACTCGTTATTAAACCCTCATGTACTGCACTATCTAGTAGTGTAGTAAGTTGACATTTAAATTCATTAGTGGGATCCTTAGTCAGCCGACAATATGTCTCAGAATCTTGTAGTTGATGCTGGATTTCATCTTTATAGTCCTTTTTGTTCTGGATCACTAGTGCCCCGCCTTTATCCGCGGGGCGAAAAATTAGTTTGTCCTGTGCTGCAAGACGGTGAAGGCTTAATTTTCGGCTTTGGTTAAGTTGTAACGTAATTGTGGCATGTTGGTCACATGCATATTAGTCTGTTCATCCAGCAAATTGCCGAACGTTTTAATTGAAGCATTTTGAGACTGCGGTTCAAATTTAGATTTGGGCAGAATTGTCTGCGGTTTACTAGGGATTTGTAAATTATCTGCTGATGGCGCCTGTTTGTGAAAATGTTCTTTCAATTTAAGTTATCGCGGCAGACTGTATTTTTCTATCTGCCAGTTGAACGGGTCACGCTTAGCAGTTGGGATGAATGATAAACCTCTGGACAAAACTTGCTGTTCAGTCCTTGTTAGCTCATAGTCGGATAAATTAACTACTAGCGTCTCTGATTTTTCGGAGGTCTCCCTACTCTGTTTCTGCCTCTGCCACTGATGCCCTCGTCTGGTGTAGGGCCGCTTGCTTCGCTTTTGTCTGGTGTCTGGGTCCGCGAAGCCACACCTAAAGGGCGATGACCCAGGTGCTGCTGGCTAGCGGAATCCGATTCACTCGTAGATGGAGTATGTTCATTAGATGATTCAAGGTCCCTCTGGCGGTATCGTCTACGTCGAAAGAATGGTTTTCTTTGATCATGGTGGGTAGAGGAATCCGTCCATCTGTATACATTGTGATTCTCGTAGTCGCAATATATATTAGAGATGTGCGGCTGGCACTTTTTGTGTTTTGGTTTTGGTTCTAATTCCACTTTTGTGTTTTAGTTTTGGCTTGGTTACGTCAAAACCAGTTGTTTTGGTTTTGGATCTGGGTGATTTTTGGGAAAAAAAACATAAAAACAGCTAAAATCACAGAATTTGGGGGTCATTTTGATCCTACGGTATTATTAACCTCAATAACATTCATTTTCACTTATTTCCAGTCTATTCTGAACACCTCACAATATTGTTTTTAGGCCTAAAAGTTGCACCGAGGTGGCTGTATGACCAAGCTAAGCGACACAAGTGTGCGGCACAAACACCTGGCCTATCTAGGAGTGGCACTGCAGTTGCATACAAGATGGCACTATTCAAAAACTAGTCCTCAAACAGCACATAATACAAAGAAAAAAAAAAGGTGCACAGAGGTTGCTGTATGACTAAGCTAAGCGACACAACCACCTGGCCCATCTAGTAGTGTCACGCAGTGGCTGAATATCGAGAGTGGGCCGCAATTGTTCGGTCCACTGACAGCATCTCAAGCATGCCCCTGTCATTTTTAAAAAATTCTGCAATTGGTGGACTTATACGGCAGTACCCCAGGACTAATACAGCAGTACCCCTGGACTCATATGGCAGAGTCAGACAGGATTGCACTTTTCAAAAACTAGGCCTCAAACAGCACCTCATGCAAAGATGTTGAAGAAGTGCAATGAGATAGTTGTATGACTAAGCCAAGTGACACAAACAATTCCCACTGAAATTATACGTCCAAATCACTGGAATTATACGTCCAAATCACTGGAATTAAATGGCAAAATCACTGGAATTAAACGCCCAAATCACTGGAATTATACATCTAAATCATTGGCATTAAAAGGCAAAATCACTAGATTTATACGTCCAAATCACTGGAATTAAATGGCAGTACCATTAGACATATACAGAAGTTTCAGACAGGATGGCACTTTAACAAAGTAGTCCCCAAACAGCACATGATGAAAAGAAGAAAAAGAGGTGCAAGATGGAATCGTCCCTTATGTTGTATAAACAGGACATGCACACATTAACAAACCAATCATTTCAGTGACAGGGTCTGCCACACGACTGTGGCTGAAATGATTGGTTTGTTTGGGCCCCCACAAAAAAAGAAGCAATTAATCCCCCCACCAAAAAAGAAGCAATCAATCTCTCCTTGCACAAACTGGCTCTACAGAGGCAAGATGTCGACCTCATCCTCTGATTCCACAACTCTTTCACTGTGTACATCCTCCTCCTTCTCACAGAGTATTAATTCGTCCCCACTGGACTCCACCATCACAGGTCCCTTTGTACTGTCTGGAGGCAATTTCTGGTAAAGGTCTTCCTGGAATAATTTATAATTCATTGTGATGAACATCATCTTTTCTACATTTTGTGGAAGTAACCTCCTACGCCGATCGCTGACAAGGTTACCGGAGTACACACTGGAGGGGGGGGGGGGGGGGGCAACTTAGGTAACATAAAGCCAGTTTGTGCAAGGGCATCCAAATTGCCTCTTTTTCCTGCCAGAATTCATACGGACTGTTTGACGTGCATACTGTCACTCATAATCCTCCACCATTCTTTCAATGGTGACAGAATCATATGCAGTGACAGTAGACATGTCAGTAATAGTTGGCAGGTCCTTCAGTCCATCCCAGACATCATATTTTGCTCATGACTGCCCTGCATCTCCGCCACTGGGTGGGCTAGGAAATCTTATCCTTTTCCATGCAGCCCCATTGGCGAGATAAATTGAAGGAGGAGCTGTTGACGGGTCACGTTCCACTGGAGTTGACAATTTACTCACCAGCAGGTCTTTGCACCTCTGCAGACTTGTGTCTACCAGAAAGAGAAATACAACATATGCTTTAAACCTAGGATCGAGCATGGTGGCCAAAATGTCGTGCTCTGATTTCAAAAGATTGACCACCCTTGAATCCTGGCAAAGCAAATGAAGGGCTCCATCCACAAGTCCCACATACTTTGTGGAATCGCTCCATCTTAGCTCCTCCTTCAATTTATCCAGCTGCTTCTGAAAAAACCTGATGAGGGGAATGACCTGACTCAAGTTGGCAGTGTCTGAACTGACATCACATGTGTCATGTTCGAAGGGTTGGAGAATCTTGCACAAGACGGAAATCATTATCCACTGCACTTGAGTCAGATGCATTGCCCTCCTTTGCATATATTGTAGGTGGATGTTTAGGTTTTAATGTCCTTTTGCTGCTCTTCCATCCTCTGAAGCATAAAGAGTGATGAATTCCACCTCGTTACCATCTCTTGCTTCAGTTGATGGCAGGGCAGGTTCAGGAGTGTTTGCTGTTGCTCCAGTCTTCGGCATGCGGTGGCAGAATGTCGTAAGTGGCCCACAATTTTTCGGGCCACTGACCGCATCTCCTGTATGCCCCTGTAATTTTTCAAAAAAAATCTGCACCACCAAATTAATTGTATGTGCAAAACATCTCCCTCAGTTTCCGTAAGAGGTTGTAAGCTGTGTGCCTCTTAAGGAAAGCTGTGATACATAGCTTAGCCTGCCTAGGAACGAGTTTGTGTATGCGAGATGCTGCTACTGTTGCCGCTGCCCTTGTGGCGTGCAATATTTTTATTATATGGAGTATTACCTCCAATCATAATTGTGTAAGTGGTTAACTATTGCACGGACAAAGGGCGTGCAATGGTTAAGGGGTTGTAGTCCTTTGCAATGGTGTGAACAGTGCACGCAGGGTCTGTTGAATCACATAGTAGGTGCTGTGGTTGGGGGAGTGGCATGTGCTGGGGAGATGCAGATTGGGGAGGGGGTCCGGGTGATGGAGGTGCTGGTGCAGTGGTTCCGTCGGTGGAGAGGAGCGGGTGCGTGGGTGCCGTGGGTGGAGGAGGGGGTCCGTAGCCAAGACGGGGTGGGGAGGAGCGGTTGCGGGGGTGCCGCAGGTGGGGGAGGTGTGGGTGCGGTGGTGTCGTGGGTGGGGGAGGGGTGGGTACAGGGGTGCTGCGGGTGGGGGTCAGGAGCCACTGCTGGTGGTGGAGGGGTGTGTGGGGGTGCCGAGGATGGGGCTCGGAGGTACTGCAAGTGAGGGAGGGTTGGGTAATGCTTCTCCTACTTCTACTCCTGGAAGCAGCTAAGTGGCTGCCCTCCCTTTGGCAGTGGCTCTCCCGGAAACTTGCACAGCAGCCAAGCAGCCAGTCACTATTGTTAGTGCCGGTGTCCTACTGCGCCGCATTGCATGGAAGATGATGCACTAATAAATTACAGCTCCCAGCAGCCCTTATCGCTGGAATGCACCTGCGCTAAGGGCTGCTGGGAGATGTCATTTATTTAGTGCATCTACTTCCCTGTAATGCGACGCCTAGGGACACCGGCGCTAACAATAGTGACTGGCTGGCAGCACTGACTTACTCACTGAATCAGTATAAAAGGTGAGAGTGCTGTGCAGTGTCAGTGACATTGCACACCCACTGCACTGCACAGCGCTGTCACCTTTTACATTGATTCAGCATCCAGACATTACCCTCTGCGATATCACCCACTCTATCCGTTACATTAGCCATCTTGGGGCTTCCAGGTTGGCAGGCCAGGTGCTGTGTTGTGAAGGCAGAGCCTCTGGGGATCTGGGCGCTGCTGTGGTGGGGAGGCAATTCTGTGACATCACACACAGAGGAGGCTCTGGGGCTCAGAGAGAATGCGGTGCAGGGAGGGCTATGAAAGGCTTCCGCTGTGCAGCTTTCATACACATCTATGCCAGTGGCCACAGAAGCTTTTGTTCCACCTGCACCACGGCTAGGAAGTGGGTATTGTTGATGTCGGAAGGGGCAGTTGGACTGGCAGCAGGACACAGGACGCTGCAGTTAAACATTTTTTTCCCCTATCTACAGAGCAGAGACTTTCTGCAGATGCAGTGGTATACCCTTCAACTGTACCTTTTTTGCAGGTACACTGCTTTTTTATGGTCTGTACCGATTTCTAGCTCTCTAAACTTCCATTGAAAGTACAGGAAAAGGGGCGTGGCCACATCCCTTTTCCCATGCCCACGCCCCCTTTTTGAATTTCTACCAATTTGTATGTGTAAATTGTTGGAAGGTATGTTGCTGCAGATGCAGTGGGCCTATTTTGGGGTGTGGGCCTGGAGCTGCAGCTCCATCAGCCCCATTGTTAATCCTGCTCTGTGAACACACAGCAGCCAAACGGCAGAGCCTCCAATTGGATGTAACCTGTGTGGGAGGACGTATCTCGCCCAATCAGTTGTGGACTGGGTGTGATAGAACTGCTGCTAACCCAATGAGAGCTTCTAGCCACGCCCAGCATTATCCACATAGTCACAGAGTGACAGATCTGGGCTATTATATAGGAGATGGCCTGAGTGGGTATTAAATGCTGTCTTCCACTCATCTCCCTCCTTGATGCATATAAGATTGTAGACTCTGTGTTGATCAGTTTTGGAGAATGTTCTGTTGTCTTGAAGTAGATCAAACAAAACTCAGTGGTACAGGGTAGGTATTTTAATAGAGATCTTATTCAGCCCCCTGTAATCAATGCAGGGTCACAAACTGCCACCTTTCTTAGAGACAAAAAAAGTACCCCACACCAGCAGGGGACTTGGAGAACCTGATGAAGTATCAACTAAGATTCTCTTTAATATATTTATCCTTGGCCTTGGTCTCTGGAGCTAAAAAAGCATATATTGTAGTCTTCCTTTTGATAATTCAGTACCTGGAATCAGATCAATGGTCAAGTCTTAGTTCTGGTGCGGAGGCAAGCTATCTGCTTTACTTCTGGAAAAGATATCAGAAAAGTCATGTTAATATGAAAGAAGACCTTTGGATACCTGCTGAATTACCATATCTGGTAGGGAGAAATAAGAATCAGCACAACCTGTAGCCCAGCGAGTAATTTTTCCCAACTTCCGATCTATGGTAGGGTTATGCTGAGTAAGCCAAAGACAAGGGGAACTGTGGAACAATTAATATCCTCAGAATATACTGATCCAACCAAAGGACTATCATCCAAGCCTCAAGCAGTAATAGCTGGAATTAGCTAGACTGAGGAAAAATTAGAGGTCTCAGAGAACTTGATGTCGACGAAATTACCAGCAGCACCACTGTCAGTAAAGGCTGAAATATCGATGGATCTGAGCTAGTACAAGGAGGGAGTTATTGGAAGAGATTAAATTTAAGCCTAAATGAACCATTTCCTTATCCATCAAGCTTGGTCTTTTCGTGAAATGTTAGGGCTGGAATAAGCCATGAACCTTGCTTCTGCACTGCAGACATAGGTCAAGAGACTGTCTCCTAGATTTCTCTTCCACTGACAATCTACGTGCGTTGAGTTGCATAGGCTCAGAAGAGTCTACCAAGCTAATTTTGATACTTCTTTCTCCAATTTTTTTATCCTTTTAAACGTCTATCAATTTTAATTGCTAATTGCAGAGAGCCCTCCAGGGAATCCACATATGGGTATTGCAGTAAGGATTCATTACTCTGATCCGAGGGTGTGGTTTAATAGATAGACAGTCAGAAAATCAGCAGTCAATAGGTCAATACCATATGGTTGACAGTCAATAGTCGACAGATACAAAAGGTCAACAGCGCCAAAAGGTCGACATGTAAAAGCTCGACAGTACAGAAGGTCAACATCTACAACAGATCAACATGAAAATTGCAGACATAAAAACGATTGACAGGTTTTTTTTTGTGGGGGTGTTGTTTTGAATATCTAAGCATATGCCCCCCAAATTAGTAAAAAAACGCACCTATCACGGGCTCGCTTCGCTTGCTGCCCTTCTGGTACACTGGATTGCTTTGCTCACCACAAGGTTACTAAAGATACAAAAACAATCAATAATTTGAAGGATACACAACCTATGAACAGTGTAGCCTAATGGTACAAATAGTGGACTCTTCACAAATCGTACCCAAATAGCATAGGTAAAAAAGGAATAGTTCCACTATGGTGCACACTAACATAACAGCAATCAAGTTTTTACAGTCTTAGAAATGTCCTTAGATTGAAATGTTAGTGAGTCCCCCATCCTTATCTGGGTATTTCCACACTTTATGGTTTGTGCTTCAAGACCTTTTCCAGATATTTCCACAGATAATTCTTATTTCAAGATAAGAAAAAAGGAGATCATAGTGTAATACTACTACTACTACACATAAACAGGGGGTTTATTCACACATTTACACTCACATAAAAACAATGTTAAAAGGCATATAGACATATCAATTAGTAATTTTTTGACCAATTTTCACAGCTACAGGTAGCGCAATCCATGTACCACTCCCCCATTTGTTGTTCTTAGTTGACATGGGTTCTTTGGGATAGCACGCATGGTACATTGAGCCAGCTTCTTTTTATTATTATTATTCCAATTTATTTAAGGCACCACAAGTGTTTTGCTTATACCTCATAAAGCGCCTAGGAGTCTAGGCACCACACATTTATTAGCTATTAAGATTGCATTTTAATTTTTCTTACAAAATTATGCATTTTTTTATATTGTTACATATTTAAGGAGACTTTGAAGATGATAGGTTAGAGGAAATACACGCCCACATGATATGAACCACACCCACATAGTGCTGATAACACCTCTCCTGTTTCTCACAACAGGCCCCTGAATATTTTAATCTCCAAGCCTGTGTGGCCCATAATACGGCCCTACACATGACTACTGAACTGACTATTACAGGCTTCACCTATAACAACTACCATTCCAAGGAGAAGTAAGTTATCCTGGTACTTGGATGCCACCAGGACTTATGACAGATAAAAAAAGTCAATGTGGAAACTAGGTGTACAGAAGGACTGATCTGAGGTGAGAACAGAAATAATACTGTAGTTTGGTGGCTTTAGGCAAATACACAGACAGAAACAGGTAAAGACTGAAAGATGGGAGTGGTGTAAGACAGGCTGAGAATACTACAGATGGGTCCACGTTTATCTTGACCTTTAATAGGATTAACTGAAACTGCCAGTCGGACTTAATCCCCTGATGTAATGACTAATTCCCTGCTGTATTGTTCTCTGTATTGTATTGCAGCTGAGAACAATAGATGAAGGGTTTATGCTATTAAGACACGTTGTACCTAGGTGCAGAAAACTAGTCAAGATAACCGTGGACTCATCTATAGGTCCAGAAACAAAAGGTAGAATTCAGACCGAGGCAGGACTGCAAAGGCAGGGTGCAGGCAGGGTTTCCAAAAACCAGGGACAAGTTTCAAGGCAAGAATGTCAGGCAGGAACTATCAGAATAGATCCTAGAAAGCTGCAGCAGGGCAGGTGACTTCTGGCAGTATAGAAACTATAACCGTCAATGCACTAAAGCCCTGACTGTGTTTTTTTACTGGTCAGAGATCCAATTAGAACTAGAGAACCAGTGCCATAACAAAATATTTTGGTGCCCTGTGCCAAAAAGAATATTGGTGCCCTCTCCCTCCTCCACATTTAAAATAGGGCAGGCAAGGTAAAAAATATAGAGGTGTTGCTATATGGGGAAGGGGCGTGGCCACTCCATCCACCAGGAGATTGTTAGTGGGTGTTAGCATCTCTGCAGATTTATTATGCTTATGACACTCTTCTGTGGTTGGGAAGGCATCACAGCTTTTCTTCCTAACAAGATTGCAGGATGTAGGTTTGCCAAGAAATATCCTTAGGAATGTCTAGTTTTCTTATTGAGAGCATTCTCATGGAAGTTCCTTAGTAGGGTGGTTAAACTTTGCCTCAAATGGAGGACTTTTATGGGAGATGGATCCTGATGTAGAACAATATGATTATTGCTGGATTCCCAGTCATGCTTTTTTACAGTAATGCCCTCTAATAAACACTTCAGGGGTAACAGAACCCGCACTAGCAGGTTGAAAGAATTTTTTTTCTCTCTAACTGCTTCTTAGGCTGAATTTGTAATTGCATTGTTATAAGATTCGTAACCTTTGTTTTATTCCTGAATTTCCTGCAAGAATCACAATACAATTTCATTTGCAGTTCAATGCATTGTTTTAATGTTTTGTAGTGACAAAAAACGTATTGATCAATTGATAAATGGGCCCCTTGACCACTTGTCACAGTTCCGGGCTCTGGAATTCTGCCCATGATCACTTTTACCAATCTCCCAGCTTACAGTACATGGACACTGGCTGCTGGGATGTATTTGTTCAGGCCTAGTACAGGATGGAGCCAAGCAAAGCTATTAGCTATTGTAGGAGGGCTGCATTCCATGGGTGGCAAATGTTTCAGAAACATACGACCACTTTAATCACAGAACATTGGTAATGGCGGCATATGTCCCAGAAGTGACCTAGACAAGTGACCATATAACTGCTAATAGTCCTGATTTTGTGAGTTTTCTATGTGGATTCCAAAATGGGAGTTTGCATGGATTTGTTGGTATATGAAAAAGGCCGGGTGGGTCTCGGTAGGATTGAGTGGATTTGGTGTAGGACTGTATTGTCCAGAGTTTGACTTTGAAAGGTTTTCAGGTGCGCATTACTTGTTCCAACTGTTTCCCAATGGACTAGAAATGAAATTGTTTGGTGAAAGGTCTTGGTCTGACAACACTGTACAACTCTCCTGCATGGTCATTTGTGAAAGGTGGAGGCCAGTGATGGCGTTATAGTAACTCTCTGTATTATTTCTACAGTAATAACCCGGGTGGCACCAGCAAATGAAAGAAGCCTGATCACAATCTAAAGAGCCCTATACATATAAAGATCTGCTGCTGAGCTACCTGATGGCGGATATGGCCGACAGGCACCCCGGTGGCGGGGGGGCAGTGACGGGGGAGTGAAGTTTCTTCACTCCCCCCATCACCCGGCTCCATAGAACTGCAGGCAAATATGGACGAGATCGTCCATATTGGCCTGCATGCACAGCTGACGGGGCACCAGCGATGAACGTGCGCGGGGCCATGCATCGTTAATCGCTGGTGCCTCCACACTGCACGATATGAATGTTATCTCGGTCATTAATGAACTAAATCGTTCATATCTTGCAGTCAAATCGCACAGTGTGTAGGGCCTATAAGAAGCACAACAGAAACCTGATTACAGCCTGATACATTACACAGCTGAAGAGATCACTCTAATCATTGGAAAATGCAATTCTGATCTGTTATTCATAAGCTCATGCAATAGGAAGGATATGATATAGGGAATGTTAAAGTGTCTAACCATAAGGAAAAATATTTTGCAAGTAACAACCCTTTTTTATGATTAGACAAAATTGATGCTTTGTGATTTGAACAAATTAACTCTTACTTGTCTGAAAACAAAAACATTTTACATTTTACAAATTTTCACACTCCGTCAATAATGAATAGATCAGTAGATGTCCCTGGTCACAGTCTCTGTCACTACTATGTTTGTTCCCGGTGTAGCTCGTGCCATGTAATTAAAGAGATTTCCTCAGGTATTATTTACTTGTGAAACAAAAATAAAATCAACAAATCTGTAGCAGTGTGTCCGGAGAGTTTTGTTCGTGCATCACAGTCCTCCGTAAGGAGCCTCTAATGCTTACAGTGTAAGCTGTCATTTTATTGGCTGAACTAACAGTTCTGAGAACACAGGAGCAAGTGCAGAATTTTTGCAAATGTGCATTCCAAGGGGTAAATTTACTAAGATGGGAGTTCTATTTAAGATGGGAAGTTGTCCATAGCAACCAATCAGATTCTACTTCTCATTTATCTAGCACCTTCTAGAAGATAACACCTGGAATCTGATTGGTTGCTATGGGCAACATCCCATCTTAAATAGAACTCCCGTCTTAGTAAATATACCCCCAAGTATCAAATTAACTGTGCATGCATACCTCCCAATATGACCCTCTCCAGGAGGGACAAAATGCTCTGCTTCTGGACTTCCCTCTAATGTATGATTGCCGGCACCTGTGATGAACAGGTAATGGATAAGAAAGTTGTTTCACTACAAGTGTTGGTAATCATGCAGTAAGAAGGAAGTCCAGAAGCAGAGCATTGTGTCCCTCCTGGAGAGGGTCATGTTGGGAGGTAAGGTGCATATGTGAGAAATTATGAAATCTTCTATGGCGCATGCATTTCCCAGATGTACACACAAAGGTGGGGCTGCGATCAGGTCAGACGGTATCAGAAATGTATCAGAAAGTGATGGGCTTTCCTGACTGGGAGGTGACTTGCAGTGCACACATAAAGTAATTTCAGAGGGTGTGTTATGGGAGTGTCCCGGGCATGTCCGTGCAAGCAGCTGCATAATAGGCCATCTTGCTACAAGCCTTCATGCGGCTTGTATCTATGATGGGTCCTGGTTGTTGCCAGGCAACCGGGACATTGCAGCTTTCAGCCACAAGGGCCGGCGGTCCATGCTGGTTGTTGGGCAGTCGGGACTCTGGACAGATACTGTGTTGCCTAGTGAATCCTGAACTCAAGACTATGCTCTGCGATGCAGCTGCAGAGTGTTTCTAATCTTTGTGGACTGTCTGTTTCCTGCGTCTCTGATTGGGTGCTCTCCCTGTTATAAGACAGCCAGCCCTCCTGACCTGTGTCAGTTATAGCTTATACCCTGTGTGTAAGTTACTGGTCTTTACCCCAGGTTCCTGTGGATGCTCTGTCCATCCAAAGAATTATCTGCTAGATCGTGTGGATACTCTACCTGGTTATACAGTACCAGCCTGTCTGTTGTGCCTGTTTTCCTGCCAGTCCTGCCCGTTACCACTCCTGTCCATCTGTGTAAAACAAATGGATATGTTTTAAAGGAGGTAGCATTCCCTCACCTATAGTGTGTCTCTTGCACAAAAAGCCTCTCACCACGAACCTCCCAGAGTCCATTTGTTCATTTTTCATGGATGTAAAGCCCTTTTACATTAATAGAGGAGATTTTCAGCTCAACAGATAGAGATAAGCAGACAACTCAAAGGGGAAAGCCATACCCTATGTCACTAAATGCCCAAATGAACCAATTTGGGGACACTGTTCTCCAAAATAAGGGTTCATGGAGACCTAAGAAGGGGAGGTGAACAGGGTTGTAGGAGAATACAAATGGAAAGAAAACATTGATGACAAACACGAAAGAATAATCACAAAGTATAGTAGTTTCATAAAACTAGTATACTTCACATTCAAAAAAATCATCACATGAGGAATCTGAAGATGCCCATGGCCATATTAGAAGATGTCGAAAAAACACAGGAGGAAAAAATAAAAAAAATTAAGAGGGGGGGGGGGGTGTTGGGAGTAAACAGAGTGGATCATACAAACTTCATATGAATTAGTAAGATCAACTGAAATGTACCGATCTGGACCCACGCCTGTAGACTGGCAGCTAGCTAGGGGTGTGTTAGCAGTAAATGACAAATCACATAATAACCTGTGAAAAATGTCCCTCGCTCAGTACGGATCTTTAAAGTACAAAAATCAATCTAGCGTTTTTTGTACTTCTCATGCGCAGCGGCTGCAACAATCGTGCGTGAAGTAGAAAATTGCCATCACATCCTGGAGGGATGCAATCACACTTTTGGTTGACTGCAGCGGGCATCGGGTGGGCGGTGACAGACCGTTGTGGGTTAGTGATCCGGCCAATGCAGGCATGGCCGGGCCGTTTTCAGGGCATCTGCAGGGGGTCATCCTTAATTCCTGCCTCAGCATTGCAATTGTTTTACAATCGCAACGATGACCACTGATTGGCATGCTGGGTGGTCTTGCCCTGTACTGGGAAGCCCCCAGCATGCTGCAGAAGCAATTGCAGATTCTGCTTTTTAGCAGAATCTTTACTTCATACTGAATAGGGTCCAGTATGCAGGAAAGACAAAGGGATAAGCAAAGTGCGAGTCAGTAAGTAATCCCAAATATAAATACAATGCAGCAGCAAAAATAATAAGCAGTAAAACATAAAACAATACAATAAAAGCCCAAGTGACATGATCAACATCACCACAGAGCTTCTCTTCTTCCCTCGGACAGTGTGCCATTGCTCATCCCTCGGAACTATTGGTAACAGAGGGGGATCAAGACAATAAAACAAGACAGCTCATTATAGGAGCAAATGCGGGAATCATGGTGGGGTTCCTTCTATGCGTGTATATGTCTATACTATAGGTTCTCAAATGCAGTCTTCAAGGCACCCCAATGGTCCAGGTTTTAAGTACATCCATGCTGGGCCAGAGGTGACTTAGGCCCTCATTCCGAGTTGATCGGTCGGTATTTTTCATCGCATCGCAATGAAAATCCGCTTAGTACGCATGCGCAATATTCGCACTGCGACTGCGCCAAGTAATCTAACAATGAAGATAGTATTTTTACTCACGGCTTTTTCATCGCTCCGGCGATCGTAATGTGATTGACAGGAAATGGGTGTTACTGGGCGGAAACACGGCGTTTTAGGGGCGTGTGGATGAAAACGCTACCGTTTCCGGAAAAAACGCAGGAGTGGCTGGAGAAACGGAGGAGTGTCTGGGCGAACGCTGGGTGTGTTTGTGACGTCAAACCAGGAACGACAAGCACTGAACTGATCGCACAGGCAGAGTAAGTCTGAAGCTACTCTGAAACTGCTAAGTAGTTTGTAATCGCAATATTGCGAATACATCGGTCGCAATTTTAAGAAGCTAAGATACACTCCCAGTAGGCGTAGGCTTAGCGTGTGTAACTCTGCTAAATTCGCCTTGCGACCGATCAACTCGGAATGAGGGCCTTAATTAGCACCTCAGCCAATATGATTTAACCATCTTTGCTGAGCCATGGGTAAACCTAAAACCTGGAACATTGGGGTGCCTTGAGGACTGTGTTTGAGAACCTCTGGTCTATACAAATATAGAATGGAGACAGATAGATAGATAGATAGATAGATAGATAGACAGACAGACAGACAGACAGACAGACAGACAGACAGATAGAATGGAGATAGATAGATAGATATGAATATAAAGAAACCAGAGGGTGCTAAGACTCCTAACTATTGTCCAAACAAATGAATCCTTACAAACAGTGAAAACCAATATACAAATATTTCAAATTTCACAATAGGACTTGATTTAAACTAGAGATGAGCGCCTGAAATTTTTCGGGTTTTGTGTTTTGGTTTTGGGTTCGGTTCCGCGGCCGTGTTTTGGGTTCGACCGCGTTTTGGCAAAACCTCACCGAATTTTTTTTGTCGGATTCGGGTGTGTTTTGGATTCGGGTGTTTTTTTTAAAAAACACTAAAAAACTGCTTAAATCATAGAATTTGGGGGTCATTTTGATCCCATATTATTATTAACCTCAAAAACCATAATTTCCACTCATTTTCAGTCTATTCTGAATACCTCACACCTCACACCTCACAATATTATTTTTAGTCCTAAAATTTGCACCAAGGTCGCTGGATGACTAAGCTAAGCGACACTAGTGGCCGACACAAACACCTGGCCCATCTAGGAGTGGCACTGCAGTGTCACGCAGGATGTCCCTTACAAAAAACCCTCCCCAATCAGCACATGACGCAAAGAAAAAAAGAGGCGCAATGAGGTAGCTGACTGTGTGAGTAAGATAAGCGACCCTAGTGGCCGACACAAACACCGGGCCCATTTAGGAGTGGCACTGCAGTGTCACGCAGGATGTCCCTTCCAAAAAACCCTCCCCAATCAGCACATGACGCAAAGAAAAAAAGAGGCGCAATGAGGTAGCTGACTGTGTGAGTAAGATTAGCGACCCTAGTGGCCGACACAAACACCGGGCCCATTTAGGAGTGGCACTGCAGTGTCACGCAGGATGTCCCTTCCAAAAAACCCTCCCCAATCAGCACATGACGCAAAGAAAAAAAGAGGCGCAATGAGGTAGCTGACTGTGTGAGTAAGATTAGCGACCCTAGTGGCCGACACAAACACCGGGCCCATTTAGGAGTGGCACTGCAGTGTCACGCAGGATGTCCCTTCCAAAAAACCCTCCCCAATCAGCACATGACGCAAAGAAAAAAAGAGGCGCAATGAGGTAGCTGACTGTGTGAGTAAGATTAGCGACCCTAGTGGCCGACACAAACACCGGGCCCATTTAGGAGTGGCACTGCAGTGTCACGCAGGATGTCCCTTCCAAAAAACCCTCCCCAATCAGCACATGACGCAAAGAAAAAAAGAGGCGCAATGAGGTAGCTGACTGTGTGAGTAAGATTAGCGACCCTAGTGGCCGACACAAACACCGGGCCCATTTAGGAGTGGCACTGCAGTGTCACGCAGGATGTCCCTTCCAAAAAACCCTCCCCAATCAGCACATGACGCAAAGAAAAAAAGAGGCGCAATGAGGTAGCTGACTGTGTGAGTAAGATTAGCGACCCTAGTGGCCGACACAAACACCGGGCCCATTTAGGAGTGTCACTGCAGTGTCACGCAGGATGTCCCTTCCAAAAAACCCTCCCCAATCAGCACATGACGCAAAGAAAAAAAGAGGCGCAATGAGGTAGCTGACTGTGTGAGTAAGATTAGCGACCCTAGTGGCCGACACAAACACCGGGCCCATTTAGGAGTGGCACTGCAGTGTCACGCAGGATGTCCCTTCCAAAAAACCCTCCCCAATCAGCACATGACGCAAAGAAAAAAAGAGGCGCAATGAGGTAGCTGACTGTGTGAGTAAGATTAGCGACCCTAGTAGAGATGAGCGGGTTCGGTTTCTCTGAAACCGAACCCGCACGAACTTCATGTTTTTTTCACGGGTCCGAGCAGACTCGGATCCTCCCGCCTTGCTCGGTTAACCCGAGCGCGCCCGAACGTCATCATGACGCTGTCGGATTCTCGCGAGACTCGGATTCTATATAAGGAGCCGCGCGTCGCCGCCATTTTCACACGTGCATTGAGATTGATAGGGAGAGGACGTGGCTGGCGTCCTCTCCATTAGAAATTAGATTAGAAGAGAGAGAGAGATTGTGCAGAGTCAGACAGAGTTTACCACAGTGACCAGTGCAGTTGTTGTTAGTTAACTTTTATTTATTTTAATATATCCGTTCTCTGCTATATCCGTTCTCTGCCTGAAAAAAAACGATACACAGCAGCAGCCAGTCACACAGTGTGACTCATTCTGTGTGCACTCAGCTCAGCCCAGTGTGCTGCACATCAATGTATAAAAGGCAAAGCTTATAATAATTGTGGGGGAGACTGGGGAGCACTGCAGGTTGTTATAGCAGGAGCCCCCAGGAGTACATAATATTATATTAATTTAAAATTAAACAGTGCACACTTTTGCTGCAGGAGTGCCACTGCCAGTGTGACTAGTGGTGACCAGTGCCTGACCACCAGTATAGTAGTATATTGTTGTATGTATTGTATACTATCTCTTTATCAACCAGTCTATATTAGCAGCAGACACAGTACAGTGCGGTAGTTCACGACTGTGGCTACCTCTGTGTCGGCAGTCGGAACTCGGCAGGCAGTCCGTCCATCCATAATTGTATTACAATATATACCACCTAACCGTGGTATTTTTTTTTCTTTCTTTATACCGTCGTCATAGTGTCATACTAGTTGTTACGAGTATACTACTATCTCTTTATCAACCAGTGTACAGTGCGGTAGTTCACGGCTGTGGCTACCTCTGTGTCGGCAGTCGGCAGGCAGTCCGTCCATCCATAATTGTATTATTATTATAATATATACCACCTAACCGTGGTTTTTTTTTCATTCTTTATACCGTCGTCATAGTGTCATACTAGTTGTTACGAGTATACTACTATCTCTTTATCAACCAGTGTACAGTGCGGTAGTTCACAGCTGTGGCTACCTCTGTGTCGGCAGTCGGCAGGCAGTCCGTCCATCCATAATTGTATTATTATTATAATATATACCACCTAACCGTGTTTTTTTTTTCATTCTTTATACCGTCGTCATAGTGTCATACTAGTTGTTACGAGTATACTACTATCTCTTTATCAACCAGTGTACAGTGCGGTAGTTCACGGCTGTGGCTACCTCTGTGTCGGCAGTCGGCAGGCAGTCCGTCCATCCATAATTGTATTATTATTATAATATATACCACCTAACCGTGGGTTTTTTTTCATTCTTTATACCGTCGTCATAGTGTCATACTAGTTGTTACGAGTATACTACTATCTCTTTATCAACCAGTGTACAGTGCGGTAGTTCACGGCTGTGGCTACCTCTGTGTCGGCAGTCGGCAGGCAGTCCGTCCATCCATAATTGTATTATTATTATAATATATACCACCTAACCGTGGTTTTTTTTTCATTCTTTATACCGTCGTCATAGTGTCATACTAGTTGTTACGAGTATACTACTATCTCTTTATCAACCAGTGTACAGTGCGGTAGTTCACGGCTGTGGCTACCTCTGTGTCGGCAGTCGGCAGGCAGTCCGTCCATCCATAATTGTATTATTATTATAATATATACCACCTAACCGTGGTTTTTTTTTCATTCTTTATACCGTCGTCATAGTGTCATACTAGTTGTTACGAGTATACTACTATCTCTTTATCAACCAGTGTACAGTGCGGTAGTTCACGGCTGTGGCTACCTCTGTGTCGGCAGTCGGCAGGCAGTCCGTCCATCCATAATTGTATTATTATTATAATATATACCACCTAACCGTGGTTTTTTTTTTCATTCTTTATACCGTCGTCATAGTGTCATACTAGTTGTTACGAGTATACTACTATCTCTTTATCAACCAGTGTACAGTGCGGTAGTTCACGGCTGTGGCTACCTCTGTGTCGGCAGTCGGCAGGCAGTCCGTCCATCCATAATTGTATTATTATTATAATATATACCACCTAACCGTGGTTTTTTTTTCATTCTTTATACCGTCGTCATAGTGTCATACTAGTTGTTACGAGTATACTACTATCTCTTTATCAACCAGTGTACAGTGCGGTAGTTCACGGCTGTGGCTACCTCTGTGTCGGCAGTCGGCAGGCAGTCCGTCCATCCATAATTGTATTATTATTATAATATATACCACCTAACCGTGGTTTTTTTTTCATTCTTTATACCGTCGTCATAGTGTCATACTAGTTGTTACGAGTATACTACTATCTCTTTATCAACCAGTGTACAGTGCGGTAGTTCACGGCTGTGGCTACCTCTGTGTCGGCAGTCGGCAGGCAGTCCGTCCATCCATAATTGTATTATTATTATAATATATACCACCTAACCGTGGTTTTTTTTTCATTCTTTATACCGTCGTCATAGTGTCATACTAGTTGTTACGAGTATACTACTATCTCTTTATCAACCAGTGTACAGTGCGGTAGTTCACGGCTGTGGCTACCTCTGTGTCGGCAGTCGGCAGGTATCCAATACTAGTATCCAATCCATCCATCTCCATTGTTTACCTGAGGTGCCTTTTAGTTCTGCCTATAAAATATGGAGAACAAAAAAGTTGAGGTTCCAAAATTAGGGAAAGATCAAGATCCACTTCCACCTCGTGCTGAAGCTGCTGCCACTAGTCATGGCCGAGACGATGAAATGCCAGCAACGTCGTCTGCCAAGGCCGATGCCCAATGTCATAGTACAGAGCATGTCAAATCCAAAACACCAAATATCAGAAAAAAAAGGACTCCAAAACCTAAAATAAAATTGTCGGAGGAGAAGCGTAAACTTGCCAATATGCCATTTACCACACGGAGTGGCAAGGAACGGCTGAGGCCCTGGCCTATGTTCATGGCTAGTGGTTCAGCTTCACATGAGGATGGAAGCACTCAGCCTCTCGCTAGAAAACTGAAAAGACTCAAGCTGGCAAAAGCACCGCAAAGAACTGTGCGTTCTTCGAAATCCCAAATCCACAAGGAGAGTCCAATTGTGTCGGTTGCGATGCCTGACCTTCCCAACACTGGAGGTGAAGAGCATGCGCCTTCCACCATTTGCACGCCCCCTGCAAGTGCTGGAAGGAGCACCCGCAGTCCAGTTCCTGATAGTCAGATTGAAGATGTCAGTGTTGAAGTACACCAGGATGAGGAGGATATGGGTGTTGCTGGCGCTGGGGAGGAAATTGACCAGGAGGATTCTGATGGTGAGGTGGTTTGTTTAAGTCAGGCACCCGGGGAGACACCTGTTGTCCGTGGGAGGAATATGGCCGTTGACATGCCAGGTGAAAATACCAAAAAAATCAGCTCTTCGGTGTGGAGGTATTTCACCAGAAATGCGGACAACAGGTGTCAAGCCGTGTGTTCCCTTTGTCAAGCTGTAATAAGTAGGGGTAAGGACGTTAACCACCTCGGAACATCCTCCCTTATACGTCACCTGCAGCGCATTCATAATAAGTCAGTGACAAGTTCAAAAACTTTGGGTGACAGCGGAAGCAGTCCACTGACCAGTAAATCCCTTCCTCTTGTAACCAAGCTCACGCAAACCACCCCACCAACTCCCTCAGTGTCAATTTCCTCCTTCCCCAGGAATGCCAATAGTCCTGCAGGCCATGTCACTGGCAAGTCTGACGAGTCCTCTCCTGCCTGGGATTCCTCCGATGCATCCTTGCGTGTAACGCCTACTGCTGCTGGCGCTGCTGTTGTTGCCGCTGGGAGTCGATGGTCATCCCAGAGGGGAAGTCGTAAGCCCACTTGTACTACTTCCAGTAAGCAATTGACTGTTCAACAGTCCTTTGCGAGGAAGATGAAATATCACAGCAGTCATCCTACTGCAAAGCGGATAACTGAGGCCTTGGCATCCTGGGTGGTGAGAAACGTGGTTCCGGTATCCATCATTACTGCAGAGCCAACTAGAGACTTGTTGGAGGTACTGTGTCCCCGGTACCAAATACCATCTAGGTTCCATTTCTCTAGGCAGGCGATACCGAAAATGTACACAGACCTCAGAAAAAGAGTCACCAGTGTCCTAAAAAATGCAGCTGTACCCAATGTCCACTTAACCACGGACATGTGGACAAGTGGAGCAGGGCAGGGTCAGGACTATATGACTGTGACAGCCCACTGGGTAGATGTATGGACTCCCGCCGCAAGAACAGCAGCGGCGGCACCAGTAGCAGCATCTCGCAAACGCCAACTCTTTCCTAGGCAGGCTACGCTTTGTATCACCGCTTTCCAGAATACGCACACAGCTGAAAACCTCTTACGGCAACTGAGGAAGATCATCGCGGAATGGCTTACCCCAATTGGACTCTCCTGTGGATTTGTGGCATCGGACAACGCCAGCAATATTGTGTGTGCATTAAATCTGGGCCAATTCCAGCACGTCCCATGTTTTGCACATACCTTGAATTTGGTGGTGCAGAATTTTTTAAAAAACGACAGGGGCGTGCAAGAGATGTTGTCGGTGGCCAGAAGAATTGCGGGACACTTTCGGCGTACAGGCACCACGTACAGAAAACTGGAGCACCACCAAAAACTACTGAACCTGCCCTGCCATCATCTGAAGCAAGAAGTGGTAACGAGGTGGAATTCAACCCTCTATATGCTTCAGAGGTTGGAGGAGCAGCAAAAGGCCATTCAAGCCTATACAATTGAGCACGATATAGTAGGTGGAATGCACCTGTCTCAAGTGCAGTGGAGAATGATTTCAACGTTGTGCAAGGTTCTGATGCCCTTTGAACTTGCCACACGTGAAGTCAGTTCAGACACTGCCAGCCTGAGTCAGGTCATTCCCCTCATCAGGCTTTTGCAGAAGAAGCTGGAGGCATTGAAGAAGGAGCTAACACGGAGCGATTCCGCTAGGCATGTGGGACTTGTGGATGCAGCCCTTAATTCGCTTAACAAGGATTCACGGGTGGTCAATCTGTTGAAATCAGAGCACTACATTTTGGCCACCGTGCTCGATCCTAGATTTAAAGCCTACCTTGGATCTCTCTTTCCGGCAGACACAGGTCTGCTGGGGTTGAAAGACCTGCTGGTGACAAAATTGTCAAGTCAAGCGGAACGCGACCTGTCAACATCTCCTCCTTCACATTCTCCCGCAACTGGGGGTGCGAGGAAAAGGCTCAGAATTCCGAGCCCACCCGCTGGCGGTGATGCAGGGCAGTCTGGAGCGACTGCTGATGCTGACATCTGGTCCGGACTGAAGGACCTGACAACGATTACGGACATGTCGTCTACTGTCACTGCATATGATTCTCTCAACATTGATAGAATGGTGGAGGATTATATGAGTGACCGCATCCAAGTAGGCACGTCACACAGTCCGTACTTATACTGGCAGGAAAAAGAGGCAATTTGGAGGCCCTTGCACAAACTGGCTTTATTCTACCTAAGTTGCCCTCCCACAAGTGTGTACTCCGAAAGAGTGTTTAGTGCCGCCGCTCACCTTGTCAGCAATCGGCGTACGAGGTTACATCCAGAAAATGTGGAGAAGATGATGTTCATTAAAATGAATTATAATCAATTCCTCCGCGGAGACATTGACCAGCAGCAATTGCCTCCACAAAGTACACAGGGAGCTGAGATGGTGGATTCCAGTGGGGACGAATTGATAATCTGTGAGGAGGGGGATGTACACGGTGATATATCGGAGGGTGAAGATGAGGTGGACATCTTGCCTCTGTAGAGCCAGTTTGTGCAAGGAGAGATTAATTGCTTCTTTTTTGGGGGGGGTCCAAACCAACCCGTCATATCAGTCACAGTCGTGTGGCAGACCCTGTCACTGAAATGATGGGTTGGTTAAAGTGTGCATGTCCTGTTTTGTTTATACAACATAAGGGTGGGTGGGAGGGCCCAAGGATAATTCCATCTTGCACCTCTTTTTTCTTTTCTTTTTCTTTGCATCATGTGCTGATTGGGGAGGGTTTTTTGGAAGGGACATCCTGCGTGACACTGCAGTGCCACTCCTAGATGGGCCCGGTGTTTGTGTCGGCCACTAGGGTCGCTAATCTTACTCACACAGCTACCTCATTGCGCCTCTTTTTTTCTTTGCGTCATGTGCTGTTTGGGGAGGGTTTTTTGGAAGGGACATCCTGCGTGACACTGCAGTGCCACTCCTAGATGTGCCCGGTGTTTGTGTCGGCCACTAGGGTCGCTAATCTTACTCACACAGTCAGCTACCTCATTGCGCCTCTTTTTTTCTTTGCGTCATGTGCTGTTTGGGGAGGGTTTTTTGGAAGGGCCATCCTGCGTGACACTGCAGTGCCACTCCTAGATGGGCCCGGTGTTTGTGTCGGCCACTAGGGTCGCTTATCTTTCTCACACAGTCAGCTACCTCATTGCGCCTCTTTTTTTCTTTGCGTCATGTGCTGTTTGGGGAGGGTTTTTTGGAAGGGACATCCTGCGTGACACTGCAGTGCCACTCCTAGATGGGCCCGGTGTTTGTGTCGGCCACTAGGGTCGCTAATCTTACTCACACAGCTACCTCATTGCGCCTCTTTTTTTCTTTGCGTCATGTGCTGTTTGGGGAGGGTTTTTTGGAAGGGACATCCTGCGTGACACTGCAGTGCCACTCCTAGATGGGCCCGGTGTTTGTGTCGGCCACTAGGGTCGCTTATCTTACTCACACAGCGACCTCGGTGCAAATTTTAGGACTAAAAATAATATTGTGAGGTGTGATGTGTTCAGAATAGGCTGAAAATGAGTGTAAATTATGTTTTTTGAGGTTAATAATACTTTGGGATCAAAATTACCCCCAAATTCTATGATTTAAGCTGTTTTTTAGGGTTTTTTGAAAAAAACACCCGAATCCAAAACACACCCGAATCCGACAAAAATAATTCGGTGAGGTTTTGCCAAAACGCGTTCGAACCCAAAACACGGCCGCGGAACCGAACCCAAAACCAAAACACAAAACCCGAAAAATTTCAGGCGCTCATCTCTAGACCCTAGTGGCCGACACAAACACCGGGCCCATTTAGGAGTGGCACTGCAGTGTCACGCAGGATGTCCCTTCCAAAAAACCCTCCCCAATCAGCACATGACGCAAAGAAAAAAAGAGGCGCAATGAGGTAGCTGACTGTGTGAGTAAGATTAGCGACCCTAGTGGCCGACACAAACACCGGGCCCATTTAGGAGTGGCACTGCAGTGTCACGCAGGATGTCCCTTCCAAAAAACCCTCCCCAAACAGCACATGACGCAAAGAAAAAGAAAAGAAAAAAGAGGTGCAAGATGGAATTGTCCTTGGGCCCTCCCACCCACCCTTATGTTGTATAAACAAAACAGGACATGCACACTTTAACCAACCCATCATTTCAGTGACAGGGTCTGCCACACGACTGTGACTGATATGACGGGTTGGTTTGGACCCCCCCCCCCAAAAAAGAAGCAATTAATCTCTCCTTGCACAAACTGGCTCTACAGAGGCAAGATGTCCACCTCATCATCACCCTCCGATATATCACCGTGTACATCCCCCTCCTCACAGATTATCAATTCGTCCCCACTGGAATCCACCATCTCAGCTCCCTGTGTACTGTGTGGAGGCAATTGCTGCTGGTCAATGTCTCCGCGGAGGAATTGATTATAATTCATTTTAATGAACATCATCTTCTCCACATTTTCTGGATGTAACCTCGTACGCCGATTGCTGACAAGGTGAGCGGCGGCACAAAACACTCTTTCGGAGTACACACTTGTGGGAGGGCAACTTAGGTAGAATAAAGCCAGTTTGTGCAATGGCCTCCAAATTGCCTCTTTTTCCTGCCAGTATAAGTATGGACTGTGTGACGTGCCTACTTGGATGCGGTCACTCATATAATCCTCCACCATTCTTTCAATGGTGAGAGAATCATATGCAGTGACAGTAGACGACATGTCTGTAATCGTTGTCAGGTCCTTCAGTCCGGACCAGATGTCAGCATCAGCAGTCGCTCCAGACTGCCCTGCATCACCGCCAGCGGGTGGGCTCGGAATTCTGAGCCTTTTCCTCGCACCCCCAGTAGCGGGAGAATGTGAAGGAGGAGATGTTGACAGGTCGCGTTCCGCTTGACTTGACAATTTTCTCACCAGCAGGTCTTTCAACCCCTGCAGACTTGTGTCTGCCGGAAAGAGAGATCCAAGGTAGGCTTTAAATCTAGGATCGAGCACGGTGGCCAAAATGTAGTGCTCTGATTTCAACAGATTGACCACCCGTGAATCCTTGTTAAGCGAATTAAGGGCTCCATCCACAAGTCCCACATGCCTAGCGGAATCGCTCTGTGTTAGCTCCTCCTTCAATGTCTCCAGCTTCTTCTGCAAAAGCCTGATGAGGGGAATGACCTGACTCAGGCTGGCAGTGTCTGAACTGACTTCACGTGTGGCAAGTTCAAAGGGCATCAGAACCTTGCACAACGTTGAAATCATTCTCCACTGCGCTTGAGACAGGTGCATTCCACCTCCTATATCGTGCTCAATTGTATAGGCTTAAATGGCCTTTTGCTGCTCCTCCATCCTCTGAAGCATATAGAGGGTTGAATTCCACCTCGTTACCACTTCTTGCTTCAGATGATGGCAGGGCAGGTTCAGTAGTTTTTGGTGGTGCTCCAGTCTTCTGTACGTGGTGCCTGTACGCCGAAAGTGTCCCGCAATTTTTCTGGCCACCGACAGCATCTCTTGCACGCCCCTGTCGTTTTTTAAATAATTCTGCACCACCAAATTCAAGGTATGTGCAAAACATGGGACGTGCTGGAATTTGCCCATATTTAATGCACACACAATATTGCTGGCGTTGTCCGATGCCACAAATCCACAGGAGAGTCCAATTGGGGTAAGCCATTCCGCGATGATCTTCCTCAGTTGCCGTAAGAGGTTTTCAGCTGTGTGCGTATTCTGGAAACCGGTGATACAAAGCGTAGCCTGCCTAGGAAAGAGTTGGCGTTTGCGAGATGCTGCTACTGGTGCCGCCGCTGCTGTTCTTGCGGCGGGAGTCCATACATCTACCCAGTGGGCTGTCACAGTCATATAGTCCTGACCCTGCCCTGCTCCACTTGTCCACATGTCCGTGGTTAAGTGGACATTGGGTACAACTGCATTTTTTAGGACACTGGTGAGTCTTTTTCTGACGTCCGTGTACATTCTCGGTATCGCCTGCCTAGAGAAGTGGAACCTAGATGGTATTTGGTAACGGGGGCACACTGCCTCAATAAATTGTCTAGTTCCCTGTGAACTAACGGCGGATACCGGACGCACGTCTAACACCAACATAGTTGTCAAGGCCTCAGTTATCCGCTTTGCAGCAGGATGACTGCTGTGATATTTCATCTTCCTCGCAAAGGACTGTTGAACAGTCAATTGCTTACTGGAAGTAGTACAAGTGGGCTTACGACTTCCCCTCTGGGATGACCATCGACTCCCAGCAGCAACAACAGCAGCGCCAGCAGCAGTAGGCGTTACACGCAAGGATGCATCGGAGGAATCCCAGGCAGGAGAGGACTCGTCAGAATTGCCAGTGACATTGCCTGCAGGACTATTGGCATTCCTGGGGAAGGAGGAAATTGACACTGAGGGAGTTGGTGGGGTGGTTTGCGTGAGCTTGGTTACAAGAGGAAGGGATTTACTGGTCAGTGGACTGCTTCCGCTGTCACCCAAAGTTTTTGAACTTGTCACTGACTTATTATGAATGCGCTGCAGGTGACGTATAAGGGAGGATGTTCCGAGGTGGTTAACGTCCTTACCCCTACTTATTACAGCTTGACAAAGGGAACACACGGCTTGACACCTGTTGTCCGCATTTCTGTTGAAATAGTTCCACACCGAAGAGCTGATTTTTTTGGTATTTTCACCAGGCATGTCAACGGCCATATTCCTCCCACGGACAACAGGTGTCTCCCCGGGTGCCTGACTTAAACAAACCACCTCACCATCAGAATCCTCCTGGTCAATTTCCTCCCCAGCGCCAGCAACACCCATATCCTCCTCATCCTGGTGTACACCTCCAGTGTTGGGAAGGTCAGGCATCGCAACCGACACAATTGGACTCTCCTTGTGGATTTGGGATTTCGAAGAACGCACAGTTCTTTGCGGTGCTACTGCTTTTGCCAGCTTGAGTCTTTTCATTTTTCTAGCAAGAGGCTGAGTGCCTCCATCCTCATGTGAAGCTGAACCACTAGCCATGAACATAGGCCAGGGCCTCAGCCGTTCCTTGCCACTCCATGTGGTAAATGGCATATTGGCAAGTTTACGCTTCTCCTCCGACAATTTTATTTTAGGTTTTGGAGTCCTTTTTTTACTGATATTTGGTGTTTTGGATTTGACATGCTCTGTACTATGACATTGGGCATCGGCCTTGGCAGACGACGTTGCTGGCATTTCATCGTCTCGGCCATGACTAGTGGCAGCAGCTTCAGCACGAGGTGGAAGTGGATCTTGATCTTTCCCTAATTTTGGAACCTCAACATTTTTGTTCTCCATATTTTAATAGGCACAACTAAAAGGCACCTCAGGTAAACCATAGAGATGGATGGATACTAGTATACAATTATGGACGGACTGCCGAGTGCCGACACAGAGGTAGCTACAGCCGTGAACTACCGTACTGTGTCTGCTGCTAATATAGACTGGTTGATAAAGAGATGTCGTAGTATGTATGTATGAAGAAGAAAGAAAAAAAAACCACGGTTAGGTGGTATACAATTATGGACGGACTGCCGAGTGCCGACACAGAGGTAGCCACAGCCGTGAACTACCGTACTGTACTGTGTCTGCTGCTAATATAGACTGGTTGATAAAGAGATGTCGTAGTATGTATGTATAAAGAAGAAAGAAAAAAAAACCACGGTTAGGTGGTATACAATTATGGACGGACTGCCGAGTGCCGACACAGAGGTAGCCACAGCCGTGAACTACCGTACTGTACTGTGTCTGCTGCTAATATAGACTGGTTGATAAAGAGATGTCGTAGTATGTATGTATGAAGAAGAAAGAAAAAAAAAACCACGGTTAGGTGGTATACAATTATGGACGGACTGCCGAGTGCCGACACAGAGGTAGCCACAGCCGTGAACTACCGTACTGTACTGTGTCTGCTGCTAATATAGACTGGTTGATAAAGAGATGTCGTAGTATGTATGTATAAAGAAGAAAGAAAAAAAAACCACGGTTAGGTGGTATACAATTATGGACGGACTGCCGAGTGCCGACACAGAGGTAGCCACAGCCGTGAACTACCGTACTGTACTGTGTCTGCTGCTAATATAGACTGGTTGATAAAGAGATGTAGTAGTATGTATGTATAAAGAAGAAAGAAAAAAAAACCACGGGTAGGTGGTATACAATTATGGATGGACTGCCGAGTGCCGACACAGAGGTAGCTACAGCCGTGAACTACCGTACTGTGTCTGCTGCGACTGGATGATAAATAATGATATAAAAAATATATATATATCACTACTGCAGCCGGACAGGTATATATATTATATAATGACGGACCTGCTGGACACTGTCTGTCAGCAGAATGAGTTTTTTATAGAATAAAAAAAAAAACACCACACAAGTGAAGTCACACGACGAGTGTTTAACTTTTTCAGGCAATCACAATATAGTATACTACTAACTATACTGGTGGTCAGTGTGGTCAGGTCACTGGTCAGTCACACTGGCAGTGGCACTCCTGCAGCAAAAGTGTGCACTGTTTAATTTTAATATAATATGTACTCCTGGCTCCTGCTATAACCTATAACTGGCACTGCAGTGCTCCCCAGTCTCCCCCACAATTATAAGCTGTGTGAGCTGAGCACAGTCAGATATATAATATATACATAGATGATGCAGCACACTGGGCTGAGCAGTGCACACAGATATGGTATGTGACTGTCTTGTACTCCTGGCTCCTGCTATAACCTATAACTGGCACTGCAGTGCTCCCCAGTCTCCCCCACAATTATAAGCTGTGTGAGCTGAGCACAGTCAGATATATAATATATACATAGATGATGCAGGCATGCAGCACACTGGGCTGAGCAGTGCACACAGATATGGTATGTGACTGAGTCACTGTGTGTACCGTTTTTTTCAGGCAGAGAACGGATATATTAAATAAAACAACTGCACTGCTGGTGGTCACTGTGGTCAGTCACTAAACTCTGCACTCTCTTCTACAGTATCAGCCTCAGGTCAATCTCTCTCTCTCTCTCCTAATCTAAATGGAGAGGACGCCAGCCACGTCCTCTCCCTATCAATCTCAATGCACGTGTGAAAATGGCGGCGACGCGCGGCTCCTTATATAGAATCCGAGTCTCGCGAGAATCCGACAGCGTCATGATGACATTCGGGCGCGCTCGGGTTAACCGAGCAAGGCGGGAAGATCCGAGTCGCTCGGACCCGTGAAAAAAAACATGAAGTTCGTGCGGGTTCGGATTCAGAGAAACCGAACCCGCTCATCTCTAATTTAAACCCCGATCTGGAAGTAATGGATTAATTCTTTTGGGTTACCAAAATGGATTTGATTGCATATATCGACCTGGAAGATACCCTCACACCAAAAAGGACACCCAAAATACGGTACCAAGGCCTTTCATTAGTAAAACATCAATGGTGTTTTTAATTCATAACGTTCAAAAAGAGTTGTACATAAAATCATATATAAGAACAAGTACAATAAAAATTGATTTAATTATCATACAAAGGTGTTTTTCCAGAATACCAGCATTACATATGAACAGATGTTAGATAGTACCACCAACCACCCTAAGGTGTGAGCTCTTTGGGGGATGTTCCTAATGTAGATGTTGGATCCAAAAACCTAATACTCATGTTCATAGGACTTCTTCATGGAAAAATCACGTAATGGGAGAACTACTGGAAACACTAGAGGCTGTAACAGAATAAGTTATTATCTTTAAACAAAAAAGGAGTCGGCCCCAGGGCCGTCTATTCGTATGGGCTCAATGGGCTCTTGCCCAAGGACCCTGGGAGTATAAGGGCCCTAGGCTGATTGCAAAGGGTCCCATCTTCACAGGGGTACCAGACTTTTTAAAATCGTCCCTGGGGAACCGGAGATATCCGACTTGAAAGCAGTGGTCCCCATCCAAGCCTGTTAATTGCTATTCCCAGCAAGATATCTCGGGTTCTTTCTGACTTAGAGTTTTCCTGAGGGTATATTCCAAAAGCTGGGACTCTCCCCTTTTGGTGTACACTGGAAGCTAGTCTCTACTACGCCAAGAACCAAAGATACAAGCCTTTAAGAAGCTGGTTCCTGCTCCAGCTCCACACGCCTAATATGCAGTTTTAGATTTTCGTTGGTGAATTGCTCTGGCTCCTGAACTCTGATCCCCAAGTCCCCAGAACCTCCTGAAAGGTGCCCTCCCACCGGAAAATGATAAATATTAAGCCCACTCCCCTATCTACCCCTCCCTTACGTATTAAACTCCCCCTACCACCCCAGAAGTCATGTACCTACTTCATTCATCCCAATGCCCCCTCTACAGTTTAGCCCCATCTGTGCAGTAAATGATTAATTAGCAGAAATAACTGCTTCAGGTCCTACATGCTGAGCGGAAGATAGAACACCACCTACCGCTCACTTGACATAAAAGCTGCCGCTGATAGCACCCCCCACCCCCAGTGGCGCACCCAGGGGGGGTTTCCAAGCACCCAGAAGCCCCCCTCCACCAAAAAAAAATATATATATTTTTTTGCTGCATGAGTATTATTAATGGCTGTCTAGCGTCCTCTGCAGCCTGCTGTCTTCCTGGTGGCACTTGTAAGTGCTTAATAAAAGTTTACTTTTTTTAATTATAGTACATACAGTATATATCCATGTGCATACATACATATACACATGTATATAAATACATACAAATACACACACACACACACACACACATGAGATATATATATATATATATATATATATATATACATGTGTATATATACATGTACTGTGTATATATATATATATATATATATATATATGTATACATGTTTAATATGCTATGTATATATATATATATATATATATAGGTGTATATACGGTATATATATATATATATGTGTGTGTGTGTGTGTGTGTGTGTGTGTAGATATGTGTATATGTGTATATATATATATATATATATACTGTATATATACAGACACACTAGTTTTACGGACCCAGCATATACTGGGTCACCTCAGTCCCCACCCCTGTGATTGGCTCCACCCAGTTCTGGAAACCCCCCATGCAAATCCTGCGTTTGCCACTGGACCCCTACCGCAGGAGAATGGGTAGGGGGCCCAGTGCATTGCTGTGCCCAGGGGCCTACATTTCTGTTAAGATGGCCCTGGTCAGCAAAAATGTATAGATAGAACAAGTTTATGGGCTTCACCTGCCACAAAGGATTGTCTTAGGACACATTCAGTGTGGATAATCAGTGTATGAAATTCGCTAGTAAGGACCACTTAACAGCCACATTTTTTGTGGGATTGGAACACATATAAAATCCTGTTGGGAGCCAAGTGTCCTACTCCTTCCAGTGCTGCAGTCCTTACTAGCATATATACACACACACTATATGGACAAAAGTATTTGTTTACACCTGTTAAACATTAAATTCAGGTGTTTCAATCAGAGCTCCTGCCACAGGTGTATAAAATCAAGCACCGAGCCATGCAGTCTCCATTTGCAAACATTTGTAATCATAAAATGGGTGGTTCTGTAGAGCTCAATGACTTATTACATGTGTTATTATAATTCCAATGGTTGTATGGTGCACCTGCTCTCTTTTTCTATGTTGTAGTACTAAGTCACAGCAAGGTGGCACATCCCATTATAAGTAACTAGGGTGTGCAGTCCAGGCCCTTTTCCCCCAATATATTCAATATTATGTGTGTGTATACATGGGTATGGGACTCAAGGTCGACACCCATTGGTCCTCAGTGGGTAGGTCGACACTAGAAATAGGTCGACATGAACAAGGTCAACATGAAGAAAGGTCGACATGAGATTTTTATGTTTTTTTTTGTTTAGTTTTCACTGTTACGTGACTGGGAACCCCAATTAGTGCACCGCGTCCCCTTGCTTTGCTACCGCTGCGCTCGGCACAGGTTACCATTCCCAATCATAGTCCATGTGGATCATAAAGTATGAAAAAGTCCAAAAATAAAAATGTGAAAAACTCATGTCAACCTTTTTTCATGTCAACCTATTTCTAGTGTCGACCTATCCACTGTCGACCTAATGGGTTTTGACATAGAGTCCGAATACCGTATACACACCTGAAGGCTAGAGACTTCCTTTATCTGGATTGGCACCCTACCACTGCCTCTGAGGATTTTAAATAGAGACCTAGCACATGCTCACTGCTCAATCTGAATATCAAAGCCACAGGTAAGATCTTTATAATTATATAGCAAATTAGTTGTGGGATGAACTTTTGGGGTGCGGGCTTCCCTGGATAGCTCCAGCAGGGCCACTTTGGGGCATCATCATCTAACATGTATTTATAACACTTATATCGAACTGTTTGTTTTTTATTTATGTAACATTTTCACACATTTATATTTCACTTTTAACACTGATCAGCTACCTTCACTTTTTTAAAACTTTAATACTTCACTGTTGTCTTCTCTCTAACACTAAGAAGCTACCTTTACTTACCTAACACTCTGACTTTTCACTGCTATCCTTTATTTGTGTGGTGCCCTTGGGTGGCATGGCTTAGGTGGTTTACGGGTGCACCCCCGAGGCAAACCCTTATAATGTTTGGGACCTGACTGATGAGGTTACCTTGATGATTGATGAGCATGCTCATAATATTGGCCAATTTTATGCCAAAAACTAGAGATGAGAGGGGTCGGGTCTCTGAGAACAAAACCATCACTCCCCCCCGGACTTCACGTCCTGAGCCCAGATCCGAGCACAGCTCAGGACTTCCCACGAGACTCGGAAACCAGAACGAGGCAAAATGTCATCATCCCGCTGTCGGATTCTTGTGGGTTTTCGATACCATATAAGGAGCCGCGCGCCGCCGCCATTTTCACTCCACTCCTGGAGAGTGTAGCTAGAGGAATTGTCTGTCTCCTCAGTGTCTGTGCGGGAAAGTGGGGTGGTGACCTGCTCTGTCTTATGTGTCATTCCAGTGCTGTGTTGTGCTGCATCAGTCCAGTGGTGGTGTGTTGTGCTGCATCAGTCCAGTCACAGTGGTAGTGTACTCTGCTGCCATATGTCCAGTGCTGCTGTATAAGTACAGTCCAGTGGTGCTGTATTGTGCTGCATCAGTCCAGTGGTGGTGTGTTGTGCTGCATCAGTCCAGTCACAGTGGTGGTGTCCTCTGCTGCCATATGTCCAGTGCTGCTGTATAAGTACAGTCCAGTGGTGCTTTGTTGTTCTGCATCAGTCCAGTGGTGGTGTCTTGTGCTGCATCAGTCCAATCACAGTGGTGGTGTCATCTGCTGCCATATGTCCAGTGCTGCTCTATAAGTACAGTCCATTGCAGTGGTGCTGTGTTGTTCTGCATCAGTCCAGTGGTGGTGTCCCTGTGCTGCCATAAGTTCAGGGAAACTGCTGTATAAGTCCAGTGGTACTGCCGTATAGTCCAGTGTAGTGGTGCATCCGTATAAGTCCTGTGGTACTGCCTTATAAGTCCAGTGGTACTGTTGTATAAGTAAAATCCAGTGGTACTGTCATGTAAGTCCAGTGACACTGCCGTATAACTCCAGTGTTACTGCCGTATAAGTCCAGTGGTACTGCCATAAAAGCCCAGTGGTACTGCCGTATAAGTCCAGTCCAGTGGTGCAGCCATATAAGCCCAATGGTTCTGCTGTGTAAGTCCAGTGATACTGCCATATAGGTCCATTGGTACTGCCATATAAGTCCAATGGTACTGCCATATAAGTGTAGTGGTACTTCAGGATAAGTCAAGCACAGTGGTACTGCCGTATAAGTCCAGTGGTACTGCCGTATAAGTCCAGTCCAGTGGTACTACTGTAAAAGTCTAGTGGTACTGCCATGTAAGTCTAGTGATACTGCCGTATAAGTCCAGTGGTACTGCCATATAAGTCCAGTGATACTGCCGTATAAATCCAGCGGTACTGCTGTTAAGTCCAGTGGTACTACCGTATAAATCCAGTGATACTGCCATATAAGTCTAGTGGTACTACCGTATAAATCCAGTGATACTGCCATATAAGTCCAGTGGTACTACCGTATAAGTCCAGTGGTGCTGTCCTGTGCTGTATATTGTTTACTCCAAATAAAGGGGATGTTATTATGTAATCCAAATAATTTTTACAGGGTTTGCCCTGTGTGGTGTAGGGGTACACTCTCCTTTGCCGCATATTGTTGTATAACTTCAGAAAAATAATGGAGAACAAAAATTTGGAGGATAAAATAGAGAAAGATCAAGAACCACTTCCTCCTAGTGCTAAAGCTGTTGCCACTAGTCATGACATAGATGATGAAATGCCATCAACGTCGTCTGCCAAAGCTGATGCCCAATGTCATAGTAGAGGGCATGTAAAATCCAAAAAGCCAAAGTTCAGTAATATGACCCAGAAAATTAATTTAAATGGTCTGCAGAGAAACGTAAACTTGCCAATATGCCATTTACGACACTGAGTGGCAAGGAACAGCTAAGGCCCTGGCCTATGTTCATGACTAGTGGTTCAGCTTCACATGACTATGGAAGCCTTCATCTTCCCGATGATAAGAGTTAAGCTGGCAAAAGCACAGCAAATAACTGCATTCTAAGATGGTATCACAAATCCCCAAGGAGAGTCCAAGTGTGTTGGCAGTTGACATGCCTGACCTTCCCAACACTGGACGGGTTGAGGAGGCTCCTTCCTCCATTTGCATGCCCTCTGCGAGTGCTGGAAGGAGAACCCACAGTCCAGTTTCTGATATTAAAATTGAAGATGTCACTGTTGAAGTACACCAGGATGAGGGTATGGGTGTTGCTGGCACTGAGGAGGAAGTTGACGAGGAGGATTCTGATGGTGATGTGGTTTGTTTAACACTGGGGGAGACAGTTGTTGTCCGTGGAATGAATAAGTCCATTGTGATGCATGGGCAAAATACCAAAAAATCCACCTTTTCAGTGTGGAATTATTTCTCCACAAATCCAGACAACAGGTATCAAGCCATGTGTTGCCTTTGTCAATCGATAATACAGTAAATAGGGGTAAGGACGTTAACCACCTAGGAACATCCTTCCTTATACGTCACCTGTAGCACATTCATCAGAAGTCATTGTCAAGTTCAGAAACTTTGGGTAAGAGCGTAAGCAGTCCACTGACACATAAATCCCTTCTTCCTCTTGTACCCAAGCTCCTGCAAGCCACACCACCAACTCCCTCAACGTCAGTTTCCTCCTCAGTCACGAACATAAGATTTCCTGCAGGCCATGTCACTGGCATAACTGACGAGTTCTCTCCTAACCGGGAATCCTCCGGAGGATCCTTGAGTGGTACTCTTACTGCTGCTGCTGCTGTTGTTGTTGCTGCTGGGAGGCGATTGTCATTCCAAAGGGGAAGTCAGAAGACCACTTGTACTACTTCAACTAAGCAATTGTTAGGCGCGGCGGTCTTCGGCCGTGCCCTGACTGAGCAGCGGTCACGGCCGCCGCGCCTCTCTCCTTCCCTGTCCCCCGCACAGCGCCTAGCAACGCCAGGACGCCGTGCGCACGATAGCCGCCGGGTCCCTGGCAACGCAGGACGCCGTGCGTGCAGGGCCGCGGGTGAATAGCAATGGGGACGCCACAGGTGGACCGCGTTCCCCGTTGCTAAGAATAGTTAATTAGGTTGCTCGTGCAGCAGGGCAGCTGCACGGCAACTAGTAATTAGGGGTCTGGGGGCTGGTCCTGCTGGCCCTCCTGTTATTGGCCAGCAGGGCCTTTTTATGTGAGCCAGCACACTGCAGCCCCGCCGGTGATAGCTTCTTGTATGCTGTTCCTGCCTTGCAGAACTCTGTTCCTGTCAGCCGTGTTTGGTGGATCTTGCTCCCTGCCCTTTGGTACTTTGGAGGTCCGAAGCCTGTCCTGGGAATCCTTCTAGTCCTTGCGAACCTGTTTGTCATCTGGGGTTCTCGCCCGGTTTCGTGAGTAGCGGCTTCTGCCGCGTGTTGCGGCCTATGCCGCTTAGTGTTTACTTTACTGTGAATTGGTGCATTTGCGGAGGTTTCCGCTTTCACTGTCCTCCCCGGAACTTGGCGGTGCCGTGTAGGGGAGTGGACAATGGTTTCTTTGTAGTTCTTTTCCTTTGGCGGCGTGCCGCACATACGTTTAGTTTTTAGGTAGTTTATAGCCCCTAGCATGGTTGTTTCAGTTAGAGGTCCCCTTGTTATTACCCTGTCTCAGTTCACGCCTTGTCTCTCTTTAAGACCTGAGGGGGCATCGGAGTTGGGCAGACCTAATCCGCCCTTCAAACACGGCTGCCATGGGCCCAAGAAACCATAGTCGTTCAGGCGTGAATTGATAACACGGGTAAGACAACGGAGGTAGGGCGCTAGGGGCTATTTCCTTCCCATTTCCTAATCCCAGCATTCCGTCTTGGTGCTCAGGACTCACTACATAAGATCTCCCCTGTCCTGAGCATCAGGATCGTAACAGCCATGATCCACGGCTCCCGGTCCCAGGAGAACGCCGGCGGGAAGGTTGGTCTTAATCCTTTAAAAGGTAAGAAATGTTCACTTGTGATGTTGTTTGGTTTGTCACATTACTGCACAGCATAGCACCTTGAAAAAAATGTCCTAAAGGCGTTGAAACATCGGTGGTTGTTACTATGCACTCTCTGGCTATTTGATATGTTTTTCAATACACGTTGATTTGCTTACAAAAACCAGTGGTGCGCCACCTGGTTCTTATTGCATTATGTAGGTAGGTGCAGCAATCCATCCTAGAGAGCCGTTATTGGTATATATATATATATATATATATATATATATAAATTGGGCCAGCTTCCACTACCTCTCGAACGATTAATCAATCAGATAAGCTTGCTATCTTTTTAAAAATTGTACGAATCCATCTATTTGTTTGTTAATGTGATTAAAATTGTTGAAAAACTATATCACACTATTAGTTCCCCCTTTTTTTCCCTTCAATGGGAGAAAAACTATCTTTTATTCTAAGGTACTGCTTATTGCTAAGGACCCTTACATAGGAGCAGCATCCTCAAAAAGGAGTGAGTCATCATTCTCTTTAATTGAGCTGTATCACAAGGGTGATAATTTTTAGAATTAAAGTCACACTCTTTTATAGTGGCTTTTAGTACACGAATTGCACGTAGCACCTTTTTTTTCATTGCACCTATTTTTTGCAAATTTGCACATATGTCACTGGTCACTTTATGATAAGCAGAGATACTTTGCTGATACAAAACTTTTTCTCTGCCTACGTGATCACGTTAATCTTTGATGAGGACGTCCGTATAAGAAGCAAAGGACAAGATAAGAAGCCCATACAAAGACATCACTACAGGCACATTCAAAACCTGTTTCTGGTACGCACATAAATTATTAAAACTTACACTGAAAAACTATTCAAGTATCACAGCACTGAAGGCGCAGAGATTTTACTCCTATTTGAATATATATATATATATATATATATATATATATATATATATATATATATATACAAAAACGTAATGGAGGCACTCAGGAAATAATAAGTCGACACCACTGCTGGTAAGATCAATGTTTTATGGACCTTTTCCTTTTTATCAAGATACAGTATATATATATATATATATATATATATATATATATATAATTAAAGTACATAGTGTGCTTGTGCTGTGCAAATCTTTGCAAAGACCATGAGTGCACTCTACTGGTCTATGTTTTGAATCAGAATTAACACAGTTTGTGCAAATTAAATAGTAAATTATACAGATGGAGCCACGATCATCTTGACTTCTATGCTGTGCATAAGCATACCACGGTTTGTTAGCATAAGCCTTTTATCTATTGTTCTTAGCTGCAATACAACAAGAGAAAACAATACAGTAGGGGATTAAGTCATTACAGCAGGGGATTAAATTCGACTGCCCTGGATCAGTTATTACTATTAAAGGCCAAGATAAAGATAGCTTTATCTTTAAGTGTAAAAACTCCGCCCTGTTTCCTGCAAATGTGGGCAGTCAGATAACATA